>NC_045443.1:35348807-35374080 GCF_002776525.5 Piliocolobus tephrosceles | reverse complement strand
GTGTTGTGTGTCTCAGTTCCCCTGGCTAGGAAAAGGGACTCCCTTCCCCCTCGCGCTTCCCAGGTGAGGCGATGCCTCGCCCTGCTTCAGCTCTCGCTGGTCGGGCTGCAGCAGCTGACCAGCATCGATTGTCCGGCACTCCCGAGTGAGATGACCCCAGTACCTCAGTTGAAAATGCAGAAATCACCGGTCTTCCGTGTCGCTCGCGCTGGGAGATGGAGACTGAAGCTGTTCCTATTCGGCCATCTTGCTCCGCCCCCCGATTGAGGAGTTTTATAAACCTGTGTATGTTTAGCGTGTGATGGGATATTCAGGAGCACTTTGAGGCTAACGGTGAAAAAGGGAATATGATGAGACCGAAACTGGAGAGAAACTTTCCAAGGAAATGCTCTGTGATGTGTTCATTCCACTCACAGTGTTATACCTCTCTTCTCATACAGTGTCGGGGAAACCCTTTTGGAGAAACAGGTACCAAGTGATATTCGGGAGCATGTTGATGCTGATGGTGAAAAGGAAAATAGCCTCAGACAAAACCTGGAAAGAAGCTTTCTAGGAAACTACTCTGCGATATGTGTAATCACCTCACATAGATAAAGCTTTCTTTACATTACGCACCTTGAAAATTGTCATGGATGGATCCATGAAGGGACATTCGGGAGGAGATTCAGGACTACGGAGAAAAAGGAAATATCTTCAGGTAAAAACTCAAAAGAAGTTTTCTGTGAATCTGCTTTTTGCTATGTTTATTCATCTCACATAGATGAAGCTTTCTTTACATTATGCAGCTTGGAAACTCCCTCGTGCATGGATCTGTGAAGGGATATTTGGGATCACATTTGGGCCTATGGTGAAATAGGAAATATAGTCAGATAAAAAGTGAAGAGAAGCTTTGTGAGAAACTGCTTGGTGATGTGTGCATTCCACTCAGGGAGTTATAACTTTCTTCTCATAAGGCAGAGTTTGATCACTGTTGCTGTAAAACCAAAAGAGTGATATTCGGAGCACATTGAAGATTATGGCAAAATGGGAAATGTCTTCCAATTAAAACAGAAAGAAGCACTTGAAGAAACTGCTCTCTGACATGTCCATTCTTTTCACAGGGTTAAAGCTTACTCTACTTTTCCCAGCTTGAAAGTCGGTCATTGAGGGTTCTGTGAATGGACAGTGAGTGGCAACAGAAGGCCTGTGTTGAGCAAGGAAATGTCTTCCATCGAAAATTGGAGAGAAGCATTCTGCGCAACTCTTTTGTGATGTTTGTATTCATCTCATAGAGTTAAATCATTCTTTGTACTGAGCAGTTTGAAATCACTGTTTCTGTGCAATTTGAGAAAGGACATTTGGAGACACTCTTTAGAATATCCTGAAAAAGAAATAACCTCAGATAGAAACCAGAAGGAAGCTTTCTGTGAAACTTCTCTATGTCACGTGAATTCTGCTCGCACAGTTATGTTTCTCTTTTCATTGATCAGTATTACAACACTGTTTTTGTTTAGTCTGTGAGGGGATATTCAGGAGCACGTTGAGGCTTAAGGTGAGAAAGACAACATTTTCAGATAGAAACTGGAGAACAAGTTTCTGAGGAGCTGCTTTGTGACATGTGTATTCCACTCAAAGTAATATACCTTTCTTCTCCTATAGGGTTCTGGAATCCCTTATGGAGAAAACGCTATCAAGGGACATTCGGGAGTCTAGGGACAGCTATGGTGAAAAAGGCAATATCCTCAGAAATAACTGGAAAGAAGATTTCTGTGAAACTGCTTTGTGTTAGATATATTTATTCATCTCGCATAGTGAAACTTTTCTTATATTACACAGTTTGGAAGCACCATAATGCACGGATACACAAAGGGACATTCAGCAGCACATTAAGGCCCACGGAGAAGAGGAGATATCTTCAGATAAAAACTGGATAGAAGCTTTCTGAGAAACAACTCTTAGATGGATGCATTCCACTCAGGGATTTATACCTCCATTCCCACAAGGCAGTGTTTGGACACTGTTCCTGTGAAACCAAAAAGGTGATATTTCGGAGCACATTGAGGACTATGGCAAATACTGAAATATACTGGATTAAAATCGAGGAAGAAGCGTTCCAAGAATCTGCTCTGTGATATGTGCATTCACTTCACAGAGTTAATGCTTAATCTATGTTGCCCAGTTTCAAAACACTGTCTTTAAAGAATCTGTGAAGGGATATTTAGTGAAGCCCGGAGGCTTGTGGTGAGCACAGAAACATGTTCCAATGAAACCTGCACAGAAACTTTCTGTGCAACTACTTTGTTATGTGTGTATTCGTATCATAGAGTGAAACCATTCTTTGGATTGAGCAGTGTGAAATCACTAATTTTGTGGAATCTCAGGAAGGACTTTTGGCAATGATCCTTTGAATATGGAGAAAGAAATATCCTCAGGTAAAAGCCAGAGGAAGATTTCTGTGAAACTACACTGTGTCATCTAAATTCCTCTCGCTCAGTTAAGCCTCTCCTTTCATTGAGAAGTTCTCTAACCCTGTGTGTGTTTAGCATGTGATGGGATATTCAGGAGGATGTTGAGGCTAACGGTGAAAAAGGAAATATGTTCTGACCGAAACTGGAGAGAAGCTTTCTGAGTAACTGCTTTGTAATGTGGGCATTCCACTCACAGTGTTATACCTCTTTTCCCATACAGAATCAGGGAAACCTTTTGGAGAAACAGGTACCAAGAGATATTTGGGAGCATGTTGATGCTGATGGTGAAAAGGGAAATAGCCTCAGACAAAAACTGGAAAGTAGCTCTGTAGGGAACTACTCTGTGATATGTGTAATCATCTCATATAAATAAAGCTTTCTTTACATTACGCAGCTTGGAACGTATCATGACCGGACCCACAAAGGGACCTTCGGGAGCTCATTCAGGACTATGGTGAAAAAGAAAATATCTTCAGATAAAAACTGGAAAGAAGCTTTCTATGAATCTGCTTTTTGCTATGTTTATTCTTCTCCTATAGATGAAGCTTGGAAACTCCTCATGGATGGATCCGCGAAGGGATACTTGGGATCACATTCGGGCCTGTGGTGAAATAGGAAACATAGTCAGATAAAAACTGGAGAGAAGCTTTCTGAGAAACTGCTTGGTGATGTGTGCATGCCACGCAGAGAGTTATAACTTTCTTCTCATAAGGCAGAGTTTGATCACTGTTCCTGTAAAACCAAAAGAGTGATATTCAGAGCACATTGAAGACTATGGAAAAAAGTGAAATGTCGTCTAATGAAAAACAGAAAGAAGCACTCAAAGAAATTGCTCTCAGATATGGCCATTCTTTTCATAGGGTTAAAGCTTGCTCTACATGTCTCATTTTGAAAGTTGGGCTTTGAGGGTTCTGCGAAGGGATAGTAATTGGCAACTGGAGACCTGTGTCGAGCAAGAAAATTTCCTCCATCAGAAATTGGAGAGAAGCTTTCTGTGCAAATCTTTTGTGATATTTGTATTCATCTCATAGAGTTAAATCATTCTTTGTATTGAGCAGTTTTAAATCACTGTTTCTGTGGAATCTCAGAAAGGATATTTGGAAACTCTCTTTAGAATATACTGAAAAAGAAATAAACTCAGAGAGAAAACAGAAGTAATCTTTCCGTGCATCTGCTCTATGTCACATGAATTCCTCTCACACAGATAAGCTTCTCTTTTCATTGAGCAGTATCATAACACTGTTTTTTTTTTTTTTTTTTTTTTTTTTGAGGCGGAGTCTCGCTCTGTCACCCGGACTGGAGTGCAGTGGCCAGATCTCAGCTCACTGCAAGCTCCGCCTCCTGGGTTTATGCCATTCTCCTGCCTCAGCCTCCCAAGTAGCTGGGACTACAGGCGCCCGCCACCTCGCCCGGCTAGTTTTTGTATTTTTAGTAGAGACGGGGTTTCACCGTGATAGTCAGGATGGTCTCGATCTCCTGACCTCGTGATCCACCCGTCTCAGCCTCCCAAAGTGCTGGGATTACAGGCTTGAGCCACCGCGCCCGGCCAACACTGTTTTTGTTTAGTCTGCGAAGGGATATTCAGGGGCGCTTTGAGGCTTAAGGTGAGAAACGAAGCTTTTTCAGATAGAAACTGGAGAGAAGCTTTCTGTGGAGCTGTTTGTGACTTGTGCATTCCACTCACAGAAATATTCCTTTCTTCTCCTAGAAGGTTCTGGAATCCCTTTTGGAGAAAAAAGCTATCAAGGGACATTCGGGAGTATAAGAATGGCTATGGTGAAAAAGGAAATATCCTCAGACAAAAACTTGAAAGAAGATTTCTGTGAAACTGGTTTGTGTTAGGTATATTTATTCATCTCGCATAGTTACAATATTTCTTATATTACGCAGTGTGGAAACTCTATCAAGCATGGTTCCATGAAGGGACATTCGAGAGCACATTCAGTCCTATGGTGAAAGAGGAGATATCTTCAGATCAAAACTGGATAGAAGCTTTCTGAGAAACTACTTTGTGATGTATGCATTACACTCAGGGAGTTATACCTCTTTTCTCACAAAGAAGCGTTTGAACACTGTTCCTGTGAAACCAAAAAGTGATATTTTGGAGTACATTGAGGACTATGGCGAATAGTGAAATATACTGAAATGAAATAGAGGAAAAAGCGTTCTAAGAATCTCCTCTCTGATATGTGCATTCACTTCACAGAGTTTATGCTTGCTCTATGTTGCCCAGTTTCAAAACTCTGTCTTTGAAAAATCTGTGAAGGGATATTTAGTGATGCCCGGAGGCTTGTGGTGAGCAAGGAAACGTCTTCTGATGAAACCTGCAGAGAAACTTTCTGAGCAACTGCTTTGCAATGTGTGTATTCGTCTCATAGAGTTAAACCATTATTTGGAATGAGCAGCTTGAAATCACTGTTTTTGTGGAATCTGAGGAAGGATACTTGGGAACGATCCTTAGAACATTTAGAAAGAGATATCTTCACGTAAAATCCAGAAGGAAGCTTTCTGTGAAACTGCTCTGTTTCAACTTAATTCCTCTCACTTAGTTAAGCCTCTCTTTTCATTGAGCAGTTTTCTAGCCCTGTGTATGTTTAGGGTGTCAAGGGATATTCGGGAGCACTTTGATTCTTACGGTGAAAAAGGAAATATGTTCAGATCAATACTGGAGAGAATCTTTCTGAGGAACTGCTTTGTGACGTGTGCATTCCACTCACAGTGTTATACCTCTCTTCTAATACAGCATCTGGGAAACACTTTTGTAGAAACATGAGCCAAGTGATATTCGGGAGCATGTTGATTCCGATGGGAAATAGGTGCAGACAAAAACTGGAAAGAAGATTTCTAAGAAGCTACTCTGTGACATGTGTAATGACCTCACATACATAAAACTTTCTTTACATTACGCAGCTTGGAAACTGTCATGGACGGATCCAGGAAAGGACATTCGGGAGCACTTTCAGGACTATGGAGAAAAACGAAATATCTTCAAATAAAAACTGGAAAGAAGCTTTCTGTGAATCTGCTCTATACTGTGCTTATTCATCTCTCATAGCGGAAGCTTTCTTTACATTACACAGCTTGGAAACTCCCTCGTGGGTGCATCCGTGAAGGGATATTTGTTATCACCTTTGGGCCTATGGTGAAATAGGAAATAGAATCAGATAAAAACTGGAGAGAAGCTTTCTGAGAAATTTATTGGTGCCATGTGCATTTCACTGAGGAGTGATAACTTTCTTCTCATAAGGCACAGTTTGAGCACTGTTCCTGTAAAACCAAAAGAGAGATATTCGGAGTACATTGCAGACTATTGCAAAAAGTGAAATGTCATCCAAAAAAGTACATAAAGAAGCACTCAAAGAAACTGCTCTCTGACAGGTCCATTCTTTTCCAGGGTTAAAGCTGACTCTACATTTCCCAGTTTGAAAGTCAGTCTTTGAGGGTTCTGCCAAGGGATAGTAAGTGGTAACCAGAGGCCTATGTCGAGCAACGAAATGTCTTCCATCGAAAATTGAAGAGAAGCTTTCTGCGCAACTCTTTTGTAATGTTCGTATTCATCTCATAGGGTTAAATCATTCTTTGGATTGAGCAGTTTGAAATCACTGTTTCTGTGGAATCTGAGAAAGGACATTTGGAAACGCTCTGTAGAATATCTTGAAAAAGAAGTAACCGCAGAGAGAAACCAGAAGGAAGCTTTCTGTGAAACTGCTCTGTGTCAGGTGAAATCCGCTCACAGAGTTAAGCTTCTCTGTTCATTGAGCAGTATCATAACACTGTTGTTTTTTAGTCTGCAAAGGGATATTCTGGTGTGCTTTGAGGCTTATGGTGAGAAAGGAAACGTCTTCAGGTAGAAACTGGAGAGAAGCTTTCTGAGGAGCTTTGTGATATGTGCATTACAGTCACAGAAATATACCTTTATTCTCATTGAGGATTCTGGAATCCCTTTTGCAGAAAAAGCTACCAAGAGACATTCAAGAGTATAGGGATGGCTATGGAGAAAAAGGAAATACCCTCGAACAGAAATTGGAAGGAAGATTTCTGTGAAACTGCTTTGTGTTAGATATATTTATTCATCTCGCATAGTTAAAACTTTACTTATATTATGCAGTTTGGAAACTCCGTCATGCACGGATCCACAAAGGGACATTTGGGAGCACATTAAGGCCTACGGTGAAAGACGAGATATCTTCAGATAAAAACTGGATAGAAGCTTTCTGAGAAACTACTTTGAGATGGATGCATTCCACTCAGGGAGTTATAACTCCATTCCCCAAGGCAGTGTTTGAACACTGTTCCTGTGAAACCGAAAAAGTGATATTTTGGAGCGCATGGAGGACTATGGCGAATAGTGAAATATACTGAAGTAAAATCGAAGAAGAAGCGTTCCAAGAATCTGCTCTGTGATATGTGCATTCAACTCACAGAGTTAATGCTTACTCTATGTTACACAGTTTCGAAACTCTGTCTTTGAAGAATCTATGAAGGGATATTTAGTGACGCCCAGAGGCTTGTGGTGAGCAAGGAAACATGTTCTGATGAAACCTGCAGAGAAACGTTCTGAGCATCTACTTTCTTATGTGGGTATTCATCTCAGAGGTTTAAACCATTCAGCTTGAAATCACTATTTTTGTGGAATATGAGGAAGGACATTTGGCAATGATCCTTAAAATACGGAGAAAGAAATATCCTCAGGTAAAAGCCTGAGGGAATCTTTCTGTGAAACTGCTCCATGTCGTCTTAATTCCTCTTGCTCAGTTAAGCCTCACCTTTCATTGAGCAGTTTTCTAACCCTGTGTATGTTTAGCATGTGATGTGATATTCGGGAGCACTTTCATTCTTATGTGAAAAAGGAAATATGTTCAGAATGAAACTGGAAAGAAGCTTTCCGAGTAACTCATTTGTGACATGTGCATTCCACTCACAGTGTTGTACCTCTCTTCTCATACAGTGTCGGGGCAATCCTTTTGGAGAAACAGGTACCAAGTGATATTCGGGAGCATGTTGATGCCGATGGTGAAAAGGGAAAGAGCCTCAGACAAAAAATGGAAAGAAGCTTTCTAGGAAACTACTCTGTGACATATGTAATCATCCCACATAAATAAAGCTTTCTTTACATTACGCAATTTGGAAACTGTCATGGACGGATCCATGAACGGAACTTCAGGAGCTCATTCAGGACTATGGTGAAAAAGGAAATATCTTTAGATAAAAACTGAAAAGAAGCTTTCTGTGAATCTCCTTTTTGCTATATTTATTCATTTCACGTTGATATAGCTTTCTTTACGTTACACAGCTTGGAAACTAACTCGTGGATGGATCTTCGAAGGGATATTTGGGATCAAAGTCGGGCCTATGGTGAAATGGGAAATATAGTCAGATAAAAACTGGAGAGAAGCATTCTGAAAAACTGCTTGGTGATTTGAGCATTCCACTAAGGGAGTTATAACGTTCTTCTCATAAGGCACAGTTTGAACAATGTTCCTGTAAAACCAAAAGAGTGATATTCAGAGCACATTAAAGATTATGGCAAAAGTGAAATGTCGTCTAATTAAAAACAGAAAGAAGCACTCGAACAAACTGCTCTCTGACATGTCCATTCTTTTCACAGGGTTAAAGCTTACTCTACATTTCTCAGTTTGAATGTCGATCTTTGAGGTTTCTGCAAAGGGATAGTAAGTGGGAACCGGAGGCCTGTGTCATGCAAGGAATTGTCTTCCATCGAAAATTGGGGAGAAAATTTGGGCCCAACTCTTTTGTGATGTTTGCATTCATCTCATAGAGTTAAATCATTCTTAGGATTGAGCAGTTTAAAAGCACTGCTTCTGTGGAACCTGAGAAGGAGCATTTGGAAATGCTCTTAAAATATCCTGAAAAAGAAATAACCTCAGAGAGAAACCAGAAGGAATCTTTTTGTGAAACTGCTCTGTGTCACGTAAATTCTGCTCACACAGTTACGCTTCCCTTTTCATTGAGCTCTATCATAACTCTGTTTTTGTTTAGTCTGCACAGGGATATTCTGGAGGGCTTTGAGGCTTATGGTGATAAAGGAAACGCCTTCAGATAGAAACTGGAGAGAAGCTTTCTGAGGAGCTGCTTTATGACGTGTGCATTCCACTTACAGAAATATACCTTTCTTCTCCAAGAGGATTCCAAAATCCCTTTTGGAGAAAAAGCCACCAAGAGACATTTGGGAGTATAGCTACGACTATGGTGAAAAAGGAAATATCCTCAGACAAAAACCGGAAAGAAGATTTCCGTGAAACTGCTTGGTGTTATATATATTTATTCATCTTGCATTGTTAAAACTTTAATTATATTATGCAGTTTAAAAGACCATCATGCACAGATCCGGGAAAGGACATTTGGCAGCACATGCAGGCCTACTGTGAAAGAGGAGATATTTTCAGATAAAAACTGGATAGAATCTTTCCGAGAAACTACTTTGTGATGTATGCATTCCACTCAGGGAGTTCTACCTCTTTTCTCACAATGCAGTGTTAGAACACTGCTCCTGTGAAACCGAAAAAGTTTTCAGAGCCCATGGAGGACTATGGCGAAGAGTGAAATATACTGAAATAAAATCGAAGAAGTAGCATTCCACGAATCTGCTCTCTGAAATGTGCATTCACTTTACAGAGTTAATGCTTACTCTATGTTGCTCAATTTCAAAACTCTGTCTTTGAGGAATCTGTCAAGAGATATTTAGTGATGCCCGGAGGCTTGTGGTGATCAAGGAAACGTCTTCCAATGAAACCTGCAGAGAAATATTCTGAACAACTGCTTTGCAATGTGTGTATTCGGCTCATAGAGTTAAACCATTCTTTGGATTGAGCAGGTTGAAATCACTGTTTTTGTGACATCTGAGGAAGGATATTTGAGAATGATCCTTAGAATATGGAGAAAGAAATATCATCAGGTAAAATCAAGAAGGAAGCTTTCTGCGAAACTACACTGTGTCGCTTGAAATCCTCTCACTCAGTTAAGCCTCTGTTTTCATTGAGCAGTTTTCTTACCCTGTGTATGTTTAGCATTTAGCGTGTGATGGGATATTCGGGAGCACTTTGAAGCTTACGGTGAAAAAGGAAATACGTTCAGAAGGAAATCAGAGAGAAGCTTTCTGAGGAACTGCTTTGTGACGTGTGCATTCCACTCACAGTGTTTACCTCTCTTCCCATACAGCGTCGGGGAAACCCTTCTGGAGAAACAAGTACCAAGTGATATTCGGGAGCATGTCTATGCCGATGGTGAAAAGGGAAATAGCATCAGACAAATACCGGAAAGACGCTTTCGAGAAAATAACTCTGTGATATGTGTAATCGTCTCACATAGATAAAGCTTTCTTTACATTATGCAGCTTGGAACCTCTCATGGACGGATCCTCGAAGGGACCATTGGGAGCACAATCAGGACTATGGTGAAAAACGAAATATCTTCAGATAAAAACTTGAAAGAAGCTTTCTGTGAATCTGCTTTTTGCTATGTTTATTCATCTCACATAGATGAAACTTTTTTACATTATGTAGCTTGGAAATTCCATCGTGGATGGATCTGCGAAGGGATGTTTGGGATAACATTCAGGCCTATGGTGTAATAGGAAATATAGTCAGATAAAAACTGGAGAGAATCTTTCTGACAAACTGTTTGGTGATGTGTGCATTCCACTCAGGGAGTTATAACTTTCTTCTCATAAGGCACAGTTCGAACACTGTTCTTGTAAATCCAAAAGAGTGATATTCGGAGCAAATTGAAGACTATGGAAAAAAGTGAAATGTCGTCCAATAAAAAACAGAAAGAAACACTCGAAGAAAGTGTTCTCTGACATGTCCATTCTATTCACAGCGTTAAACCATACTCTACATTTCCCAGGTTGAAAGTCGGTCTATGAGGATTCTGGGAAGGGATAGCAAGTGGCGATCAGAGGCCTGTGTGAGGCAAGAAAAAGTCTTCCATGGAAAATCAGATAGAAGCTTTCTGCGTAACTCTTTTGTGATGTTTGTATTGATCTCATAGAGTTACATCATTCTTTGGATTGAGCAGTTTGTAATCACTGTTTCTGTGGAATCTTAGGAAGGACATTTGGAAACGCTCCTTAGAATATCCTGAAAAAGAAATAACCTCAGAGAGAAACCAGAAGGAAGCGTTCTGTGAAACTGCTCTGTGTCACATGAATTCCACTCACACAGTTAAGCTTCTCGTTACATGAGCTGCATCATAACATTGTTTTTGTTTACTCTACAAAGGGATATTCTGGAGGGATTTGAGGCTTACAGTGAGAAAGGAAATGTCTTCATATAGAAACTGGAGAGACGCTTTCTGAGGAGCTGCTTTGTGACATGTGCATTCCACACACAAATATATACCTGTCTTGTTCTAGGGGTTTCCGGAATCCATTTTGCAGAAAATGCTACCAACGGATATTCAGGAGTATAGTGACGACTATGGTGAAAAATGAAATATCCTCAGACAAAAACTGGAAAGAAGATTTCTGTGAAACTGTTTGGATTAGATATATTTATTCATCTCGCATAGTAAAAAGCTTAATTATATTACGCCGTTTGGAAACTACGTCATGTACAGATCCACGAAGGGACATTCGGCAGCACATGCAGGCCTACGGTGAAAGAGGAGATATCTTCAGATAAAAACTGGATAGAAGCTTTCTGAGAAACTACTTTGTGATGTATGCATTCCACTCAGGTAGATATACCTCTTTTCTCACAAGACAGTGTTTGAACACTCTTCCTGTGGAAACTAAAAAGTGATATTTCGGAACGCATTGAGAACTATGGCAAAGAGTGAGATACACTGAGATAAAATCGAGGTAGAAGCGTCCCAAGAATCTGCTCTCTGATATGTGCATTCACTTCACAGAGTTAACGCTTCCCCTATGTTGCCAGGTTTCGAAACTCTGTCTCTGAAGAATCTGTCAAGGGATATTTAGTGACACCTGGAGGCTTGTGGTGAGCGAGGAAACGTCTTCCAATGAAACCTGCAGAGAAACGTTCTGAGCAACTGCGTTGCGATGTGTGTATTCGTTTCATAAAGTTAAACCATTCTTTGTATTGAGCAGCTTGAAATCACTGTTTTTGTGGAATCTGAGGAAGGATATTTGGGAATGATCCTTAGAATATGGAGAAAGAAATATCCTCAGGTAAAATCCAGAAGGAAGCTTTCTGCAAAACTGCTCTGTGTCGTCTTAATTCTTCTCACTCAGATAACCCTCTCTTTCCATTGAGCAGTTTTCTAGCTCTGTGTATATTTACTGTGTGATAGGATATTTGGGAGCACTTTGAGGCGAATGGTGAAAAAGGAAATATGTTCAGACCGAAATTGGAGAGAAGCTTTCAGAGAAACTGCTTTGTGACGTGTGCATTCCAGTCACAGTGTTATACCTCTCTTCTCATACAGCGTCTGGGAAACCCTTTTGGAGAAACAGGTACCAAGTGATATTCAGGAGCATGTTGATGCCGATGGTGAAAAAGGAAATAGCCTCAGACAAAACCTGGAAGGAAGCATTCTAGGAAACTACTCTGTGATATGTGTAATCATCTCACATAGATAAAGCTTTCTTTGCATTATGCAGCTTGAAGACTGTCATGTACAGATCCAAGAAGGGACCTTCGGTAGCACATTCTGGAATATGGTGAAAAAGGAAATATCTTCAGATTAAAAATGGAAAGAAGCTTTCTGTGAATCTGCTTTTTGCTATGTTTATTCACCTCACAGAGATGATGCTTTATTTACATTACGCAGCTTGGAAACTTCCTCGTGGATGGATCCGCAAAGGGATATTTGGGATCACATTTGGGCCTAAGGTGAAATAGGAAATATATTCAGATGAAAACTGCACAGAGTCTTTCTGAGAAACTGCTCGGTGATGCGTGCATCCCAATCAGAGAGTGATAACTTTCTTCTCTAAAGCAGAGTTTGAACGCGGTTCCTGTAAAACCAAAAACTGATATTCGGAGCACATTGAAGACTATGGCAAAAAGTGAAATGTGATCCAATAAAAAACAGAAAGAAGTACTCGAAGAAACTGCTCTCTGACATGTCAATTCTTATCACAGGGTTAAAGTTTACTCTACATTTCCCAGTTTGAAAGTTGGTCTTTGAGGCTTCTATAAAGGGATCCTAAGTGGTAACCAAAAGCCTGTGTGAGGGAAGGAAATATCTTCCATCGAAAATTGGAGAGAACATTTCTGGGCAACATTTTTGTGATGTTTGCATTCATCTTAGAGAGTTAAATCATTCTTTGGTTTCAGCAGTTTGAAATCACTGCTTCTGTGGAATCTGAGAGAGAACACTTGGAAACGCTCTTTAGAATACCCTGAAAAATAAATAATATCAGAGAGAATCCAGAAGGAAGCTTTCTGTTAAAGTACTCTGTGTCACGTGAATTCCGCTCACACAGTTATGCTTCTCCTTTCATTGATCAGTATCATAACACTGTTTATGTTCAGTCTGTAAAGGGATATTCTCTAGTGCTTCGAGGGTTATGGTGAGAAAGGAAATATCTTTAGACAGAAAATGGAGAGAAACTTTCTGTGAAGCTGCCTTGTGACATGTGCATCCCACTCACAGAAGTATACCTTTGGTAACATAGAGGATTTCGGAATTCCTTTTGGCGAAAAAGCTATCAAGAGACATTCGGGAGTATAGGGACGGATATGGTGAAAAAGGAAATATTCTCAGACAAAAACTGGAAAGAAGATTTCTGTGAAACTGCTTTGTGTTAGATATACATATTCATCTCGCATAGTTAAAACTTTTCTTATATTACACAGTTTAGAAACTCCGTCACGAACGGATCCACGAAGGGACATTTGGGAACACATTCAGGCCTATGGTGAAAGAGGAGATATCTTCAGATAAAAACTGGATAGAAGAATTTTGAGAAACTACTCTGTGGTGTATGCATTCCACTGAGGGAGTTATACCTCTTTTCTCACAAGGCAGTGTTAGAACACTGTTCCTGTGAAACCTAAAATGTGATATTTGGAGCACATTGGGAACTATTTCGAATAGTGAAGTATACTGAAATAAAATCGAGGAAGAATTGTTCCAGGAATCTGCTCTCTGATATGTGCATTCACTTCACAGAGTTAATTCTTACTCTATGTTGCCCAGTTTCGACACTCTGTCTTTGAAGAATCTGTGAAGGGATATTTAGTGACGCTCGGAGGCTTGTGGTGAATAAGGAAACGTCTTCCGATGAATCCTGCAGAGAAAGTTAATGAGCAACTGCTTTGCGATGTGTGTATTTGTCTCATAAAGTTATACTATTCTTTGTATTGATCAGCTTGAAATCACTGTTTTTGTGGTATCTGAGGAAGGACATTTGGGAACGATCCTTGGAATACGGAGTAAGAAATATCCTCACTTAAAATCCAGAAGGAAGCTTTCTCTGAAACTACTCTGTGTCGTCTTAATTCCTCTCACTCAGTTAAGACTCTCTTTTCATTGAGTAGTTTTCTAACCCTGTGTATGTTTAGCGTTTGACGGGATATTCCAGAGCACTTTGAGGCTATCGGTGAAAAAGGAAATATGTTCAGATCGAAACTGGAGAGAAGCTTTCCGAGGAACTGCCTTATGATGTGTGCATTCCAGTCACAGTGTTATACCTCTCTTCTCATACAGAGTCAGGGAAACCCTTTTGGAGAAACACGTACCAAGTAATATTTGGGAGCATATTGTTGCTGATGGTGAAAAGGGAAATAGCCTCAGAAAAAAACTGGAAAGAAGCTTTCTACGAAACTACCCTGTGATATGTGTAATCATCACACATAGATAAAGCTTTCTTTACATTACGCAGCTTGGAAACTGTCATGGACGGATCCATGAAGGGACCTTCGGTAGCACATTCTGGACTATGGTGAAAAATGAAATATCTTCCGATAAAAACTAGAAAGAAGCTTTCTGTGAATCTGCTTTTTGCCATGTTTATTCATCTCACATAGATGAAGCTTTCTTTACATTCTGTAGCTAGGAAACTCCCTCATGGATAGACCCATGAAGGGATCTTTGGAATCATATTTGGGCCTATGGTGAAAGAGGAAACAGAGTCATATAAAAACTGGAGAGAAGCTTTCTGAGAAACTGCTTGGCGATGTGAGCATTCCACTCATGGAGTAACAACTTTCTTCTCATAAGGCACAGTTTGAACACTGTTCCTGTAATCTAAAAGTGTGATGTTTGGAGCACATTGAAGACTATGGCAAAAAGTGATATGACATGCAATAAAAAACAGAAAGAAGCCCTCGAAGAAACTGCTCTCTGACATGTCAATCTTTTTAACAGGTTTAAATATTACTCTACATGTCCCAGTGTGAAAGTCGATCTTTCAGGGTTCTGTGAAGGGATAGTAAGTGGCGACCGGAGGCCTGTGTGAGGCAAGGAAATGTCTTCCATCGAAAATCGGAGAGAAGCTTTCTGTGCAACTCTTCGATAATGTTTGTATTTATCTCATGGAGTTAAATCATTCTTTGGATTCAGCAGTTTGAAATCACTGTTTCTGTGGAATCTGAGAAAGGACATTTGGAAACTCTCTTTATAATATCCTGAAAAAGAAATAACCTCAGAGAGAAACTGGGAGGAAGCTTTCTGTGAAACTGCTCTTTGTCACGTGAATTCCACTCACACAATTAAGCTTCTCTTTTCATTGAACTGTATCATAACACTGTTTTTGTTTAGTCTGTGAAGGGATATTCTGGAGGGCTTTGAGGCTTACAGTGAGAAAAGAAAAAGGAAATATGTTCAGACCGAAACTGAAGAGAAACTTTTGAAAAACTTCTTTGTGATGTGTTCATTCCAGTCACAGTGTGATACTTCTCTTCTCATACAGCGCTGGGGAAACCCTTTTGAAGAAACAGGTACCAACTGACATTCGGGAGCATGTTGATGCCGATATTGAATAGGGAAATAGCCTCAGAAATAAACTGGAAGGAAGCTTTCTAGGAAACTACTCTGTGATAGATGTAATCATCTCATGTAGATAAAGCTTTCTTTACATTACGCAGCTTGGAAACTGTCATGGACGGATCCACGAAAGGACCTTCGGGAGCACATTCAAGACTGTGGTGAAAAAGGAAATATCCTCAGACAAAAACTGGAAAGAAGTTTCTGTGAAACTGCCTTGTATTAGATATATTTATTCATCTCTCATAGTTAAAATTTAATTATAGTATGCAGTTTGGGAACTCTGTCATGCACAGATCTGTGAAGGGACAATCGGGAGCACATTCAGGCCTACGGTGAAAGAGGAGATATCTTCAGATAAAAACTGGATAGAAGCTTTCTGAGGAACTAATTCATTCCTCTCAGGGAGTTATACCTCTTTTCCCACAAGGCTGTGTTAGAACACTGTTCCAGTGAAATTGAAAAAGTGATATTTCGGAACGCATTGAGGACTATGGCAAATAGTGAAATATACCAAAATAAAATCGAGGAAAAAGTGTTCAAAGAATCTACTCTCTGATATGTGCATTCACTTTACAGAGTTAATGCTTACTCTATGTTGCTCAGTTTCGAAACTCTGTCTTTGAAGAATCTGTGAAGGGATATTTAGTGACGCCTGGAGGCCTGTGGTGAGCGAGGAAATGTCTTCCGATGAAACCTGCAGAGAAACGTTGTGAATAACTGCTTTGCCATGTGTGTATTCGTCTCCTAGAGTTAAACCATTCTTTGAATTGAGTAGCTTGAAATCACAGTTTTTGGTGAATCTGAGGAAGGACATTTGGGAATGATCCTTAGAATTTGGAGAAAGAAATATCCTCAGGTACAATCCAGAAGGAAGCTTTTTGTGAAACTTCTCTGTGTCGTCTTAATTCCTTTCACACAGATAAGCCTCTCTTTTCATTCAGCAGTTTTCTAGCCAGTGTATTTTGAGCATGTGATGTGATATTTGGGAGCACTTTGAGGCTAACGGTGAAAAAGGAAATATGTTCAGACCGAAAGTGGAGAGAAGCTATCCGAGGAAGTGCTTTGTGATGTGTGCATTCCAGTCACAGTGTTATACCTGTCTTCTCATACAGCGTGGGGGAAACCCTTTTGGAGAAACAGCTATCAAGTTATATTCGGGAGCATGTTGATGCTGATGGTGGAAAGGGAAATAGCCTCAGACAAAAACTGGAAAGAAGCTTTCTAGGAAACTACTCTGTGATATGTGTAATCATGTCACATCGATAAAGCTTTCTTTACATTATGCAGCTTGGAAACTGTCATGGACGGATCCACGAAGTCACCTTCGGGAGCACATTCTGGACTATGGTGAAAAAGGAAATATCTTCACATAAAAACTGGAAAGAAGCTTTTGTAAATCTGCTTTTTGCTATGTTTATTCATCTGACATAGATGAAGCTTTCTTTACATTACACAGCTTGGAAACTCCCTCATGGATGGATCTGTGAAGGGATATTTGGGATCACATTCGGGAGTGTGGTGAAATAGGAAATATAGTCAGAGGAAAATTGGAGAGAAGTTTTCTGAGAAACCGCTTGGTGATGTGTGCATTCCACTCAGGGAGTTGTAATGTTCTTCTCCTAAGGCAGAGTTTGAACCCTGTTCCTGTGAAACCGAAAGAGTGATATTCGGAGCAAATTGATGACTATGGTAAAAAGTGAAATGTTGTCCAATAAGAAACAGAAAGAAGTACTGGAAGAAACTGCTCCCTTTAGTGTAAATTGTTTTCACAGGGTTAAAGCTTACTCTACCCAGTTTGAAAGTCAGTCTTTGTGGGTTGTGTGAAGGGACAGTAAGTGGCAACCGGAGGCCTGTATGAGGCAAAGAAATGTCTTCCATCAAAAATCGGAGAGAAGATTTCTGCGCAATTATTTTGTGATGTTTGTATTGATCTCATAGAGTTAAATCATTCTTTGGATTGAGCAGTTTTAAATCACTGTTTCTGTGGAATCTGAGAAAGGACATTTGGAAAGGCTCTTTAGAATATCCTGAAAAAGAAATAACCTCAGTGAGAAACCAGAAGTAACCTTTCTGTGAAACTGCTCTTTGTCACGTGAATTACACTCACACAGTTAAGCTTCTCTTTTCATTGAGCTGTATCATAACATTGTTTTTGTTTAGTCTGGGAAGGGATATTCTGGAGGGCTTTGACTCTGATGGTGAGAAATGAAACGTCTTCAGATAGAAATTGGAGAGAAGCTTTCTGAGTACCTGCTTTTGGACGTGTGCATTCCACTGGCAGAAATATACCATTCTTCTCCTACAGGATTCAGGAATCTCTTTTGGAGAAATAGCTACCAAGAGATATTCAGGAGTGGACTATCGTGAAAAAGGAAATATCCTCAGACAAAAACTGGAAAGAAAATTACTGTGAAACTGCTTTGCATTAGATATATTTATTTGTCTCACATAGTTAAAACTTAATTATATAATGCAGTTTGGAAACTCCGTCATGCACAGATACGCGAAGGGATATTCAAGAGCACATTCAGGCCTACGGTGAAAGAGGAGATATCTTCAGATAAAAACTCGATAGAAACTTTCTGAGAAACTATTTTGTGATGTATGCATTCCACTCATGGAGTTATACGGCTTTTCTCACTAGGCTGTGTTTGAACACTCTTTCTGTGAAACCGAAAAAGTGATCTTTCAGAACGCATGGAGGACTATGGTGAATAGTGAAATATAGTGAAATAAAATCCAGGAAGAAGCATTCCAAGAATCTGCTCTCTGATAAGTGCATTCACTTCACAGAGTTAATGCTTACTCTATGTTACCCAGTTTCGAAACTCTGTCTTTGAAGAATCTGTGAAGGGATATTTAGTGACGCCGGAGGCTTTTGGTGAGCGAGGAAATGCCTTCTGATGAAACCTGCAGAGAAACGTTCAGAGCAACTGATTTGTGATGTGTGTATTCGTCTCCTATAGTTAAACAATTCTTTGGATTGAGCAGCTTGAAATCACCGTTTTTGGGGAATCTGAGGAAGGACATTTGGGAACGATCCTTAGAATGTGGAGAAAGAAATATCCTCAGGTAAAATCCAGAAGGAAGCTTTCTGTGAAACTGTTCTGTGTCGCCTTAATTCCTATCACTCAGATAAGCCTCTCTTTTCCTTGAGCAATTTTCTAGCCCTCTGTATGTTAGCTTGTGATGGGATATTCGGGAGCACTTTGAGGCTAAGAGTGAAAAAGGAAATATGTTCAGATCGAAATTGGAGAGAAGCTTTCCGAGGAACTGCTTTGTGACATGTGCATTCCAGTCACAGTGTTATACCTCTCTTCTCATACAGCGTCTGGGAAACCCTTTTGGAGAAACAGGTACCAAGTGATATTCCGGAGCATGTTGATGCTGATGGTGAAAAGGGAAATAGCCTCAGACAAAAACTGGAAAGAAGCTTTCTAGGAAACTACTCTGTGATATGTGTTATCATCTCACATTGATAAAGCTTTCTTTACATTACGCAGCTTGGAAACTGTCATGGATGTATCCATGAAGGGACCTTCAGGAGCACATTCTGGACTATGGTGAAAAAGGAAATATCTTCAGAGAAAAACTGGAAAGCAGCTTTCTGTGAAGCTGCTTTTTGCTATGTTTATTCTTCTCACATAGATGAAGCTTTCTTTACATTGCGCAGTTTAGAAACTCCCTTGTGGATGGATACAAGAAGGGATATTTGGGATCACATTCGAGCCTATGGTGAAATAACAAATATAGTCATATAAAAACTGGATGGAAGCTTTCTGAGAAACTGCTTGGTGATATGTACATTCCACTCAGGGAATTACAACTTTCTTCTCACAAGGGACAGTTGGAAGACTGTCCCTGTGAAACTAAAAGAGTGATATTTGGAGCACTTTGAAGACTATGGCAAAAAATGAAATGGCCTCCAATGAAAAGCAGAAAGAAGCACTGGAATAAACTGCTGTCAAATGTCCATTCTTTCCTCAGGGTTAAAGCTTACTCTACATTTCCCTGTTTGAAAGTCGGTCTTTGACAGTTCTGCAAAGGGATAGTAAGTGGCAACCGGAGGCCTGTGTCTAGCAAGAAAATGTCCTCCATCAAAAATTGGAGATAAGCTTTCTGTGCAACTATTTTGTGATGTTTGTATTCATCTCATAGCATTAAATGGTTCTTTGGAATGAACAGTTTGAAATCAGTGTTTTTGTATAATTTGAAAAAGGGTATTTGGAAACGCTTTTTGGAATATCCTGAAAAAGAAATAACCACAGTGAAACCAGAAGGAAGCTTTCTGTGACCCTGCTCTGTGTCACGTGAATTCCGCTGACACAGTTAGGATTCTCTTTTCAATGAGCTGTATCATAACACTGTTTTTGTTTAGTCTGCGAAGGGATATGCTGGAGGGCTTTGAGGCTTACCGTGAGAAAGGAAACGTCTTCAGATAGAAACTGGAGAGAAGCTTTCTGAAGAGCTGCTTTGTGACGTGTGCATTTCACTCACAGAAATATACCTTTCTTCTCCTAGAGGATTCTGGAATCCCTTTTGGAGAAAAAGCTACTGAGAGATATTCTGGAGTATAGCGACGACTGTAGTGAAGAAGAAAATATCCTCAGACAAAAACTGGAAAGAAGATTTCTGTGAAACTGCTTTGTGTTAGATATATTTATTCGTCTCCCATAGTTAAAACTTTAATTATATTATGAGGTTTGGAAACTCCGTCATGCACACATCCGCGAAGAGACGTTTGGGAGCACATTCAGGCCTACGGTGAAAGAGGAGATATCTTCAGATAGAAACTAGATAGAAGCTTTCTGAGAAACTACTTTGTGATGTATGCATTCCACTTAGGGAGTTATACCTCTTATCTCACAAGGCAGTGTTTACACACTGTTCCTGTGAAACTGAAAAAGTGATATTTCAGAACACCTTGAGGACTACAGCAAATAGTGAAATATACCAAAATAAAATCGAGGAAGAAGCGTTAAAAGAATCTTCTCTCTGATATTTGCATTCACTTCACAGGGCTAATGCTTACTCTATGTTGGCCAGTTTCGAAACTCTGTCTTTGAAGTATCTCTGAAGGGATATTTAGTGACGCCCGGAGGCTTGTGGTGAGCGAGGAAACGTCTCACAAGGAAACCTGCAGAGAAATGTTCTGAGCAACTGCTTTGCAATGTGTGTATTCGTCTCCTTGAGTTAAAGCTTTCTTTGGAATGAGCAGCTTGAAATCACTTTGTTTGTGGAATCTGAGGAAGTACGTTTAGGAACGATCCTTAGAATATGGAGAAAGAAATATCCTCTGGTAAAATCGAGAAGAAAGCTTTCTGTGAAGCTGCTCTGTGTTGCCTTATTTCCTCTCACTCAGATAAGCCTCTCTTTTCATTGAGCAGTTTTCTAGCCCTGTGTATGTTTAGCGTGTGATGGGATATTCCAGAGCACTTTGAGGCTAACAGTGAAAAAGGAAATATGTTCAGACGAAACTGGAGAGAAGCTTTCCGAGGAACTGCTTTGTGATGTGTGCATTCCAGTCACAGTGTTATACCTCTCTTCTCATACAGCATCTGGGAAACCCTTCTGGAGAAACAGGTACCAAGTGATACTGGGGAGCATCTTGATGCCAATGGTGAAAAGGGAAATAGCCTCAGACAAAAACTGGAAAGAAGCTTTCTAGGAAAGTACACTGTGATATATGTAATCATCTCACACAGATAGAGCTTTCTTTATATTACGCAGCTTGGGAACTCTCATGGACAGATCTACGAAGGGACCTTCGGAAGCACATTCTGGACTATGGTGAAAAAGGAAATATCTTCAGAGAAAAACTGGAAAGTAGCTTTCTGTGAATCTGCTTTTAGCTATGTTTATTCATCTCACATAGATGAAGCTTTCATTACATTACGCAGCTTGGAACCTCCCTTGCAGATGGATCTGCGAAGGGATATTTGGGATCACCTTTGGGTCTATGGTGAAATAGGAAATATAGTCAGAGAAATACTGGAGAGAAGCTTTCTGAGAAACTGCTTGGTGATGTTTGCATTACATTCAGGGACTTATAACTTTCTTCTCATAAGCCACAGTTTGAACACTGTTCCTGTGAAACCAAAAGAGCGATGTTTGGAGCACATTGAAGACTATGGCAAAAAGTGAAATGTCGTCCAATAAAAAACAGAAAGAAGCCCTCGAAGAAACTGCTCTCTGACATGTCCATTTTTTCCACAGGGTTAAAGCTCTCTCTACATTTCCCAGTTTGAATGTCCGTCTTTGAGGTTTCTGCGACGGGATAGTAGGTGGCAACTGGAGGCCTCTGTGAGGCAGGGAAATATCTTCCATTGAAAATCGGAGAGAAACTTTCGGCACAACTCCTTTGAGATGTTTGTATACATTTCATAGAGTTCAATCACACTTTGGATTGAGCAGTTTTAATCACTGTTTCTGTGGAATCTGAGGTAAGACATTTGGAAACGCTCTTTAGAATATTCTGAGAAAGAAATAACCTCAGAGAGAAACCAGAAGGGAGTTTTCTGTGAAACTGCTCTTTGTCACGTGAATTCCGCTCACACAGTTAAGCTTGTCTTTTCATTGAGCTGTATCATAACACTTTTTGTTTAGTCTGAGAAGGGATATTCTGGAGGGCTTGGAGGCTTATGGTGAGAAAGGAAATGTGTTCAGATAGAAACTGGAGAGAAGCTTTCTGAGGAGCTGCTTTGTGGCGTGTGCATTCCACTCACAGAAATATACCTTTCTTCTCCTAGAGGATTCTGATTTCCCTTTTGGAGAAAAAGCTGCCAAGAGATATTCGGGAGAATAGCGATGACTCTGGTGAAAAGGAAATATCCTCAGACAAAAACTGGAAAGAACATTTCTGTGAAACTGCCTTGTCTTACATATATTTATTCATCTCGTAGATTTAAAACTTTAAATATATTACACAGTTTGGAAACTCTGTCATGCACAGATTCATGAAGGGAGATTCGGGAGCTCATTCAGTCCTACTGTGAAAGAGGAGAAAAAACTGGATAGAATCATTCTGAGAAACTACTTTGCGATGTATGCATTCCACTCAGGGAGTTGTACCTCTTTTCTCACTAGGCTGTGTTTGAACACTGTTTCTGTGAAACCGAAAATATGATATTTCGTAATGCATTGAGGACTATGGCAAGTAGTGAAATACACTGAAATAAAATCGAGGAAGAAGCATTCCAATAATCTGCTCTCGGATATGTGCATTCGCTTCCCAGAGTTAATGCTTTCTCTATGTTGCCCAGTTTCAAAACTCTGTCTTTGAAGAATCTGTGAAGGGATATTTAGTGACTCCTGGGGTTCTGTGATGAGTGAGGAAACGTCCTCCGAAGAAACTTGCAGAGAAACGTTCTGAGCAACTGCTTTGCAAAGTGTGTATTCGTCTCCTAGAGTTAAGCCGTTCTTTGGATTAAGCACCATGAAATCATTTTTTTTGTGGATTCTGAGGAAGGACATTTGGGAATGATCTTTAGGATATGGAGAACAAAATATCCTCAGGAGACATCCAGTAAGAAGGTTACTGTGAAACTGCTCTGTGTGGTCTTAATTACTCTCACTTCATTAAGCTTCTCTTTTTATTGAGCAGTTTTCTAGCCCTGTGTATATTTAGCGTGTGATGGGATATTCAGGAGCACTTTGAGGCTAACGGTGAAAAGGGAAATATCTTCAGACCGAAAGTGGAGAGAAGCTTTTCAAGGAACTGCTTTGTGACATGTGCATTCCAGTCACAGTGTTATACCTCTCTTCTCATACAACGTCAGGGAAACCCTTTTGGAGAAACAGGTACCATGGGATATTCGGGAGCATGTTGATGCTGATGGTGAAAAGGGAAAGAGCCTCAGACAAAAACTGGAAAGAAGCTTTCTAGGAAACTACTCTGTGATATGTGTAATCATCTCACATAGATGAAGCTCTCTTTACATTACGCAGCTTGGAAACTGTCATGGATAGATCCATGAGGGGACCTTCAGGAGCACATTCTGGACTATGGTGGAAAAGGAAATATCTTCAGAGAAAAACTGGAAAAAAGCTTTCTGTGAACCTGCTTTTTGCTATATTTTTTCATCTCACATAGATGAAGCTTTCTTTACATTACGCAGCTTGGAATCTCCCATGTGGATGGATACGCGAAGGGATATTTGGGATCACATTCGAGCCTATGGTGAAAGAGGAAATACAGTCAGATAAAAACTGGAAGGAAGCTTTCTGAAAAACTGCTTGGTGATGTGTGCATTCCACTCAGGGTGTTATAATTTTCTTCTCATAAGGCGCAGTTTGAACACTGTTCCTGTGTAACCAAATGAGTGATATTCGGTGCACATTGAAGACGATGGCAAAAAGTGAAATGACTTCTAATAAAAGACAGATAGAAGCACTCGAAGAAACTTCTCTCTGACATGTCCATTCTTTTCACAGGGTTAAATCTTATACTACGTTTCACAGTTTGAAAGTTGGTCTTTGAGAGTTTTGCAAAGGGATCGTAAGTGACGACCGGAGGCCACTGTGAGGCAAGGAAATGTCTTAAATCGAAAATCAGAGAGAAGCTTTCTGCGCAACTCTTTTGTGATGTTTTTATCCATCACATAGAGTTAAATCATTCTTTGGATTAAGCAGTTTGAAATCACTGTTTCTGTGGAATCTGAGAAAGGACATTGGCAAACGCTCTTTAGAACACCCTGAGAAAGAAATAGCCTCAGAGAGAAACCAGTGGGAAGCTTTCTGTGAAACTGCTCTGTGTCACGTGAATTCCGCTCACACAGTTAATCTTCTCTTTTCATTGAGCTGTATCATAACACTGTTTTTGTTTAGTCTGGAAAGGAATATTCTGGATGGCTTTGAGGCTTACGGTGAGAAAAGAAACGTCTTCAGATAGAAACTGGAGGGAAGCTTTCTGAGGAGCTGCTTTTTGACGTGTGCATTCCACTCAGAGAAATATACCTTTCCCATCCTAGAGGATTCTGGAATCCTTTTTGGAGAAAAGGCTACCAAGAGACATTCGGGAGTATAGGGACAGATACGATGAAAAAGGAAATATCCTCGGACAACAACTGGAAAGAAGATTTCTGTGAAACTGCTTTGTGTTAAATATACTTATTCATCTCGCATAGTTAAAAGTTTTCTTATATTACACAGTTTGGAAACTCTGTACTGAATGGATCCACGAAGGGACATTCGGGAGCACATTCAGGCCTACGGCAAAAGAGGAGATGTCTTCACATAAAAACTGGATAGAAGCTTTCTGAGAAACTACTTTGTCGTGTATGCATCCCATTCAAGAACGTATACCTCTTTTCTCACAAGGCAGTGTTAGAACACTGTTTCTATGAAACCGAAAAAGTGATATTCGGGGCACATTGAGGACTATGGCGAATAGTGAAACAAAGTGAAATAA
This sequence comes from Piliocolobus tephrosceles, assembly GCF_002776525.5. Classification (NCBI taxonomy): domain Eukaryota; kingdom Metazoa; phylum Chordata; class Mammalia; order Primates; family Cercopithecidae; genus Piliocolobus; species Piliocolobus tephrosceles. Next base: position 35,349,306 of record NC_045443.1, on the reverse strand, counting down.
AATCGAGAAAGAAACGTTCCAAGAATCTGCTCTCTTATTTGTGCATTCATTTCACAGAGTTAATGCTTACTCTATGTTGCCCAGTTTTGAAACTTTGTCTTTGAAGAATCTGTGAAGAAATATTTAGAGACGCCCAGAGACTTGTGGTGAGCGAGAAAACGTCTTCCGATGAAACCTGCAGAGAAACATTCTGAGCAACTGTTTTGGGATGTGTATATTCGTCTCCTGGAGTTAAACCACTCTTTGTATTGAGCAGCTTGAAATCACTGATTTTGTGGAATCTGAGGAAGGATATTTTGGAACGATCCTTAGAATATGGAGAAAGAAATATCCTCAGGTAAAATCCAGAAGGAAGCTTTCTGTGAAACTGCTCTGTGTCATCTTAATTTCTCTCACTCGGGGGGTGGAGCAAGATGGCCGAATAGGAACAGCTTCAGTCTCCATCTCCCAGTGCGAGCGACACAGAAGACCGGCGATTTCTGCATTTTCAACTGAGGTA
>NC_045443.1:35237296-35343807 GCF_002776525.5 Piliocolobus tephrosceles | reverse complement strand
AAAAAAAAAAAAAAAATTCCTCTCACTCAGTTGAGTCTCTCTTTTCCTTGAGCAGTTTTCTAAACCTGTGTATGTTTAGCGTGTGATGGGATACTCAGGAGGAATTTGAGGCTTACGGTGAAAAAGGAAATATGATCAGACCGAAACTGGAGAGAAGATTTCCGAGGAAGTGTTTGTGACCTGTGCATTCCAGTCACAGTGTTATACCTCTCTTCTCATACAGCGTTGGGGAAACCCTTTTGGAGAAACAGGTACCAAGTGATATTCAGGAGCATGTTGATGCCGATGGTGAAAAGGGAAATAGCCTCAGACAAAATCTGGAAAGAAGCTTTCTGGGAAACTACTCTGTGATATGTGTAATCATCACACATAGAAAAATCTTTCTTTATATTACGCAGCTTGGAAACTGCCATGGACGGATCCACGAAGGGACCTTCAGGAGCACATTCTGGACTATGGTGAAAAAGGAAATATCTTCCAATAAAAACTGGAAAGAAGCTTTCTCTGAATCTGCTTTTTGCCATGTTTATTCATCTCACATAGTTCAAGCTTTGTTTACATTATACAGCTTGGAAGCTCCCTTGTGGATGGATCCACGAAGGGATATTTGGGATCACATTCGAGGCTATGGTGAAAGTGGAAATATAGTCAGATAAAAAGTGGAGAGAAGCTTTTTGAGAAACTGCTTGGCAATGTGAGCATTCCACTCACTGAGTCAAAACCTTCCCATAAGGCACAGTTTGAAAACTGTTCCTGTAATCCAAAATGGTGATATTCAGAGCATATTGAAGACTATGGCTAAAAGTGAAATGACGGCCAATAAAAAACAGAAAGAAGCACTTGAAAAAACTGATCTCTGACATATCTATTCTTTTCACAGGGTTAAATGTTACTCAACATTTCCCAGGTTGAAAGTCGGTCTTTGAGGTTTCTGCAAAGGGATAGTAAGTGGCGACCGGAGACCTGTGTGAGGCAAGGAAATGTCTTCCATCGACAATTGGACACAAGCTTTCTGCGCAACCCTTTTGTGATGTTGGTGTTCATCTCATAGCATTAAATCTTTCTCTGGATTGAGCAGTTTGAAATCACTGTTTCTGTGGAATCTGAGAAAGGACATTTGGAAACGCTCTTTAGAATATCCTGAAAAAAAAAAAAAAAACTTCAGAGAGAAACCAGAAGGACGCGTTCTGTGAAACTGATCTGTGTCACGTTAATTCTGCTCACACAGTTAAGCGTCTCTTTTCATTGAGCTGTATCATAACACTGTTTTTCTTTAGTCTCTGAAGGTATATTCTGGAGGGCTTTGAGAGTTACAGAGAGAAAGGAAACGTCTTCAGATAGAAACTGCAGAGAAGCATTCTGAGGATCTGCTTTGTGATTTGTGCTTTCCACTTACAGAAATATACCTTTGTTCTCCTAGAGGATTCCGGAATCCATTTTGGAGAAAAAATCTGCCAAGAGATATTCGGGAGTATAGCGATGACTATGGAGAAAAAGAAAATATCCTCAGACAAACGCTGGAAAGAAGATCTGTGAAATTTCTTTGTGTTAGATATATTTATTCATTTTGCATAGTTAAAACATTAATTATATTAGGCAGTTTGGAAACACCATCATGCACATATCTGTGAAGGGATGTTCGGGAGCACATTAAAACCTACAGTGAAAGAGGGGATATCTTCACATAAAAACTGGATAGAAGCTTTCTGAAAAACTACTTTGTGATGTATGCATTCCACACAGGTAGTTATACCTCTTTTCTCACAAGGCAGTGTTTGAACACTGTTCCTGTGAAACCAAAAAAGTGATATTTCAGAATGCATGGAGGACTATGTCGAATAGTGAAATATACTGAAATAAAATCGAGGAAGAACGTTCTAAGAATCTGCTCTCTGATATGTGCGTTCACTACACGGAGTTAATGTTTACTCTATGTTGCCCAGTTTCAAAACACTGTCTTAGAAGAATCTGTGAAGGGATATTTAGTGATGCCCGGAGGCTTGTGGTGAGCGAGGAAACGTGTTCTGATGAAACCTGCCGAGGAATGTTCTCAGCAACAGTTTTGTGATGTGTGTATTCACCTAATAGAGTTAAACAATTCTTTGGATTCAGCAGCTTGAAATCACTGTTGTTGTGAAATGTGAGGAAGGACATTTGCGAACGATCCCCAGAATATGGAAAAAGAAATATCCTCAGGTAAAATCCAGAAGCAAGCTTGCTGTGAAACTGCTCTGTGTCATCTTAATTCCTCCCTGATAAGCCTCTCTTTTCATTGAGCAGTTTTGAAGCACTGTGTATGTTTAGCGTGTGATGAGATATTCAGGAGCACTTTGAGGCTAATGGTGAAAAACTAAATATGTTCACACCGACACTGGATAGAAGCTTTCCGAGAACCTGCTTTGTGACCAGTGCATTCCAGTCACAGTGTTATATCTCTCTTCTCCTACAGCGTTGGCGAAACCCTTTTGGAGAAACAGGTACGAAGTGATATTCGGGAGCATGTTGATGCTGATGGTGAAAAGGGAAATAGACTCAGAAAAAAACTGGATAAAAGATTTCTGTGAAATTGCTTTCTGTTAGATACATTCATTCGTCTCACATACTTAAAATTTTAACTATATTATGCAATTTGGAACTCCGTGATGCACAGTACTGCAAAGGGACATTTGGGAGCACATTCAGGCCTACGGTGAAAGGGGAGATATCTTCAGATAAAAACTCGATAGAAGCGTTCTGAGAAACTACTTTGTGGTGTATGCATTCCACTCAGGGACTTATACTTCTCTTTTCTCACAAGACAGTGTTAGAACACTGTTCCTGTGAAACCGAAAAAGTGATATTCAGGGCACATTGGGAACTATGGCGAATAGTGAAATATACTGAAATAAAATTGAGGAAGAAGTGTTCCAAGAATCTGCTCTCTGAAATGTGCATTCACTTCACAGAGTTAATGCTTACTATATGTTGCCAAGTTTCGAAACTCTGTCTATGAAGAATCTGTGAAGGGATATTTAGTGACGCCTGGAGGCTTGTGGTGAGTAAGGAAACGTCTTAAGATGAATCCTGCAGAGAAACTTTCTGAGCAACTGCTTTGCGATGTGTGTATTCATCTCATAAAGTTATACCATTCTTTGTATTGATCAGCTTGAAAGCACTATTTTTGTGGCATCTGAGGAAGGACATTTGGGAACGATCCTTAGAATACGGAGAAAGAAATATCCTCAGGTAAAATCCAGAAGGAAGCTTTCTCTGAAACTACTCTGTGTTGCTTTAATTCCTCTCACTCAATTACACCTCTCTTTCCATTGAGCAGTTTTCTAACCCTGTGTATGTTTAGCGTTTGATGGGATATTCCGGAGCACTTTGAGGCTATCGGAGAAAAAGCAAATATATTCAGACCGAAACTGGAGAGAAGCTTTCAGGGGAACTGCTTTGTGACGTGTGCATTCCACTCACAGTGTTATACCTCTCTTCTCATACAGAGTTGGGGAAACCCTTTTGGAGAAACAGGTACCAAGTAATATTCGGGAGCATGTTATTGCCCATGGTGAAAAGGGAAATAACCTCAGACAAAAACTGGGAAGAAGCTTTCTAGGAAACTACTCTGTGATATGTGTAATCATCTCACATAGATAAAGCTTTCATTACATTACGCAGCTTGGAAACTGTCATGGACGGGTCCACGAAGGCACCTTCAGGAGCACATTCTGGACTATGGTGAAAATGGAAATATCTTCTGATAAAAACTGGAAAGAAGCTTTCTGTGAAGCTGCTTTTTGCCATGTTTATTCATCTCACGTGGAAGAAGCATTCTTTACATTATGCAGCATGAAATCTCCCTCATGGATGGATCCGCGAAGGAATATTTGAGATTATATTCAGGCCCATGGTGAAACAGCAAATATAGTCAGATAAAAACTGGAGAGAAGCTTTCTGAGAACCCGCTTTTTGCTACGTTTATTCACCTCACATAGATGAAACTTTCTTTACATTATGGAACTTGGAAACTCCCTTGTGGATGGATCCAAGAAGGGATATTTGGTATCACATTCGGGCCTATGTGAAATAGGAAAGATAGTCAGATAAAAACTGGAGAGAAGCTTTCTGAGAAACTGCTTGGTGATGTGTGCATTGCACTCAGGGAGTTATAACTTTCTTCTCATAAGGCATAGTTTGACCACTGTTCCTGTGAAACCAAAAGAGTGATATTCGGAGCACATTGAAGGATATGGCAAAAAGTGAAATATCATCCAATAAAAAACATAAAGAAGCACTCGAAGAAACTGTTCTCCGACATGTCCATTCTTTTCACATGGTTAAAGCTTACTCTATATTTCCGAGTTTGAAATTCGGTCTTTGAGGGTTCTGTGAAGGGATAGTAAGTGGCGTATGGAGGTCTGTGTGAGGCATGGAAATGTAGTCCATCAACAATTGGAGAGAAGCTTTCTGCGCAACTCTTTTGTGATGTTTGTATTCATCCCATAGAGTTAAATCATTCTTTGGATTGAGCAGTTTGAAAGCACTGTTTCTGTATAATCTGAGAAATGACATTTGGAAACGCTCTTTAGAATATCCTGAAAAAGAAATAACCTCAGAGAGAAACCAGAAGGAATCTTTCTGTGAAAATGCTCTGTGTCACGTGAATTCTGCTCGCACAGTTAAGCTTCTCCTTTCATTGAGCTGTATCATAACACTTTTTTTGTTTAGTCTGCGAAGGGATATTCTGGAGGGCTTTGAGTCTTATGTGAGAAAGGAAATGTCTTCAGATAGAGACTGGAGAGAAGCTTTCTGAGGAGTTGCTTTGTGAGGTGTGCATTCCACTCACAGAAATATTACCTTTCTTCTCCTAGAGGATTCTGGAATCCCTTTTGGAGATAAAGCTACCAAGAGATATTCGGGAGTATAGTGATGCCTATGGTAAAAAAGGAAATATCCTGAGACAAAAACTGGAAGGAAGATTTCTGTGAAACTGCTTTGTGTTACATATATTTATTCGTCTCACATAGTAAAAATTTTAATTATATTATGCAGTCTGGAAACTCCGTCATGCACAGATTGGTGAAAGGACACTCAGGAGCACATTCAGGCTTATGGTGAAAGAGGAGATATCTTCAGATAAAAACTGGATAGAAGCTTTCTGAGAAACTACTTTGTGATATATGCATTCCACTCAGGGAGTTATACCTCTTTTCTCACATGACAATGTTTGATCACTGTTCCTGTGAAACCGAAAAAGTGATATTTCAGAACACATCCAGGACTATGGCGAATAGTGAAATATACTGAAATAAAATCGAGGAAGAAGCGTTCCAAGATTCTGATGTCTGATATGTGCATTCACTTCACAGAGTTATTGTTTACTCTATTTTACCCAGTTTCGAAACTCTGTCTTTGAAGAGTCTGTGAAGGGATATTTAGTGACGCCCAGAGGCTTGCGGTGAGTGAGGAAATATCTTCCAATGAAACCTGCAGAAAAATTTTCTGAGCAACTGCTTTGCGATGTGTATATTCGTCTAATAGAGTTAAACCATTCTTAGGATTGAGCTGCTTGAAATCACTGTTTTTGTGGAATCTGAGGAAGGACATTTGGGAACGAAACTTACAATATGGGGAAAGAAATATTCTCAGGTAAAATCCAGAAGTAAGCTTTCTGTGAAACTGCTCTGTGTCGTCTTAATTCCTCTCACTCAGTTAAGCCTCTCTTTTCATTGTGCAGTTTTCTCACCCTGTGTATGTTTATCATGTGATTGGATATTTGGGAGCCCTTTGAGGCTTACGGTGAAAAACGAAATATGTTGAGACTGAAAGTGGAGAGAAGCTTTCCGAGGAACCGTTTTGTGATGTGTGCATTCCACTCACAGTGCTATACCTCTCTTCTCAGACAACGTCAGGGAAACCCTTTTGGAGAAACCAGTACCAAGTGATATTTGGGAGAATGTTGATGCTGATGGTGACAAGGGAAATAGCCTCAGACAAAAGTTGGAAAGAAGCTTTCTAGGAAACTACTCTGTGATGTGTAATCATCTCACACAGATAAAGCATTCTTTACATTACACAGCTTGGAAAGTGACACGGACGGATCCTCGAAGGGACTTTCGGGAGCACATTCTGAATTATGGTGAAAAAGGAAATATCTTCAGACAAAAACTGGAAAGAAGCTTTCTGTGAACCTGCTTTTTGCCATGCTTATTCATCTCACATAGATGAAGCTTTTTTTACATTATGCAGCTTGGAAACTCCCTTGTGGATGGAGCCGCAAGTTGATTTTTGGGATCACAGTCGAACCTATGATGAAAGAGGAAATATAGTCAGATAAAAACTGGAGAAAAGCTTTCTAAGAAACTGCTTGGTGATGTGTGCATTCCGCTCAAGGAGTTTTAACTTTCTTCTCATAAGGCACAGTTTGAACACTGTTGCTATAAAACCAAAAGAGTGATATTCGGAGCACATTGAAGACTATGGCAAAAAGCGAAATGTCGTCCAATAAAAAACAGAAAGAAGCCCTCGAAGAAACTGCTCTCTGACATGTCCATTCTTTGCACAGGGTTAAACTTACTCTGCATTTCCCAGTTTGAAAGTCGGACTTTGAGGGTTCTGCGAAGGGATAGTAGGTGGCGACTGGAGGCCTGTGTGAGGCAAGGAAATGTCTTCAATCGAAAATTGGAGAGGACCTTTCTGCGCAACACTTTTGTGATGTTGGTATTCACCTCATAGTGTTAAATCATTCCTTGCATTGAGCAATTTGAAATCACTGTTTCTGTGGAATCTGAGAAAGGACATTTGGAAACGCTGTTTAGAATATACTTAGAAAGAAATAACCTCAGAGAGAAACCAGAAGGAAGCTTTCTGTGAAACTGCTCTGTGTCATGTGAATTCTGCTCACACAGTTAAGCTTCTCTTTTCATTGAGGTGTATCATAACACTTTTTGTTTAGTCTGAGAAGGGATATTCTGGAGGGCTTGGAGGCTTATGGTGAGAAAGGAAATGTCTTCAGATAGAAACTGGAGAGAAGCTTTTTGAGGAGCTGCTTTGCGGCATGTGCATTCCATTCACAGAAATATACATTTGTTCTCCTAGAGGATTCCAATCTCCCTTTTGGAGAAAAAGCTACCAAGAGATATTCAGGACAATAGCGATGACTCTGGTGAAAAGGAAATATCCTCAGACAAAAACTGGAAAGAACATTTCTGTGAAACTGCTTTCTGTTAGATATATTCATTCGTGTCGCATAAATAAAACTCAAATTATATTGCACAGTTTGGAAACTCCGTCATGCACAGATCCGCACAGGGACATTCGGGAGCACATTCAGGCCTCTGGTGAAAGAGGAGATATCTACAGATAAACACCGGATAGAAGCTTTCTGAGAAACTACTTTGTGATGTATGCATTCCACTCAGGGAATTATACCTCTTTTCTCACAGGCAGTGTTTCAACACTGTTCCTGTGAAACCGAAAAAGTGATATTTCAGAACGCATTGAGGACTATGGCAAATAGTGAAACATACTGAAATAAAATCGAGAAAGAAGCGTTCCAAGAATCTGCTCTCTGATATGTGCATTCACTTCACAGAGTTAACGCTTACTCTATGTTGTCCAGTTTCGAAACTCTGTCTTTGAAGTATCTGTGAAGGGATATTTAGTGATGCCTGGAGGCCTGTGGTGAGCGAGGAAACTAGTTCCGATGAAACCTGCAGAGAAACATTCTGAGTAACTGCTTAGTGATGTGTGTATTCGTCTCCTACAGTTCAATCATTCTTTGCATTAAGCAACTTGAAATTACTGTTTTTGTGGAATCTGAGGAAGGACATTAGGGAACAATCTTTAGAATATGGAGAAAGAAAAATCCTCAGGTAAAATCCAGAAGAAAGCTTTCTGTGAAACTGCTCTGTGTCGTCTTAATTACTCTCACTCAGATAAACCTCCCTTTTCATAAAGCAGTTTTCTAGCCCTGTGTATGTTTAGCATGTGATGGGATATTTGGGAGCCCTTTGAGGCTAACGGTGAAAAAGGAAATATGTTCAGACCGAAACTGGAGAGAAGCTTTCCGAGGAACTGCTTTGTGACCTGTGCATTCCAATCACAGTGTTATACCTCTCTTCTCATACAGCATCGGGGAAACTCTTTTGGAAATACAGGTACCAACAGATATTTGGGAGCATGTTGATGCCGATGGTGAAAAGGGAAATAGCCTCAGACTAAAACTGTAAAAAGCCTGGTATATATCCCATCTTAGTCATGATTTTTTGACTCATGGGGCTGTATAATGGAGTGGGCATAATGATTTCTGCACCCCATTGTTGTAACAAATCTCGACCCCATAGATTCACAGGAATTGAAGTAATCATTGGCTGAACAGTACTTTCTTGATTATCTGGCCCTAAACAATGTAAAATCATTGTACTTTCATACACTTCTGAAGCTGTGCCTAGGCCGACAAGTCTTGTAACAGCCTTTTGTTTAGGCCAATTTTTTGGCCACTGATTTAAAGCAATGACAGAGATATCTGCTCCTGTGTCTACCAAGCCTTCAAACTGTTTTCCTTGAATAATGGCCTTACACACAGGTCTGCTTTCAGAGACCAGACTTGCCCAATATGCAGCCTTTCCTGCCAGATCTGTGCTTCCGAACCCTCCTGTTCTTTTTATTTCACAGTTTCCAATTTTAATATAAGGTAGGAGTAATAATTGAGCAATCCTGTCTCTTGGACTGGCACTCCAAGGAATTGAGGAACTAATAACCAATTGAATTTCTCCTTTATAGTCTGAATCAACCACACCAGTATGAATTTGAACTCCTTTTAGATTTAAACTTGATCTTCCTAAGATGAGTCCTACAGTCCCCTCAGGCAATGGGCCGTATACCCCTGTGGGGATTTTTTGTGGAGGCTCCCCTGGAAGCAGAGAGACTGCTTGTAAAGTACATAAATCTACTGCTGCACTGCCACTTGTGGCGGGGGATAATTGCTGTGTTGTGATAACTGGCTTATTCCCTGAGACACTTGCGACAGTGGGGGTTGTTGTTCCTGAAAACCCTGAGGAACAAAGGATTGAATTTGGAATGCCCCAGTTTGTTGCGGGGCCTGAGGCTGGCCCCTCCTCTCATTTCCCAACAGTGGTTGCCCATTTTTATCAAATTTAGAACGACATTGATTACCCCAATGTTTTCCCTTTTTACATCTTGGACATAGGCCAGGTGGCCCTTTATCTGTTGTTGTAGTAACTTGAGTAGTTACATTTTGTTTATTTGAGACTAGGCAATTCTTTTTTAGATGACCAATTTGGCCACAATTATAACATTTTCCCCCAAATGTTTTTACTTGTCCTCCTAAAGCAACTCCTGTGATTGCCTGAGCCATAAGCATAGCTTTATGCATAGCTCCTCCAATTCCATCGCAGGCTTTAACGTACTCTGAGATTACATCTAATCCTGCGGGAACCCTTCCTTTTAATGGCTTAATGGCTGATTGACAATCAGGATTGGCGTTTTCATATGCCATCAACTCCACTATGACTTTACGGGCATTTTCATCGGTAATTGACTTTTGAGCAGCATCTTGAAGTCTTGCTACGAAATCTGGGTAGGGCTCTTTACAGCCTTGTCTTACTGTATTAAAGGAAGGGCAGGCGGTTCCTGGGTCTTGGATTTTCTCCCAGGCCCTAAGGCAGATAGCCCTGATTTGCTCAATGGCCTCATTTGGCATTATTGTTTGTTGGTCAACAGTGCTCCAATTTTGACCTATTCCTAATAGTTGATCTGCATCTATGTTAATTGGAGGATTGGCAGTCCTATTTCTTCGGACCTGTACTTGTGCCCCATCAATCCACCAAGTCTTAAATTGTAAAAATTGAGAGGGTGAGAGTGAGGATTTTGCCAGAATCTCCCAATCATAAGGAATGAGTCTATGTCCATGAGCAATGGAATCTAATAATGTTCTCATGTAAGGAGAATTGGGTCCATACTGTTTTATTCTTTCTTTCATTTCTTTTAGCATTTTTATAGAAAAGGACTTATATCTGGCTTCTGCTACGGGAGGCTCTCCCTCTTGAGCCCCTTCTCCAGGTGGTCTTGCTTCTAATATTACTGGGAATTGCCACACCTCAATATCTCCCTGTTTTCTTGCCTCATCAATAATTTTATGTATTGCACTACCCTGTGTACTAGGCGGTGCTGCAGGATTAAGTCTCATGGTGGACGGCTGAGGATATGGCACCTTGCCCTGTGGCACTGGAAGTGTTCCTGGCTGTCCATACAGATTTTCTGGGGGCTGCAGATACTGCAGTACAGCTGGCGGCCAGTATTGATAGGCTATTGGCGGCTGGATCTTACTTTCTACCTGCTGATATTGTGGACATTGTATTTAGATTGGCATTGCCGTGACAGAGACTCTATCTTTCTCTATTTGATCTTCTTTTGGAGTTTGTACTTGTTTAACCTGCATTTGAGGTTCTAAGGTTGCAGGCATCTGAGCTGTTGTAAGAGGAGTTGGCCATCGTGGTTTAGACTCTGATGGCTCTGCTAATTTTGGATCTTTTTCCTCTAATTTTAACGTTTCAGGATATATTACCTCCTGTAATTGATTATTGTCAACATTTTGCGTTGACCGAGCCATTACTGGCTCTGCTACACATTTACAGTGTGAACTTTCCTTTCCTTTCTGGGATTCTATCCCTGCCTCTTTTTCACAATCTACTGCACAGCTTTTAGGGACATCAGAAACTGGAATGCTATCTTCTTCTGTTTGCAATGGTTCTAAAGCTACTTTAATAATGACCCAATCATTCCATACTGTAAGTGGAATGATTTTACCTTCCTTACTTACTTGTTTTAATTCTTTGCCAATTTTTTCCCAATCTTTTAGATCTAAAGTTCCCTGTTCTGGAAACCATGGACAAAACTGTTCTATTGTTTGAAAGAGCATATTTAGATTTTTGGTAGACACTTTAACTCCCCCTCTTTTTAAGAGAAGTTACTACTTTCTCTTAAAGTTAAAGTTACTACTTTCAAGTTACTACTCCATAAACCTTTTATAAAGCTGTGATAAGAGGCATATCTACTTTTAGTTTGCCCCATTTTTATCTTAGGTTCTTCCGAGCGCACAAGCTTACCGCAAGGCTGTCTGTAGACGTACTCGGGAGTCTCTCGTCAACTTGTCCTCAATGACCACGCTCCAGCGTACCTTCACCTCAGAGAAAAGCTTCCACGTTGGACGCCAGATGAAGGGGTGGCCTGCCCCTCCACACCTGTGGGTGCTTCTCGTTAGGTGGGACGAGAGACTTGAGAAAAGGAAATAATACACAGAGACGAAGTATAGAGAAAGAAAAGCGGGACCCAGGGGACCAGTGCTGTGTTTTCAGAGGACCCACACTGGCACCAGCCTCTGAGTTCCCTTAGTATTTATTGAGAATTATCTTTACCATTAAAAAGATAAGGGAGTGGCTGGACAATAGGATTATTGTAGGGAGGAAATCGGCAGTAAGACATATGAAAAAATCCTTGTAACATGAATAAGTTTAAAGGAAAATGTTGTGCCTTGAGATGTATATGCGACATCTCCATAAACCTTTTAGCAGTATTGCTTCAGCAAGTCCCACCTTATTCCTAATGCTCCAGCAAGTCCCACCTTATTCCTAAAGGCGTTTTCTCCTTACTCAGTAAACAAGACACACAATGGGTATTACCTGGAGATGTTCCAATCCCAGGGAGGGGCAGGATTTTTAACCATCAAGCTTCTTTCAGGTACTTGTTTAACAAAGACACATCCTGCACAGCCCAATATCCTTTTAACCTTAAATCACCTTCGAACATGTCTCTTGCAAGGACAAGGTTGGGGGTAGGGTCACAGATTAACAGCATCTCAAATACAGAACTAAATGGAGTCTCTTCTGTCTACTTCCTTCTATATAGACACAGTAACAGGCTGATCTCTTTCTTTTCCCCACACAGGAGTGCTTTGAGACTTACATGAGAAAGGAAACTTCTTCAGATTGAAACTGGAGAGAAGCTTTCTGAGTAGCTGCTTTGTGACGTGTGCATTCCACTCACAGAAATATACCTTTCTTCTCCTAGAGGATTCCAGAATCCCTTTTGGAGAAAGAGCTACCAAGAGACATTTGAAACTATAGGGAGGGCTATGGTGAAAAAGGAAATATCCTCACACAAAAGCTGGAAAGAAGATTTCTTTGAAACACCTTTGTGTTAGAAATATTTATTAATCTCGCATAGTTAAATCTTCTTTTTTATTACGCACTTTGGAAACTCCATCATGCACAGTTCCGTGAAGCGATATTCAGGAGAACATTCAGGCCTACGGTGAAAGAGAAGATATATTCAGATAAAACTGGATAGAAGTTTTCTGAGAAATTACTTTGTGATATACGCATTCCACTCACGGATTTATACCTCTTTTTTTTTCACAAGGCAGGGATTGAACACTGTTCCTGTGAAACCAAAAAGGTGATATTTCAGAGTGCATTGAGTACTATGGTGAATAGTGAAATAAACTGAAATCAAATCGAGGAAGAAGCGTTCCAAGAATCTACTCTCTGATATGTGCATTCATTTCACAGAATTAATGTTGTCCAGTTTCGAATCTGTCTTTGTCGAATCTGTGAAGGGACTTTTAGTGACGCCTGGAGGCTTCTGGTGAGCAAGGAAACTTCTTCCGATGAATCCTGCAGAGAAACTTTCTGATCCACTTCTTTGTGATGTGTGTATTCGTCTCATAGAGTTAAACCATTCTTTTGATGGAGCAGCTTGAAATCACTCTTTTTGTGGAATCTGAGGAAGGACATTTGGGAACGATCCTTAGATTATGGAGAAAGAAATATCCTCAGGAAGCATCCAGTAGGAAGCTTTCTGTGAAACTGCTCTGCGTCGTCCTAATTCCTATCGCTCAGTTAAGCCTCTCTTTACATTGAGCAGTTTTCTAACCCTGTGTATGTTTAGCATGTGATGGGACATTGGGGAGCACTTTGAGGCTTATGGTGAAAAAGGAAATATGTTCAGACTGAAACTGGAGAGAAGCTTTCGGAGGAACTGCTTTGTGACGTGTGCATTCCCATCCCAGTGGTATACCTCTCTTCTCATACAGCGTCAGGGAAACCGTTTAGGAGAAACAGGTACCAAGTGATAATCGGGAGCATGTTGACGCTAATGGTGAAAAGGGAAATAGCCTCAGACAAAAACCGGAAGGATGCTTTCTAGGAAACCACTCTGTGATATGTGTAATCATCTCACATAGATAAATCTTTCTTTACATTACACAGCTTGGAAACTGTCATGGACAGATCCATGAAGGGACCTTCAGGAGCATATTCATGACAATGGTGAAAAGGGAGATATCTTCAGATAAAAACTGGAAAGAAGCTTTCTGTGAATCTGCTTTTTGCCATGTTTATTCATCTCACATAGATGAAGCTTTCTTTACATTACACAGCTTGGAAACTCCCTCGTGGATGGATCAGCGAAAGGATGTTTGGGGTCACATTCGGGTCTATGGTGAAAGAGGAAATATAGTCAGATAAAAACTGGAGAGAAACTTTCTGAGAAACTGCTTGGTGATCTGTGCATTCCACTTAAGGAGTTGTAACTTTCTTCTCATAAGGCACAGTTTGAACACTGTTCCTGTAAAATCAAAAGAGTGATACTAAGAGCACATTGAAGACTATGGCAAAAAGTGAAATGTCATCTAATAAAAAACAGAAAGAAGCACTCAAAGAAACTGCACTCTGACATGTCCATTCTTTTCACAGGGTGAAAGCTTACTCTACCTTTCCCACTTTGAAAGTCACTCTTTGAGGGTTCTGCAAAGGGATAGTAAGTGGAGCCCAGAGGCATGTTTGAGGCAAGGAAATGTCTTCCATTCAAAATCGAAGGGAAGATTTCTGCATAACTCTTTTGTGATGTTTGTTTTCATCTCATAACGTTAAATCATTCTTTGGATTGAGCAGCTTGAAATCACTGTTTTGTGGCATCTGAAGAAGGAGATTCGTGAATGATCCTTAGAAGATGGAGAAAGAAATATCGTCAGGTAAAATCCAGAAGGAAGACTTCAGGGAAACTGCTCTGTGTCTACTTAATTCTTCTTGCTCACTTAAGCCTCTTTTTTCATTAAGCAGTTTTCTAACCCTGTGTATGTTTATCATGTGATGGGATATTTGGGAGCATGTTGAGCCTCATGGTGAAAAAGGAAATAACTTCAGACTGAAACTGGAGAGAACCTTTCTGAGGAACTGCTTCACGACGTTTGCATTCCACCTACAGTGTTATACCTCTCTTCTCATACTGCGTCAGGGAATCCCTTTTGGAGAAACAGGTATCAAGTGATATTTGGGAGCATATTGATGCCGATGGCGAAAAGGGAAACAGCCTCAGATAAAAACTGGAAAGAAACTTTCTAGGAAACTACTCAGTTATATGAGTAATCATCTCACTTAGATAAAGCTTTTGTTACATTACGCAGCTTGCAATCTGTCATGGACAGATCCACGAAGGGATTTTCAGGAACACATTCAGGACTATGGTGAAAAAGGAAATATCTTCAGATAAAAACTGGAAAGAAGCTTTCTGTGAATCTGCTTTTTGCTGTGTTTATTTACTCCAGATAGATGAAGCTTCCTTAACATTATGCAGCTTGGAAACTCCCTCGTGGATGGATCCGCAAAGGGATATTTGGGATCACATTCGGACCTATGGTAAAACAGGAAATATAGTCAGATGAAAACTGGAGAGAAGCTTTCTGAGAAACTCTATGGTGATGTGAGCATTCAACTCAGGGAGTTGTAACTTTCCTCTGATACGTCACAGTTTGAACACTGTTCCTGTAAAACCAAAAGACTGATATTCCGAGCACGTTTAAGATTATGTCAAAAAGTGAAATGTCATCCAATAAAAAACAGAAAGAAGCACTCAAAGAAACTGCTCTCTGACATGTCCATTCTTTTCACAGGGTTAAAGCTTACTCTACATTTCCCAGTTTCAACGTTGGTCTTTGAGGGTTCTGTGAAGGGGTGATAAGTGGCAACCGGAGGCCAGTGTCGAGCAAGGAAATGTCTTCCATTGAAAATTGGAGAGAAGCTGTCTGCGCAACTCTTTTGTGATGTTTCTATTCATCTCATAGTGTTAAATCATTCTTTGGGTTGAGCAATTTGAAATCACTGTTTCTGTGGAATCTGAGAAGGGATATTTGGAAACACACTTTAGAATATGCTGAAAAAGAAATAACCTCAGAGAGAAATCAGAAGAAGGTTTCTGTGAAACTGCTCTGCCTTACATGAATTCCGCTCACACAGTTAAGCTTCTTTTTTCATAGAGTGGTATCTTAGCACTGTTTTTGTTTAGTCTGCGAAGGGATATTCAGGAGCAGTTTAAGGCTTATGGTGAGAAAGGAAACGTCTTCAGACAGAAACTGGAGAGAAGTTTCTGAGGAGCTGCTTTGTTACATGTGCATTCCACTCACAGAATTATACCTTTCTTCTCCTAGAGTATTTCGGAATCCCTTTTGGAGGAAAAGCTACCTAGAGACATTCGGAAGTATACGGATGGCTTTGGTGAAAAAGGAAATTTTCTCAGACAAAAACTCGGAAGAAGATTTCTGTGAAACTGCTTTGTGTTAGATATATTGATTCATCTTGCATAGTTAAAACTTTTTTTATATTATGCAGTTTGGAAACTCTGTCATGCATGGATCTGCATAGGGACATTCGGGAGCACATGCAGGCCTACGGTGAAAGAAGAGATATCTTCAGATAAAAATTGGATAGAAGCTTTCTGAGAAACAGTTTTGTGATGTATGCATTCCACTCACAGAGTTTAACTTTTTTTCTGACAAGGCAGTGTTTTAACACTGTTCCTGTGACACTGAAAAGGTGATATTTCAGAGCGCATTCAGAACTAGGGCGAAGAGTGAAATATACCAAAATAAAATCGAGAAAGAATCATTTGAAGAATCTGCTCTCTTATATATGCATTCACTTCACAGAGGTAATGCTTACTCTATGTTGCCCAGTTTCGAAAGTCTGTCTTTGAAGAATCTGTGAAGGGATATTTAGTGGGGCTAGGAGGCTTGTGGTGAGCAAGGAAACGTCTTATGATGAAACCTGTAGAGAAACTTTCTCAGCAACAGCTTTGTGATGTGTGTATTCGCATCATAGAGTTAAACCATTCTTTGTTTGAGCAGCTTGAAATCACTCTTTTTGTGAAATTTGAGGAAGGACATTTGGTAACGATCCTAAGAATATGGAGAAGGAAACATCCTCAGGTAAAATCCAGAAGGAAGCTTTCTGTGGAACTGTTCTGTGTCGTCTTAAGTCCTCTCACTCAGTTAACCTCTTTTCTTTGAGCAATTTTCTAACCCTGTGTATGTTTAGCGAGTGATGGGATATTCGGGAGCACTTTGAGGCTTACAGTGAAAAAGAAAATACGTTCAGACTGAAATCGGAGAGAAGCTTTCCGAGGAACTGCTTTTTGACGTGTGCATTCCATTCACAGTGTTATACTTCTCTTCTCATACAGTGTTGGGGAAACATTTTTGGGGAAACAGGTACCAAATGATATTTGGGAGCATGTTGATGCCTATGGTGAAAAGGAAAAGAACCTCAGACAGAAATTGGAATGAAGCTTTCTGTGAGTCTGCTTCTTGCTATGTTTATTCATCTCACATAGACGAAGCTTCCTTTACATTATGCAGCTTAAAAACTCCCTTATGCATGGATCCGTGAATGGATATTTGGGATCACTTTTGGGCCTATGGTGAAATAGGATATATAGTCAGATAAAAACTGGAGAGAAGCTGTCTGAGAAATTGCTTGGTGATGTGAGCATTCCACTCAGCCAGTTATAACTTTCTTCTCAAAGGCACAGTTTGAACATTTCCTGTAAAACCAAAAGAGTGAAATTGGGAGCACATTGAAGACTAGCAAAAAGTGAACTGTCATCCAATAAAAAACAGAAAAAGCACTCGAAGAAACTGCTCTCTGACATGTCCATTCTTTTCACAGGGTTAAAGCTTTCTCTACATTTCCCAGTTTGAAAGTCGGTCATTGAAGGTTCTGTGAAGGGATAGTAAGTGGCAACCGGAGGCCTGTGTCAAGCAAGGAAATGTCTTCCATCGAAAATTGAAGAGAAGCTCTCTGAGCAGTTATTTTGTGATGTTTGTATTCATCTCATAAAGTTAAATCATTCTTTGGATTGAGCAGTTTGAAATCACTGTTTCTGTGGAATGTGAGAAAGGACATTTGGAAATGCTCTTTGGAATATCCTGAAAAAGAAATAACCTCAGAGAGTAAAATCCAGAAGTAAGCTTTCTGTGAAACTACTCTGTGTCGTCTTAATTCCTATCATTCTGTTAAGCCTCTCTTTTCATTGATCAGTTTTCTAACCCTGTGTATATTTAGCGTGTGATGGGATATTCAGGAACCTGCTGAGGCTAACGGTGAAAAAGGAAATATGTTCAGACCGAAACTGAGGAGAAGCTTTCCAAGGAACTGCTTTGTGACGTGTGCATTCCACTCACAGTGTTATACCTGCTTTCTCATACAGCGTCGGGGAAATCCTTTTCGAGAAACAGGTACCAAGTGATATTTGGGAGCATGTTGTTGCCGATGGTGAAAAGGGTAATAGCCTCAGATAAAAACTGGATACAAGCTTTCTAGGAAACTACTCTGTGATATGGGTAATCATCTCACATAGATAAATCTTTCTTTACATTACACTGCTTGGAAACTGTCATGCACAGATTCACGAAGGGACCTTCGGGAGCACATTCAGGACTATGGTGAAAAAGGAAATATCTTCAGATAGTAACTGGAAAGAAGCTTTCTGTTAATCTGCTATTTGCTATGTTTATTCATCTCACGAAGATGAAGCTTTCTTTACATTACACAGCTTGGAAACTCTCTTTTGGATGGATCCTAGAATGGATATTTGGGATCACATTCAGGCCTATGGTGAAAAAGGAAATGTAGTCAGATAAAAAATGGAGAGAAGCTTTCTGAGAAACTGCTTTGATGTGAGCATTCCACTCAGGGAGTTGTAACTTTCTTCTCATAAGGTACAGTTTGAACACTGTTCCTGTAAATCCGAAAGAGTGATATTCAGAGCACATTGAAGAATATGGCAAAAAGTGAAATGTTGTCCAATAAAAAACAGAAGGAAGCAGTTGAAGAAACTGCTCTCTGACATGTCCATTCTTTTCACAGGGTTAAAGCTTACTCTACATTTCCCAGTTTCCACGTCAGTCTTTGAGGGTTCTGCAAAGGGATAGTAAGTGGCAACCAGAGGCCTGTGTCACGCAATGAAATGTCTTCCATCGAAAATTGGACAGAAGCTTTCTGCGCAACTCTCTTGTGATGTTTGTCTTCATCTCAGAGAGTAAAATCATTCTTTGGATTGAGCAGTTTGAAATCACTGTTTCTGTGGAATCAGAGAAAGGACATTTGGAAATGCTGTTTAGAATATTCTGAAAAAGAGATAACCTCAGAGAGAAACCAGAGGGAACCTGTCTGTGAAACTGCTCTATATCATGTGAATTCTGCTCATGCAGTTAAGCTTCTCTGTTCATTGAGCAGTAACACAACACTGTTATTGTATATTTTGAGAATGGATATTCAGGAGTGCTTTGAGGCTCACGGTGAGAAAGGAAACCTCTTCAGATAGAAACTGGAGAGAAGCTTTCTGAGGAGCTGCTTTCTGACGTGTGCATTCCACTCACAGAAATATACCGTTTTTCTCAAAGAGTATTCCAGAATCCCTTTTGGAGAAAAAGCTTGCAAGAGACATTCTGGAGTATAGGGATGGCTCTGGTGAAAAAGGAAATATCCTCAGGCAAAAGTGGAAAGAAGATTTATGTGAAACTGCTTTGTGTTAGACATATTGATTCATCTCGCATAGTTAAAATTTTTTTATGTTACACAGTTTGGAAACTCCGTCATGCACGGTTCTGCGAAGGGACATTTGAGTGCACATTCAGGCCTATGGTGAAAGACGAGATATCTTCAGACATAAACTGGATACCAGCTTTCTGAGAAACTACTTTGTGATGCATGCATTCCACCCAGGTAGTTATATCTCTTTGCTCACAAAGCATTGTTTGAACACTGTTCCTGTGAACCCGAAAAAGTGATATTTCGGAGCTCATTGAGGACTATGGTGAATAGTGAAATATACGGAAATAAAATCTAGGAAGAAGCATTCCAAGAATCTGCTCTCTGATATGTGCATTAATGTCACAGAGTTAATGCTTACTCTATGTTGCCCATTTTCGAAACTCTGTCTTTAAAGAATCTGTGAAGGGATATTTAGGGACGGCTGGAGGCTTGTGATGAGCAAGGAAATGTCCTCCGGTGAAAATTGCAGAGAATCTTTCTGAGCAACTGCTTTGTGATGTGTGGATTCGTCTCATAGAGTTAAAGTATACTTTCGATCGTGCAGTTTGTAATCACTGTTTTTGTGGAATCTGAGGAAGGACATTTGGGAACAATCCTTAGAATATGCAGAAAGAAATAATCTCAGGAATAATGCAGAAGGAAGCTTTCTGTGAAACTGCTTTGTGTGGTTTTAATTGCTATCGCTCAGTTAAGCCTCTGTTTTCATTGAGCAGATTCCTAACCCTGTGTATGTTTAGCGTGAGATGGGATATTCGGGAGCACTTTGACTCTTACGGTGAAAAAGGAAATATCTTCAGACCGAAAATGGAGAGAAGCTTTCCAAGGAACTGCTTTGTGACGTGTGCATTCCAGTCACAGTGTTATACTTCTCTTCTCATACAGCATTAGGGAACTCCTTTTGGAGAAACAGGTACCATGGGATATTCGGGAGCATGTTGATGCTGGTGTTAAAAAGGGAAATAGTCTCAGACAAAAACTGGAAAGAAGCTTTCTAGGAAACTACTCTGTGATATGTGTAATCATCTCACATAGACAAAGCTTTCTTTACATAACGCAGCTTGGAAACTGTCATGGACGTATCCACGAAGGGACCTTCTTGAACACATTCAGGACTATGGTGAAAAAGGAAATATCTTCAGATAAAAACTGGAAAGAAGCTTTCTGTGAATCTGCTTTGCTGTGCTTACTCATCTCACATAGATGAAGCTTTCTTTACATTACACAGATTGGAAACTCCCTCGTGGATGGATCATCGAATGAATGTTTGGGATCACATTTGGGCCTATGATGAAATAGGAAGTATAGTCAGATAAAAACTGGAGAGAAGCTTCTTGAGAAACTGCTTGGTTATGTGTGCATTCCACTCAGGGAGTTATCACTTTCTTCTCATAAGGCACAGTTTGAACACTGTTCCTGTAAATCCAAGAGAGTGATATTCGGAGCACATTGAAGATTATGGCAAAAAGTGAAATGTCGTCCAATAAAAAACAGAAAGAAGCCCTCGAAGAAACTGCTCTCTGACATGTTCATTCTTTTCACAGGGTTAAAGCTTATTCTACATTTCCCAGTTTGAAAGTCGGTCTTTGGGGGTTCCGCGAAGGGATAGTAATTGGCAACTGGAGGCCTGTGTTGAGCATGGAAATATCTTCCATCAAAAATTGGAGAGAAGTTTTCTGCGGAACACTTTTGTGATGTTGGTATTCATCTCATGGAGTTAAGTCATTCTTTGGATTGAGCAGTTTCAAATCACTCTTTCTATGGAATCTGAGAAAGGACATTTGGAAACGCTCTTTAGAATATCCTGAGAAAGAAATAACCTCAGAGAGAAACCAGACGGAAGCTTTCTGTGAACCTGCTCTGTGTCACGTGAATTCTGCTCACACAGCTAAGCTTCTTGTTTCATTCAGCAGTATCATAACACTGTTTTTGTTTAGTCTGTGAAGGGATATTCAGGCGCATTTTGAGGCTACTGTAAGAAAGGAAACGTCTTCAGATAGAAACTGCAGAGAAGCTTTCTGAGGAGCTGCTTTGTGATGTGTGCATTCCACTCACAGAAATATACCTTTGTCCTCATAGAGGATTCCGGAATCCCTTCTGAAGACAAAGCTACCAAGAGACATTCAGGACTATAGGGATGGCTATGGTGAAAAAGGAAGTATCCTCAGACAAAAACTGGAAAGAAGATTTCTGTGAATCTCCTTTGTGTTAGATATATTGATTCATCTCGCATAGTTAAACTTTTCTCATATTACACATGAAGGGACATTCAGGAGCACATTCAGGCCTACAGTGACAGAGGAGGTATCTTCAGATAAAAACTGCATAGAAGCTTTCTGAGAAACTATTTTGTGATGTATGCATTCCACTCAGGGAGTTATGCCTCTTTTCTCACAAGGCAGTGTTTCAACACTGTTTCTGTGAAACGGAAAATGTGATATTTCAGAGTGCATTGAGGACTATGGCGAATAGTGAAATATACTGAAATAAAATCGAGCAAGGAATGTTCCAAGAATCTGTTCTCTGATATGTCCATTCACTTCACAGAGTTAATGCTTCCTATATGTTGTCCAGTTTTGAAACTCTGTCTTTGAGGTATCTGTGAAGGTACACTATGGGATGCCCAGAAGCTTGTGGTGAGCAAGGAAACGTCTTTTGATTAAACCTGCAGAGAAACATTCTGAGCCACTGCTTTGCAATGTGTGTATTCGTCTCATAGAGTTAAACCATTCTTTGAATTGAGCAGCTTGAAATCACTGTTTTTCTGAAATCTGAGGAAGGACGTTTGGGAACAACCCTAAGAATACGGAGAAATAAATATCCTCAGTTAAAATCCAGAAGGAAGCTTTCTGTGTAAGTGTTCTGTGTCATCGTAGTTCCTAATGCTCAGTTAAGCCTCTCTTTTTATTGAGCAGTTTTCTAGCCCTGTGTGTGCTTAGCCATTGATGGGATATTGGCGAGCACTTTGAGGCTTATGGTGAAAAAGGAAATATGCTCAGAACGAAACTAGTCAGAAGTTTTCCGAGGAACTGCCTTGTCATGTGTGAATTCCACTCACAGTGTTATACCTCTCTTCTCATACAGTGTCAGGGAAAATCTTTTGGAAAAACAGGTACCAAGTGATATTCGGGAGCATGTTGATGCCGATGGTGAAAAGGGAAATAGCCTCAGACAGAAACTGGAAGAAGCTTTCTAGGAAACTACTCTGTGATATTTGTAATCATCTCACATAGATAAAGTCTTATTTACACTACGCACCTTGGAAACTGTCATGGACGGATCCATGAAAGGACCTTCGGGAGCACATTCTGGACTATGGTGAAAAAGGAAATATCTTCGATCAAAACTGGAAAGAAGCTTTCGGTGAACATGTGTTTTACTATGTTTTCTCATCTCACATAGATGAAGCTTTCTTTACATTATGCAGCTTGGAAACTCCCTCGTGGATGGATCCGTGAAGGGATATTTGGGATCGCATTCGGGCCTATGGTGAAAAAGGGAATATAGTGAGATAAAAACTGGAGAGAAGCTTTCTGAGAAATTGCTTAGTGATGTGTGCTTTCCACTCAGGGAGTTATAATTTTCTTCTCATAAGGCACAGTTTGAACACTGTTCCTGTAAAACCAAAAGAGTGATATTCAGAGCCCATTGAAGACTATGGCAAAAAGTGAAATGCCGTCCAATAAAAAGCAGAAAGAAGCAATAGAATAAACTGCTCTCTGACATGTCCACTCTTTTCACAGGGTTAAAATTTCCTCTACATTTCCCAATTTGAAAGTCAGTCTTTGAGGGTTCTCAAAGGGTAGTAAGTGGTGACCGGAGGCCTGCGTGAGGCAAGGAAATGTCTTCCATCGAAAATTGGACAGAAGCTTTCTGCGCACCTCTTTTGTGATGTTTGTATTCATCACATCGAGTTAAATCGTTCTTTGTATTGAGCAGTTTGAAATCACTGTTTCTGTGGAATCTGAGAAAGGACATTTGGAAACTCTTTTTAGAATATCATGAAAAAGTAATAAGCTCAGAGAGAAACCAGAAGGAAGCTTTCTGTGAAACTGCTCTGTGTCATGTGAATTACACTCATGCAGTTAAGCTTCTCTTTTCATTGAGCTGTATCATAACACTGTTTTTGTTTAGTCTGCGAAGGGATATTCTGGAGGGCTTTCAGACTTATGGTGTGAAAGGAAATGTCTTCAGATAGAAATTGGAGAGGAGCTGTCTGAGGAGCTGCTTTGTGATGTGTGCATCCCAATCACAGAGATATACGTTTCTTCTCCTACAGGATTCCGGAATCCCTTTTGGAGAAAAAGCTACCAAGAGATATTCGGCAATATAGTGATGACTATGTTGAAGAAGGAAATATCCTCCAACAAAAACTGGAAAGAAGATTTCTGTGAAACTGCTTTGTGTTAGATATATTTATTCATCTCACATAGTTAAAACTTTAATTATATTACGCAGTTTGGAAACTCCGTCAATACAGGTCCGCGAAGGCATTTTCGGGAGGATATTTAGCCCTACAGTGCAGGAGAACATATCTTCAGATAAAAACCGGGTAGAAGCTTTCTGAGAAACTGCTTTTTGGTGTCTGCATTCCACTCAGGGTGTTATACCTCTTTTCTCACAAGGCAGTGTTTGAACACTGTTCTTGTGAAACCGAAAAAGTGATATTTTTGAACGCATGGAGGACTATGGCGAAAAGTGAAATATACTGAAATAAAATCGAGGAAGAAGCATTCCAAGAATCTGCTCTCTGATATGTGCATTCACTTCACAGAGTTAATGCTTAATCTATGTTGCCCAGTTTCAAAACTCTGTCTTTGAAGAATATGTGAAGGGATATTTAGTGATGCTAGAGGTTTGTGGTGAGGGAGGAAACGCCTTCCTATGAAACCTGCAGAGAAACGTTCTGAGCAACTGCTTTGCAATGTGTGTATTTGTCTCCTAGAGTTAAACCAGTCTTTGGATTGAGCAGCTTGAAATCACTGTTTTTGTGGAATCTGAGGAAGGACATTTGGGACTATCCTTGGAATATGGAGAAAGAAATATCAGGTAAAATCCAGAAGGAAGCTTTCTGTGAAACTGCTCTGTGTCGTCTTAATTACTCTCACTCAGTTAAGCCTCTCTTGTCATTGAGGAGTTGTCTAGCCCTGTGTATGTTTAGCGTGTGATGGGATATCCGGGAGCACTTTGAGGCTAATGGTGAAAAAGGAAATATGTTCAGACCAAAAGTGGAGAGAAGCTTTCCGAGGAACTGCTTTGTGACGTGTGCATTCCAATCCCAGTGTTATACCTCTCCTCTCGTACAGCATTGGGGAAATGCTTTTGGAGAAACAGATACCAAGTGATATTTGGGAGCATGTTGATGCTGATGGTGAAAAGGGAAATAGCCTCAGACAAAAACTGGAAAGAAGCTTTCTAGGAAAATAATCTGTGATATGTGTAATCATCTCACATAGATAAAGCTTTCTTTACATTACACAGCTT
The DNA here is from genome assembly GCF_002776525.5 of Piliocolobus tephrosceles. NCBI lineage: Eukaryota > Metazoa > Chordata > Mammalia > Primates > Cercopithecidae > Piliocolobus > Piliocolobus tephrosceles. The sequence goes on along the minus strand of NC_045443.1, from coordinate 35,319,439 downwards.
GGAAACTCTCATGGACGGATCCACGAAGGGACTTTCAGGTGCACATACTGGACTATGGTGATAAAGGAAATATCTTCTGATAAAACCTGGAAAGAATGTTTCAGTGTATCTGATTTTTGCTATGTTTAATCATCTGAGAGAGATGAAACTTTCTTTATATTACGCACCTTGGAAACTCCCTCCTGGATGGATCTGCGAAGGGATATTTGGGATCACATTCTTGCCTATGTTCAAATAGGAAATACAGTCAAATAAAAACTGGAGAGAAGCTTTCTGAGAAACTGCTTGGTGATGTGTGCATTCCACTTAAGGAGTTGTAATGTTCTTCTCATAAGGCACAGTTTGAACACTGTTCCTGTAAAACCAAAAGAATGATATTCTGAGCACATTGACGACTATGGCAAAAAGTGAAATTTTGTACAATAAAAAACAGAAAGAAGCACTCGAAGAAATTGCTCTCTGACGTGTGCGTTGTTTTCATGGGGTTAAAGCTTAGTCTACATTTCCCAGTTTGAAAGTCGGTCTTTGAATGTTCTGTGAAGGGATAGTATGTGGCAAACAGAGGCCTGTGTCAGGCAAAAAAAATGTTTTCCATCGAAAATCGGAGAGAAGCTTTTTACGCAACTCTTTTGTACTGTTTGTATTCATTTCATAGAGTTAAATCATTCTTTGGATTGAGCAGTTTGTAATCACTGTTTCTGTGCAATCTGAGAAAGGACATTTGGAAACACTCTTTAGAATATCCTGAAAAAGAAATAACCTCAGAGAGAAACCAGAAGGAAGCTTTCTGTGAAACTGTTCTGTGTCACGTGAATTCCACTCACAGAGCTAAGCTTCTCTTTTCATTGAGACGTATCATAACAATGTTTTTGTTTAGTCTGCGAAGGGATATTCTGGAGGGCTTTGAGGCTTACAGTGAGAAAGGAAACGTCTTCAGATAAAAACTGGAGAGAAGCTTTGTGAGTAGCTGCTTTGTGACATGTGCATTCCACTCAAAGAAATATACCTTTCTTCTCCTAGAGGATTCTGGATTCCCTTATGGGAAAAAGCTACCAAGAGATATTCGGGAGTATAGTGGTGACTATGGTGAAAAACGAAATATCCTCAGACAAAAACGGGAAAAAAGATTTCTGTGAAACTGCTTTGTGTTAAACACATTTATTGGTCTCATAGAGTTAAAAGTTTAATTATATTATGCAGTTTGGAATCTCCATCATGCACAGATCTGCCAAGGGACTTTTGGGAGCACATTCAGGCCTACGGTGAAAGAGGAGATATCTTCAGATAACAACTGGATAGAAGCTTTCTGAGAAACTCCTTTGTGATGTATGCATTCCACTCAAGAGGTTATGCCTCTTTTCTCACAAGACAGTTTTTTAACACTGTTCCTGTGAAACTGAAAATGTGATATTTCGGAATGCATGGAGGACTATGGCAACTAGTGAAATATACTGAAATAAAATCGAGGAAGAAGCATTCCAAGAATCTGCTCTCTGATATGTGTGTTCACTTCACAGCGTTAATGCCTACTGTATGTTGCCCAGTTTCAAAACTCTGTCTTTGAAGAATCTGTGAAGGGATATTTAGATATGCCTGGAGGCTTGTGGTGAACAAGGAAACGTCTTCCAATGAAACCTTCAGATAAACCTTCTGAGCAACTGCTTTGCTATGTGTGTATTCATCTCCTAGAGTTAAACCGTTCTTTGGATTGAGCAGCTTGCAATCACTGTTTTTGTGGTATCTGAGGAAAGATATTAGGGAACGATCCTTAGAATATGGAGAAAGAAACATCCTCGGTTAAAATCCAGAAGGAATCTTTCTGTGAAACTGCTCTGTATCGTCTTAATTCCACTCACTAAGGTAAGCCTCTCTTTTCACTGAGCAGTTTTCTAGCCGTGTGTATGATTAGTGTGTGATGGGATATTCAGGAGCACTTAGAGGCTGACAGTGAAAAAGGAAATATGTTCAGACCGAAACTGGAGAGAAGCTTTCTGAGGAACTGCTTTGTGATGTGTGCATTCCATTCACAGTGTGATACCTCTCTTCTCTTACATCTTTGGGGAAACCCTTTTGAGGAAACAGGTACCAAGTGACATTCAGGAGTATTTTGATGCCAATGGTGAAAAGGAAAATAGCCTCAGACAAAACCTGGAAAAAAGCTTTCTATGAAACTTCTCTGTGATATCTGTAATCATCTCACATAGATAAAGCTTTCTTTATATTATGCAGCTTGGAAACTGTCCTGGACGGATCCACGATGGGACCTTCGTGAGCACAATCTGGACTATGGTGAAAAAGGAAATATCTTCAGATAAAAACTGGAAAGAAGCTTTCTGTGAATCTGCTTTTTGCTATGTTTATTCTTCTCACATACCTGAAGCTTTCTTTACATTATGCACGTTGGAAAGTGCCTCGTGGATGGATCCGTGAATAGATAATTGGGATCACATTCAGGCCTATGGTGAAATAGCAAATATAGTCAGATAACAACTGGAGAGAAGCTTTCTGAGAAACTGCTTAGTGATGTGTGCATTCCACTCAGGGCGTTATAACTTACTTCTCATAAGGCACAGTTTGAACACTGTCCCTGTGAAACCAAAAGAGTGATATTCGGAGCACATTGAAGACTATGGCAAAAAGTGAAGTGTTGTCCAATAGAAAACAGAAAGAAGCACTCGAAGAAACTGCTCTCTGACATATCCATTCTTTTCACAGGTTTAAAGCTTACTCTACATTTCCCAGTTTGAAAGTCGGACTTTGAGGGTTCTGCAAAGGGATAGTTAGTGGCGACCAGAGGCCTGTGTGAGGCAAGGAAATGTCTTCCATCGAAAATCAGAGAGAAGCTTTCTGCGCAACTCTTTCATGATTATTGTATTTATCTCATAGAGTTAAATCATTCTTTAGATTGAGCAGTTTGAAATCACTGTTTCTGTGGATTCTGAGAAAGGACATTTCGAAACGCTCTTTAGAATATCCTGAAAAAGAAATAACGTCAGAGAAAACCCGGAAGGAAGTTTCCTGTGAAACTGCACTGTGTCACATGAATTCTGCTCTCACAGTTAAGCTTCTCTTTGCATTGAGCTGTATCATAACGCTGTTTTTGCTTAGTCTGCGAAGGGATATTCTGGAGGGCTTTGAGGCTTACGGTGAGAAAGGAAATGTCTTCAGATATAAACTGGAGAGAAGCTATCTGAGGAGCTGCTTTGTGACATGTGCATTCCACTCACAGAAATATACCTTTCTTCTCCTAGAGGATTCCGGAATCCCTTTTGGAGAAAAGACTTCCAAGAGATATTCGGCAGTATAGCGACAACAATGTTGAAAAGGGAAATATCCTCAGACAAACACTGGAAAGAAGATTTCTGTGAAACTGCTTTGTGTTAGATATATTTATTCGTATAGCATAGTTAAAACGTTAATTACATTATGCATTTTGGAAACTCTGTCATGCTCAGATCCGTGAAGGGACATTCAGGAGCACATTCAGGACTATGGTGAAAGAGGAGATATCTTCAGATGAAAACTGGATAGAAGCTTTGTGAGAAACTACTTTGTGAAGTATACATTCCAGTCAGATAATTAAACCTGTTTTCTCACAAGGCAGCGTTTGAACACTGTTCTGGTGAAACCGAAAAAGTGATATTTCAGAACGCATGGAGGACTATGGCGAATAGTGAAATACACTGAAATAAAATCAAGAAAGAAGCGTTCCATGAATCTGCTCTCTGATATATGCATTCACTTCACAGAGTTAATGCTTAATCTATGTTGCCCAGTTTCGAAACTCTGACTTTGAATAATCTGTGAAGGGATATTTAGTGATGTCGGAGGCTTGTGGTGAGTGAGGAAACACCTTCCAAAAAAACCTGCAGAGAACAATGGACAAAGATGAAAAAGGAAATATCTTCAGATAAAAACTGGAAAGAGGCTTTCTTTGAATCTGCTTTTTGCTATGTTTACTCATGTCACATAGATGAAGTTTTCTTTACATTACGCAGCTTGGAAACTCCCTCATGGATGGATCCACGAAGGGATATTTGGGATCACATTCGGGCCTATGGTGAAAGAGGAAATATTGTCAGATAAAAACTGGACAGAAGCTTTCTGAGAAACTACTTCGTGGTGTGTGCATTCCAATTTGGGAGTTGTAACTTTCTTCTCATAAGGCACTGTTTGAACACTGTTCCTGTAAAACCAAAAGAGTGATTTTCGGAGCACATTAAAACTATGGCAAAAAGTGAAATGTCGTCCAATAAAAAACAGAAAGAAGCACTCGAAGACACTTCTCTCTGACATGTCCATACTTTTCACAGGGTTAAAGCTTACTCTACATTGCCCAAATGGAAGTCGGTTCTTGAGATTTCTGCGAAGGGATAGTAAGTGGCAACAGGAAGCCTGTGTGATGCAAGGCAATGTCTTCCATCGAAAATCGGAGAGAAGTTTTCTGCGCAACTGTTTTGTGATCTTTGTATTCATATCATAGAGTTAAATCATTTTTTGGATTGAGCAGTTTGAAATCACTGTTTCGGTGGAATCTGAGAATGGACATTTGGAAATGCTCTTTAGAATATCCTGATATAGAAATATTCTCAGAGAGAAAGTAGAAGGACGTTTTCTGTAAAACTGTTGTGTGTCACGTGAATTATGCTCACACAGTTAAGCTTCTCTTTTCATTGAGCTGTATCATAACATGTTTTTGTTTAGTCTGCGAAAGGATATTCTGGAGGGCTTTGAGGCTGACAGTGAGAAACGAAACGTCTTCAGATAGAAACTGGAGAGAAGCTCTCTGAGGACCTGCTTTGTGACATGTGCATTCCACTCACAGAAATATACCTTTCTTCTCCTAGAGGATTCCAGAATCTCTTTTGGAGAAAAGGCTACCAAGAGATATTCGGGAGTCCACTATGGTGAAAAAGGAAACATCCTCAGACAAAAACTGGAAAGAAGATTACTGTGAAACTGCTTTGTGATAGATAAATTTATTCGTCTCGCATAGTTAAAACTTTTATTATGTTACTCAGTTTGGAAACTCCATCATGCATGGATCCATGAAGGGACATTTGGGAGCACATTCAGCCCTATGGTGAAAGAGGAGATACCTTCTGATAAAAACTGGATATAAAACTTTCTGAAGAACTACTTTTTGATGTATGCATTCCACTCAGGGAGTTATACCTCTTTCCTCACAAGGCAGTGTTGGAACACTGTTTCTGTAAAACTGAAAAAGTGGTATTTTAGAATGCATTGAGGACTATGGCGAATACTGAAATATACTGAAATAAAATCGAGGAAGAAGCATTCCAAGAATCTGGTCTCTGATATGTGCATTCACTTCACAGAGTTAATGTTTAAGCTGTTACCCAGTTTTCTTTTTCTCTTTTTTTTTTTTTATTATACTTTAAGTTCTAGGGTACATGTGCATAACGTGCAGGTTTGTTACATATGTATACATGTGCCATGTTGGTGTGCTGCACCCATCAACTCGTCAGCACCCATCAATTCATCATTTATATTGAAACTCTGTCTTTGAAGAATCTGTGAAGGGTTATTTAGTGACGCCAGGAGGCTTGTGGTGAGCCAGGAAATGTCTTCCGATGAAACCTGCAGAGAAACGTTCTGAGCAACTGCTTTGTGATGTGTGTATTCATCTCCTAGATTTAAACCATTCTTCAGATTGAGCAGCGTGAAATCATTGTGTTTGTGGAATCTGAGGAAGGACATTTGGGAACGATGCTTAGAATATGGAGAAAGAAATATCCTCAGGTAAAATCCAGAAGGAAGCGTTCTGTGAAACTGCTCTGTGTCATCTTAATTGCTCTCACGCAGATAAGCCTCTCTTTTCATTGAGCAGTTTTCCAGCCCTGTGTATGTTTAGCGTGTGATGGGATACTTGAGAGCACTTTGAGGCTAACGGTGAAAAAGGAAATATGTTCAGCCGAAACTGGAGAGAAGTTTTCTGAGGATCTGCTTTGTGATGTGTGCATTCCAGTCACAGTGTTATACCTCTCTTCTCATACAGCATCGGGGAAACCCTTTTAGAGAAACAGGTACCCAGATGCCAAATGATATTCGGGATCATGTTGATGCTGATGGTGAAAAAGGGAATACCCTCAGACAAAAATTGGAAAGAAGCTTTCCAGGAAACTACTCTTTGATATGTGAAATCATCTCACACAGATAAAGCTTTCTTTACATTACACAGCTTGGAAACTCTCATGGACGGATCTACGAAGGGACCTTCGGGAGCTATTTCAGAACTATGGTGAAAAAGGAAATATCTTCAGATAAATACTGGAAAGAAGCTTTCTGAGAACCTGCTTTTTGCTATGTTTATTAATCTCACATTGATGAAGCTTTCTTTACATTACACAGCTTGGAAACTCCTTCGTGGATGGATCTGAGAAGGGATAATTGGGGTCACATTCGGGCCTATGGTGAAATAACAAGTGTAGTCAGATAAAAACTGGAGGGAAGCTTTCTGAGAACCTGCTTGGTGATGTGTGCATTCCACTCAGGGAGTTATAACTTTCTTCTCATAAGGCAAAGTTTGAACACTGTTGCAATGAAACCAAAAAAGTGATATTCAGAGCACTTTGAAGACTATGGCAAAAAGTGAAATGGCGTCCAATAAAAAACAGAAAGAAGCACTTGAAGAAACTGCTCTCAGATGTCCATTCTTTTCACAGGGTTAAATCTTACTCTACATTTCCCATTTTGGTCTTTTAGGGTTCTGTGAAGGGATAGTAAATGGCAACTGGAGGCTGGCGTGAGGCAAAGAAATGTATTCCTTCGAAAATCGCAGAGAAGGCCGGGCGCGGTGGCTCAAGCCTGTAATCCCAGCACTTTGGGAGGCTGAGACGGGCGGATCACGAGGTCAGGAGATCGAGACCATCCTGGCTAACACGGTGAAACCCCGTCTCTACTAAAAATACAAAAAACTAGCCGGGCGAGGTGGCGGGCGCCTGTAGTCCCAGCTACTCCGGAGGCTGAGGCAGGAGAATGGCGGGAACCCGGGAGGCGGAGCTTGCAGTGAGCTGAGATCTGGCCACTGCACTCCAGCTCGGGCGACAGAGCAAGACTCCATCTCAAAAAAAAAAAAAAAAAAAATCGCAGAGAAAGTTTCTGTGCACCTCTTTTGTGACGTTTGTATTCTCCTCATAGAGTTAAATCATTCTTTGGATTGAGCAGTTTGAATTCACTGTTTCTGTGGAATCTGAGAAAGGACATTTGGAAAAGCTTTTTAGAATATTGTGAAAAAGAAATAACCTCAGAACGAAACCAGAAGGAAGCTTTCTGTGAAACTGGTCTGTGTCACGTGAATTCCGTTCACACAGTTAAGCTTCTCTTTTCATTGAGCTGTATGATAACACTGTTTTTGTTTAGTCTGCGAAGGGATATTGTGGAGGTCTTTGAATCTTACGGTGAGAAAGGAAACGTCTTCAGATAGAAACTGGAGAGAAGCTTTCTGAGGAGCTGCTTTGTGACGTGTGCATTCCACTCACAGAAATATACCTTTCTTCTCCTAGAGGATTCCAGAATCGCTTTTGGAGAAAAAGCTATCGAGAGATTCTCTGAAGTATAGCGACGACTATGGTGAACAAGGAAATATCCTCAGACAAAAACTCGAAAGAAGATTTCCATGAAACTGCTTTGTGTTAGATATATTTATTCATCTCTCATGGTTAAAACATTAATAATATTATTCAGTTTGGAAACTCCATCATGCACAGATCCGCGAAGGGATGTTCAGGAGATCATTTAGCCCTACGGTGAAAGAAGAGATATCTTCAGATGAAAACTGGATAGAAGCTTTCTGAGAAACTATTTTTGATGTATGCATCCCCCTCAGGGAATAATACCTCTTTTCTCACAAGACAGTGTATGAACACTGTTCCCATGAAACAGAAAATGTGATATGTCGGAATGCATGGAGGCCTATGACAAATAATGAAATATACTGAACTAAAATCGAGGAACAAGCGTTAAGAGAATCTGCTCTCTGATATGTGCATTCACTTCATAGGGTTAATGCTTACTCTATGTTGCCCAGTTTTGAAACTCTGTCTTTGAAGAAGCTGTGAAGGGATATTTAGTGACACCTGGAGGCTTGTGGTGAGCGAGCAAACGTCTTCTGACGAAACCTGCAGAAAAACGTTGTGAACAACTGCTTTGCCATGTGTGTTTCGTCTCATAGAGTTAAACCATTCTTTGGGTTGAACAGCTTGAAATCACTGTTTTTGTGGAATCTGAGGAAGGACTTTTAGGAACGATCCTTAGAATATGGGGAAAGAAATATCTTCAGGTAAAATCCAGAAGTAAGCTTTCTATGAAACTGCTCTGTGTCATCTTAATTCCTCTCACTCAGAAAAGCCTCTCTTTTCATTCAGTTTTCTAGCCCTGTGTAGGTTTATCGTGTGATGGGATATTCGGGATCACTTTGAGGCTAACGGTGAAAAAGGAAATATGTTCAGACAGAAACTGGAGAGAAGCTTTCTGAGGAACTGCTTTGTGACGTGTGCATTCCAGTGACAGTGTTATACCTCTCTTCGCATACAGCGTCAGGGAAACCCTTTTGGAGAAAGAGGTTCCAAGTCATATTCAGGAGCATGTTGATGTCGATGGTGAAAAGGGAAACACCCTCAGACAAAAACTGGAAAGAAGCTTTCTAGGAAACTACTCTGTGATATATGTAATCATCTCATATAGATATAGTTTTCTTTACATTACACAGCTTGGAAACTGTCATGGACAGATCCACGAAGGGACCTTCAGGAGCACGTTCTGGACTATGGTGAAAAAGGAAATGTCTTCAGATAAAACCTCGAAAGAAGCTTTCTGTGAATCTGTTTTTTGCTATGTTTATTCACCTCACTGAGATGAAGCTTTCTTTAAATTACGCAGGTTGGAAAGTTCCTCGTAGATGGATCTGCGAAGGGTTATTTGGGTTCACCTTCGGACCCATGGTAAAAGAGTAAATACAGTCAGATAAAAACTGGAAGGAAACTTTCTGAGAAACTGCTTGGTGATGTGTGCATTCCACCCAGCGACTTATAACTTTCTTCTCGTAAGGCACAGTTTGAACACTGTTCCTGTAAAATCAAAAGAGTGATATTCGGCGCACATGGAAGACTATGGCAAAAAGTGAAATGTCGTCCAATAAAAAACAGAAGGAAGCACTCGAAGAAACTGCCCCCTGATATGTCCATTCTTTTCACAGCGATAAACCTTGCTCTACATTTTCCCGCTTGACAGTGGGTCTTTCAGGTTTCTGCAACGGGATTGTAAGTGGCGACCGGAGTCCTGTGTGAGGCAAGGTAATGTCTTCAATCGAAAATTGGAGAGAAGCTTTCTGCGCAAGTCTTTTATGATGTTTTTATGCATCTCATAGAGTTAAATCATTCTTTGGATTGAGCAGTTTGACATGATTATTTCTGTGGAATCTGAGAAAAGATATTTGGAAATGCTCTTTAGAATATCCTTAAAAAGAAATAACCTCAGAGAGAAACCAGAAGGAAGCCTTCTGTGAAACTACTCTGTGTCATGTGAATTCCGCTCACACAGTTAAGCTTCTCTTTTCATTGAGCTGTATCATAACACTGTTTTTGTTTATTCTGTGAAGGGATATTCTGGAGGGCATTGAGACTTACAGTAAGAAAGGAAATGTCTTCAGATAGAAACTGGAGAGAAGCTTTCTGAGGAGCTGCTTTGTGACGTGTGCATTCCACTCACAGAAATATACCTTTCTTCTCCTCGAGGATTCCGGAATCCCTTTTGGAGAAAAAGCTACTAAGAGATATTCAGGAGTATAGACACGACTATGGTGAAAAAGGAAATATTGTCAGACAAAAAATGGAAAGAATATGTCTGTGAAACTGCTTTGTGTTACATATATTTATTCATCTCGTGTAGTTAAAACTTAATTATATTACGCAGTTTGGAAACTACGTCATGCAGAGATCCGTGAAGGGACGTTCGGGAGCACATTCTGTCCTATGGTGACAGAGGAGATATCTTCAGATAAAAGCTGGATAGAAGCTTTCTGAGAAACTACTTTGTGATGTATGCATTCCACTCAGGGAGTTATACCTCTTTTCTCAAAAGTCAGTGTTTGAACACTGTTCCTCTGAAACCGAAAAAGTGATATTTTGGAACGCATTGAGGACTATGGCGAATAGTGAAATATACTGAAATAAAATGGAGGAAGAACCGTTCAAGAATCTGCTCTCTGATATGTTCATTCACTTCACAGAGTTAATGCTTACTCTATGTTGCCCAGTTTCAAAACTCTGTCTTTGAAATATATGTGAAGGGATATTTAGTGACGCCCAGAGGCTTGTGGTGAGTGAGGGAATGCCTTCCGAAGAAACCTGCAGAGAAACGTTCTGAGCTAAAGTTTTGCAATGTGTGTATTCATTTCCTAGAGTTAAACCATTCTTTGGATTGATCAACTTGAAATCCCTGTTTTTGTAGAATCTGAGGAAGGACATTTGGGATCGATCCTTAGAATATAGAGAAAGAAATATCCTCAGGTAAAATCCAGAAGGTAGCTTTCTGTGAAACTACTCTGTGTCGTCTTAATTCCTCTCACTCAGATAAGCCTCACTTTTCATTGAGCAGTTCTCTAGCCCTATGTATTTTTAGCATGTGATGGGATATTCGGGAGCACTTTGAAGCTAATGATGAAAAAGGAAATATGTTCAGACCGAAACTGGAGAGAAACTTTCCGAGGAACTGCTTTTTGACGTGTGCATTCCAGTCACAGTGTTATACCTCCCTTCTCATACAGAGTCGGGGAAACCCTTTTGGAGGAACAGGTACCAAGTGATATTTGGGAGCATGTTGATGCCGATGGTGAAAAGGGAAATAGCCTCAAACAAAAACTGGAAAGGAGATTTCTAAGAAACTACTCTGTGATATGTGTAATCATCTCACATAGATAAAGCTTTCTTTACGGAGCTTGGAAACTCTCATGGACAGATTCAGGAAAAACCTTCGAAACACATTCTGGATTATGGTGAAAAAGGAAATATCTTCAGATAAAAACTGAAAAGAAGCTTTCTGTGAATCTGCTTTTTGCTATGTTTATTCATCTCAGATAGATGAAGCTTTCTTTACATTACACAGCTTGGAAACGCCCTCGTGGATGGATCCGTGCAGGGATATTTGGGATCACCTTCGGGCCTATGGTGAAAGAGGAAATACAGTCAGATAAAAACTGGAAGGAAGCTCTCTTAGAAACTGCTTGGTGATGGAAGCATTCCACTCCAGGAGTTATAACATTCTTCTCAGAAGGCACAGTTTGAACACTGTTCCTGTAAAACCAAGAGAGTGATATTCGGAGCACATTGAAGATGATGGCAAAAAGAGAAATGTCGTCCAATAAAAAACAGAAAGAAGCACTCAAAAAAACTGCTCTCTGACATGTCCATTCTTTTCACAGGGTTAAAGCTTACTCTACATTTCCCAGGTTGAAAGTTGGTCTTTGAGGGTTCTGCAAAGGGATGTTAAGTGGCAATCGGAGGCCTGTGTGAGGCAAGGAAATGTCTTGAATCGAAAATCGGAGAGAAGTCTTCTGCCCAACACTTTTGTGATGTTTGTATTCAACTCATAGGTTTAAATCATTCTTTGAATTGAGCAGTTTGAAATCACTGTTTCTGTGAAATCTGAGAAAGGACATTTGGAATCGCTCTTTAGAATATCCTGAAAAAGAAATAACCTCAGGGAAAAATCAGAAGGAAGCTTTCTGTGAAACTGGTATGTGTCACGTGAATTCCGCTGACAAAGGTAAGCTTCTCTTTTCATTGAGTTGTATCATAACACTGTTTTTGTTTAGTCTGAGAAGGGATATTCTGGAGGGATTTGAGGATTACAGTGAGAAAGGAAATGTCTTCAGATAGAGACTGGAGAGAAGCTTTCTGAGGAGCTGCTTTGTAACCTGTGCATTCCACTCACAGAAATATACCTTTCTTCTCCCAGAGGATTACGGAATCCCTTTTGGATAAAAAGCTACCAAGAGATATTCTGGAGTATAGCGACGACTATGATGAAAAAGGCAATACCCTCAGAGTAAACTGGACAGAAGATTTCTGTGAAACTGCTTTGTGTTAGATATATTTATTCATCTCACATAGTTAAAATTTTAATTATATTACGCAGTTTGGAACCTTTGTCATGCACATATTTGCGAAAGGACATTCAAGAGCACATTCAGGCCTACAGTGAAAGGCTAGACGTCTTCAAATAAAAACTGGATAGAAGTTTTCTGAGAAACTCCTTTGTGATGTATGCATTCCATTCAGGGAGTTATACCTCTTTTCTCACAAGGCAGTGTTTGAACACTGCTCTTGTGAAACTGAAAATGTGATATTTCGGAAAGCATTGAGGACTATGGATAACAGTGAAATATACTGAAATAAAATCGAGGAAGAAGCGTTCCAAGAATCAGCTCTCTGATATGTGCATTCACTTCACGGAGTTAATGCTTACTGTATGTTGACCAGTTTTGAAACTCTCTTTGACGAATCTGTGAAGGGATATTTAGAGATGCCCGGAGGCTTGTGGTGAGCGGGGAAACGTGTTCTGATGAAACCTGCAGAGAATCATTCTGAGAAACTGCTTTGCAACGTGTGTATTCGTCTCCTAGCGATAAGGCATTCTTTGGATTCAGCAATGTGAAATCACTGTTTTTGTGGAATCTGAGGAAGGACATTTGGGATCGATGCTTAGCATTTGGAGAAGGAAATATCCTCAGGTAAAATCCAGAAGGAAGCTTTCTGTGAAGCTACTCTGTGTCATCTTAATTCTTCTCACTCAGATAAGCCTCTCTTTTCAGTGGTCAGCTTTCTAGCCATGTGTATGTTTAGCATGTGATGGGATACTCGAGAGCACTTTGAGGCTAATGGTGAAAAAGGAAATATGTTTAGCCGAAACTGGAGAGAAGCTTTCCAAGGAACTGCTTTGTGATGTTTGCATTTCAGTCACAGTGTCATACCTCTCTTCTCCTGCAGCGTCGGGGAAGCCTTTTTGGATAAACAGGTAGCAAGTGATATTCCGGAGCATGTTGATGCCGTTGGTGACAAGGGAAATAGCCTCAGAAAAAAACTGGAAAGAACCTTTCTAGGAAACTAATCTGGGATATGTATAACCATCTCATATAGGTAAAGCTTTATTTACATCACGCAGCTTGGAAACTGTCATAGACGGATCCACGAAGGGACCTTCCGGAGCACATTCTGAACTAAGTTGTAAAAGGAAATATCTTCAGATAAAAACTGGAAAGAAGCATTCTGTGAATCTGCTCTTTAATATGTTTATTTATCTCACAAACATGAAGCTTTCTTTACATTACGCACCTTGGAAACTTCCTTGTGGATGGATCCGCGAAGGGATATTTGGAATCACATTCAGGCCTATGGTGAAAGAGGAAATAGAGTCAGATAAAAATTGGAGAGAAGCTCTCTGAGAAACTGGTGATGTGCGCATTCCACTCAGAGTGTTATACCTTTTTTCTCATAAGGAACAGTTTGGACACTGTTCCTGTAAAACCAATAGAGTGATATTCCCAGCACATTGAAGACGATGGCAAAAAGTGAAATGCAGTCCAATAAAAAACAGAAAGAAGCACTCGAAGGAACTGCTCTCTGACAAGTCCATTCTATTCACAAGGTTAAAGCTTACTCTATATTTCCCTGGTTCAAAGTCGTTCTTTGAGGGTTCTGCAAAGGGATAATAAGTGGAGACAGGAGGCCTGTGTAAGGCAAGGAAATATCTTCCATTGAAAATCGGAGAGAAGCTTTCTGCGCAACTCTTTTGTGATGTTTGTATTCACCACATAGCATTAAATCATTCTTTGCATTGAGCAATTTGAAGTCACTGTTTCTGTGGAATCTGAGAAAGGACATTTGGAAACACTCTTTAGAATATCCTGAAAAAGAAATAACCTCAGAGAGAAAGCAGAAAGAAGCTTTCTGTGAAATTGCTCTGTGTCACGTAAATTTCGCTCACACAGTTAACCTTGTCTTTTCATTGATCTGTATTATAACACTGTTTTTGCTTAGTCTGCGAAGGGATACTCTGGAGGGCTTTCAGGCTTACGGTGCGAAAGGAAACGTCTTCAGATAGAAACTGGAGAGAAGCTTTCTGAGGAGCTGCTTTGTGACGTGTGCATCCCACTCACAGAGATATACGTTTCTTCTCCTAGAGGATTCTGGAATCCCTTTTGGAGAAAAAGCTACCAAAAGATATTCGGGAGTATAGCAACGACTATGGTGAAGAAGGAAATATCCTCAGACAAAAACTGGAAAGAAGATTTCTGTGAAACTGCTTTGTGTTAGATATATTTATTCATCTCACATAGTTAAAACTCAAATTATATTACGCAGTTTGGAAATTCCGTCAACACAGATCCGCAAAGGCACATTCGGGAGGATATTCAGCCCTATGGTGAAAGAGTGTATATCTTCAGATAAAAACTGGATAGAAGCTTTCTGTGAAACTACTTTGTGATGTATGCATTCCACTCAGGGAGTTATACCTCTTTTCTCACAAGGTAGTGTTTGAACACTGTTCCTGTGAAACTGAAAAAGTGATATTTTGGAATGCATTGAGAACTATGGCGAATGGTGAAATATACTGAAATAAAATCGAGGAAGAAACATTCCAAGAATCTGCTCTCTGATATGTGCATTCAGTTCACAGAGTTAATTCTTACTCTATGTTGTCCAGTTTCAAAACTCTGTCTTTGAAGAATATGTGAAGGAATATTTAGTGACAACTGGAGGCTTGTGGTGAGTGAGGAAACGCCTTCCCATGAAATCTGCAGAGAAATGTTGTGAGCAAATGCTTTGCGATATGTGTAGACATCTCCTAGAGTTAAACCATTCTTTGTATGGAGCAGCTTGAAATCACTCTTTTTGTGGAATCTGAGGAAGGACATTGGGAATGATCCTTAGAACGTAGAGAAATGAATATCCTCAGCTTTCACAGAAAGCTTCCTTCTGGATTTTACCTGGGGATATGAGATTAATGGTGATATGTGCGTTCACTTCACAGAGTTAATGCTTACTCCATGTTTCTCAGTTTCGAAACTCTGTCTATGAAGAAACTGTGAAGGGATATTTAGTGACACCCTGAGGCCTCTGGTGAGCGAGGAAACATCTTATGATGAAACCCGCAGAGAAACGTTCTAAGCAACTGCTTTGTGATGCGTGTATTTATTTCATAGATTTACACCATTCTTTGGATTTCACAGCTTGAAATCACTGTTTTTTTTTTTTTTTTGGAATGTGAGGAAAGACATTTGCGAACAATCTTTAGAATATGGAGAAAGAAATATCCTCTGGTAATATCCAGAAGGAAGCTTTCTGTGAAACTGCTCTGTGTTGTCTTAATTCATCTCACACAGATAAGCCTCTCTTTTCATTAAGCAGTTTTCTAGCCCTGTGTATGTTTAGCATGTGATGGGATATTCGGGAGCACTTTGAGGCTAATGGTGAAAAAGGAAGTATGTTCAGACCGAAACTGGGGAGAAGCTTTCCAAGGAACTGCTTTGTGACGTGTGCATTCCAGTCACAGTGTTATACCTCTCTTCTCATACAGCATGGGGAAAACCCTTTCGGAGAAACAGGTATCAAGTGATATTTGGGAGCATGTTGATGCTGATGGTGAAAAGGGAAATAGCCTCAGAAAAAAACTGGAAGGAAGTTTACTAGGAAACTACTCTGTGATATGTGTAATCATCTCACATACATAAAGCTTTCTTTACATTAAGCAGCTTGGAAACTACCATGGACGGATCCACGAAGGGACTGTCGGGAGCACATTCCAGACTGTGTTGAAAAAAGAAATATCTTCAGATTAAAAGTGAAAAGAAGCTTTCTGTGAATCTGCTTTTTGCCATGCTTATTCATCTCACATAGGTGAAGCTATCTTTACATTGTGCAGCTTGGAAGCTCCCTCGTGAATAGATCAGTGAAGGGATATTTGGGATCACATTCGAGCTTATGGTGAAAGAGGAAATATAGTCGGATAAAAACTGGAGAGAAGATTTCTGAGAAACTGCTTGGTGATGTGAGCGTTCCACTCACGGAGTCAAAACCTTCTCATAATGCACAGTTTGAACACTGTTCCTGTAATCCAAAATGGTGATATTCAGAGCAGGTTGAAGACTATGGGTAGAAGTGAAAGGACGTCCAATAAAAAACAGAAAGAAGCACTCCAAGAAACTGATCTCTGACATGTCCATTCTTTTCATAGGGTTAAATGTTACTCTACATTTCCCAGGTTGAAAGTCAGTTTTTCAGGGTTCTGCAAAGGGATACTAAGTGGTGACTGGAGGCCTGTGTGAGGCAAGGAAATGTCTTCCATTGAAAATAGGAGACAAGCTTTCTGCACAACCCTTTTGTGATGTTAGTATTCATCTAATAGCGTTAAATCTTTCTCTGGATTGAGCAGTTTGAAATCACTGTTTCTCTGGAATCTGAGAAAGGACATTTGGAAACGCTCTTTAGAATATCCTGAAAATAAAAATAACCTCAGAGAGAAACCGGAAGGAAGCGTTCTGTGAAACTGGTCTTTGTCACGTAAATTCCGCTCACACAGTTAAGCATCTCTTTTCATTGAGCTGTATCATAACACTGTTTTTGTTTAGTTTCTGAAGGTATCTTCTGGAGGGATTTGAGAGTTATGGAGAGAAAGGAAACATCTTCAGATAGAAACTACAGAGAAGCTTTCTGAGGATCTGCTTTGTGACGTGTGCTTTCCACTCAGATAAATATACTTTTCTTCTCCTAGAGAATTCCAGAATCCGTTTTGGAGAAAAAAAATCTGCCAAGAGATATTCAGGAATATAGCGACGACCATGGAGAAAGAGAAAATATCCCCAGACAAACACTGGAAATAAGATTTCTGTGAAACTGCTCTGTGTTAGATATATTTATTAATTTTGCATAGTTAAAACATTAATTATATTATGCAGTTTGGCAACTCTGTCATGCAGAGATCCACGAAGGGACGTTCGAGAGCACATTCAGGCCTACAGTGAAAGAGGAGATATCTTCAGATAAAAACTGGATAGAAACTTTCTGAAAAACTACATTGTGATCTATGCATTCCACTCAGGGAGTTATACCTCTTTTCTCACAAGGCAGTGTTTGAACATTGTTCCTGTGAAACCAAAAATGTGATATTTCAGAACGCATGGAGGACTATGGCAAATAGTGAAATATACTGAAATAAAATCGAGGAAGAACCGTTCCAAGAATCTGCTCTCTGATATGTGCATTCACTACACAGAGTTGATGCTTACTGTTTATTGCCCAGTTTCAAAACTGTGTCTTTGAAGAATCTGTGAAGGGATATTTAGTGACGCCCGGAGGCTTGTGGTGAGCGAGTAAACATCTTCCGATGAAACCTGCTGAGAAATGTTCTGAGCAACTGTTTTGCGATGTGTGTATTCTTCTCATAGAGTTAAACCATTCTTTGGATTGAGTAGCTTGAATTCCACTGTTTTTGTGGAATGTGAGGAAGACATTTGGGAACGATCCTCAGAATATGGAGAAAGAAATATCCTCAGGTAAAATCCAGAAGGAAGCTTTCTGTGAAACTGCTCTGTATCGTCTTAATTCCTCTCTGATAAGCCTCTCTTTTCATTAAGCAGTTTTGTAGCCCTGTGTATGTTTAGCATGTGATGAGATATTCGGGAGCACTTTGAAGCTAAAGTTGAAAAATTAAATATGTTCAGATTGACACTGGAGAGAAGCTTTCCGAGACCTGCATTGTGACCATTGCATTCCAGTCACAGTGTTATACCTATCTTCTCATACAGCATTGGGGAAACCCTTTTGGAGATACAGATACGAAGTGATATTCAGGAGCATGTTGATGCTGATGGTGAAAAGGGAAGTAGCCTCAGAAAAAAACTGGAAAGAAAATTTTTGTGAACCTGCTTTATGTTAGATATATTCACTCATCTTGCATAGTTAAAACTCAAATTATATTATGCAGTTTGGAAACTCCGTCATGCACACATCTATGAAGGGACATTCAGGAACACATTCAAGCCTACGGTGAAAGAGGAGATATCTTCAGATAAAAACTGCATAGAGGATTTCTGAGAAACTACCTTGTGATGTATGCATTCCACTCAGGGAGTTATACCTCTTTTTTCACAAGGCAGTGTTTGAACACTGTTCCTGTGAAACCGAAAAGTTGATATTTTGGAACGCACTGAGGACTATGGCAAATAGTGAAATATACTGAAATAAAATCGAGGAAGAAGTGTTTCAAGAATCTGCTCTCTGATATGTGCATTCACTTCACAGAGTTAACGCATACTCTATGTTGCCCAGTTTCGAAACTCTGTCTTTGAAGAATCTGTGAAGGGATATTTAGTGACACCCAGAGGCTTGTGGAGAGCGAGGAAATGTCTTCCAATGAAACCTGCCGAGAAACGTTCTGAGCAACTGTTTTGCGATGTATGTATTCGTCTCCAAGAGTTAAACCATTCTTTGGATTGAGCAGCTTGAAATCACTGTTTGTGTGGAATCTGAGAAAGGACTTTTGGGAATGATCTTTACAATATGCAGAAAGAAATATCCTCAGGTAAAATGCTGAAGAAATCTTTCTGTGAAACTGCTCTGTGTCGTCTTAATTCCTCTCACTCAGTTAAGCCTCCGTTTTCATTGAGCAGTTTTCTCACAAGGTGTGTGTTTAGCGTGTGATGGGATATTCGGGAGCACTTTGAGGCTTACAGTGAAAAAGGAAAAATGATCAGACCGAAAGTGGAGAGAAGCTTTCCAAGGAAATGCTTTGTGACGTGTGCATTCCAGTAACAGTGCTATATCTCTCTCCTCATAGAGTGCCTGGGAAACCCTTTTGGAGAAACAGGTACCAAGCGATATTTGGAAGCATGTTGATGCTGATGTTGAAAAGGGAAATAGCCCCAGAAAAAAACTTGAAAGAAGCTTTCTAGGAAACTACTCTGTGATATGTGTAATAATCTCACATAGATAAAGCTTTCTTTACATTACGCAGCTTGGAAACTGTCATGGACGGATCCATGAAGGGACCTTCGGGAGCACATTCTGGACTGTGCTGAAAAAGGAAATATCTTCAGATTAAAAGTGAAAAGAAGCTTTCTGTGAATCTGCTTTTTGCTATGTTTATTCATCTCACATAGATGAGGCTTTCTTTTCATTACGCAGCTTGAAAACTCCCTCATGGATGGATCCGTGAAGTGATATTTGGGATCACATTCGGGCCTATGGTGCAATAGGAAATATAGTCAAATAAAAACTGGAGAGAAGCTTTCTGAGAAACTGCTTGGTGTCATGTGCATTCCACTCAGGGAGTTATAACTTTCTTCGCGTAAGGCAGTTTGAATAATATTCCTGTAAACGCAAAAGACTGATATTCGAAGCACTTTGAAGACCATGGCAAAAAGTGAAATGTCATCCAATAAAAACCAGAAAGAAACACTCGAAGAAACTGCTCTCTGACATGTCCATTCTTTTTACTGAGTTAAAGCTTACTCTACATTTCCCACTTTGATATTCTGTCTTTAAGGGTTCTGCGAAGGGATTGTAAGTGTTAACCGGAGGACTGAGCGAGGCAAGGAAATATCTTCCATCGAAAATTGGAGAGGAGCTTTCTACACAACTCTTTTGTGATGTTTGCCTTCATCTCATAGAGTTAAATCATTCTTTGGATTGAGCAGTTTGAAATCACTGCTTCTGTGGAATCTGAAAAAGAACATTTGGAAACGCTCTTTAGAATACCCTGAAAAAGAAATAATATCAGAGAAAATACAGAAGGAATCTTTCTTTGAAACTACTCTGTGTCACGTGAATTCCGTCCACACAGTTAAGCTTCTCTTTTCATTGATCAGTATCATAACACTGTTTTTGTTTATTCTGCGAAGGGATATTCTGGAACGCTTCGAGGTTGATGGTGAGAAAGGAAACGTCTTTAGACAGAAACTCGAGACAAGCTTTCTGTGGAGCTGCCATTTGACTTGTGCATTCCACTCACAGAAGTTCACCTTTCTTCTCCTAGAGGATTCCAGAATCCCTTTTGGAGAAAAAGATACCAAGAGATATTCGTGAGTCGACTATGGTGAGAAAGGAAATATCCTCAGATAAAAACTGGAAAGAAGATAACTGTGAAACTGCTTTGTGTTAGATATATTTATTCGTCTCCCATAGTTAAAACTTTAATTATATTATTCAGTTTGGAAACTCCATCATGCACAGATCTGCGAAGGGATATTAGGGAGCACATTCAGGCCTATGGTGAAAGAGGAGATATCTTTAGATAAAAACTGGATAGATGCTTTCTGAGAAACTACTTTGTGATGTATGCATTTCACTAAGGGAGTTATACTTCTTTTTTCACAAGGCTGTGTTTGAATACTGTTCTTGTGAAACTGAAAAAGTGATATTTCGGAACACATGGAGGGCTATGGAGACTAGTGATGTATAGTGAAATAAAATCGAGGAAGAAGTGTTCAAAGAATCTGCTCTCTGATATGTGCATTCCCTTCACAGAGTTAATGCTTACTCTATGTTGCCCAGTTTCGAAACTCTGTCTTTGAAGAATATGTGAAGGGATATTTAGTGATGCTGAAGGCTTCTGGTGAGCGAATAAACGTCTTCCAGTGAAACCTGCAATGAAACGTTCTGAGCAACTGCTTTGCGATGTGTGTATTCGTCTCCTATAGTTAAACAATTCTTTGGATTGAGCAACTTGAAATCACCCTTTTTGAGGAATCTGAGGAAGGACATTTGGGAATGATCCTTAGAATATGGAGAAAGAAATATCCTCAGATAAAATCCAGAAGGAAGCTTTCTGTGACACGGCCCTGTGTCATCTTAATTCCTCTCATGCAGATAAGCCTCTCATTTCATTGAGCAGTTTTCTAGTCCTGTGTATGTTTAGCGTGTGATTGGGATATTCGGGAGCACTTTGAGGCTAACAGTGAAAAAGGAAATATGTTCAGACCGAAACTGGACAGAAGCTTTCCGAGGAACTGCTTTGTGGCTTGTGCATTCCAGTCACAGTGTTATACCTCTCTTCTCATACAGCATCAGGGAAACCCTTTTAGAGAAACAGGTACCCAGGTAGCAAGTGATATTCAGGAGCATGTTGATGCCGATGGTGAAAAATGAAATAGCCTCAGACAAAAATTGGAAAGAAGCTCTCTAGGAAACTAGTCTGTGATATGTGAAATCATCTCACATAGATAAAGCTTTCTTTATGTTATGTAGCTTGGAAACTGTCATGGACGGATCTACGAAGGGACCTTCGGGAGCACATTCAAAACTATGTTGAGAAAGGAATTATCTTCAGATAAAAAGTGGAAAGAAGCTTTCTGTGAATCTGCTTTTTCCTATGTTTATTCATCTCACGTAGATGAAGCTTTCTCTACATTATGCAGCTTGGAAACTCTCTCGTGGATGGATCCGCGAAGGGATATTTGGGATCACTTCAGTCGTCCGGTGAAATATGAAATATATTCAGATAAAAACTGGACAAAAATTTTCTGAGAAACTGCTTGGTGATGTGTGCATTCCACCCAGGGAGTTATAACATTCTTATTATAAGGCACAGTTTGAACACTGTTCCTGTAAAACCAAAAGAGTGGTATTCAGAGCACATTGAAAACTATGGCAAAAAGTGAAATGTCGTCTAATACAAAACAGAAAAAAGCACTCGAAGACAGTGCTCTCTGACATGTCCATTTTTTTCACAGGGTTAAAGCTTTTTCTACATTTCCCAGTTTGAAAGTCGGTCTTTGAGGGTTCTGCTAAGGGATAGTAAGTCACAACTGGAGGCCTGTGTCATGCAAGGAAATGTCTTCCATCGAAAATCGGAGAGATGCTTTCTGCGAAACTCTTTTGTGATGTTTGTATTCATCTCGGAGAGTTAAACCATTCTTTGGATAGAGCAGTGTGAAATCACTGTTTCTGTGGAATCTGAGAAAGAACATTTGGAAACGCTCTGTAGAATATTCTGCAAAAGAAATAACCTCAGAGAGAAACCAGAAGGGAGCTTTCTGTGAAACTGCTCTGTGTCACGTGAATTCCGCTCACACAGTTAAGCTTCTCTTTTCATTGAGCTGTATCAAAATACTTTTTTTGTTCAGTCTGCGAAGGGATATTTTGGAGGTCTTTGAGGCTTATGGTGAGAAAGGAAATGTCTTCAGATAGAAACTGGAGAGAAGCTTTATGAGGAGATTCTTTGTGATGTGTGCAGTCCACTCACAGAAATATACCTTTCTTCTCCTAAAGGATTCCACAATTCCTTTTGGAGAAAAAGCTACCAAGAGATTCTCTGAATTATAGCGACGACTATGGTGAACAAGGAAATATCCTCAGACAAAAACTGGAAAGAAGTTTTCCGTGAAACTGCTTTGTGTTAGATATATTTATTCATCTCGCTTAGTTAAAACATTAATAATACTACGCAGTTTGAAAACTCCATCATGCACAGATCCGTGAAGGGATGTTCAGGAGATCATTCAGCCCTATGGTGAAAGAAGAGATATCTTAAGATAAAAACTGGATAGAAGCTTTCTGAGAAACTACTTTGTGATGTATGCATAACACTCAGGGAGTTATACCTCTTTTCTCACAAGACAGTGTATGAACACTGTTCCTGTGAAACCGAATATGTGATATGTTGGAATGCATTGAGGCCTATGGCGAATAGTGGAATATACTGAAGTAAAATCGAGGAAGAATCATTAAGAGAATCTGCTCTCTGATATGTGCATTCACTTCATAGGGTTAATACTTACTCTATGTTGCCCAGTTTCGAAACTCTGTCTTTGAAGAAGCAGTGAAAGGATATTTAGTGACACCCAGAGGCTTGTGGTGAGCGAGGAATTGTCTTCCAATGAAACCTGCAGAGAAACGTTCTGAGCAACTGCTTTGTGATGTGTGTATTCATCTCATAGAGTTAAACCATTCATTGGATTGAGCAGCTTGAAATCACTGTTTTTGTGGAATCTGAGGAGGGACATTTAGGAATGATCCTTAGAATATGGGGAAAGAAATATCCTCAGGTAAAATCCAGAAGTAAGCTTTCTATGAAACTGCTCTGTGTCGTCTTAATTCCTCTCACGCAGAAAAGTCTCTCCTTTCATTCAACAGTTTTCTAGCCCTGTGTATGTTTAGCATGTGATGGGATATTCGTGATTACTTTGAGGCTAACAGTGAAAAAGGAAATATGTTCAGACCGAAACTGGAGAGAAGATTTCCGAGGAACTGCTTTGTGATGTGTGCATTCCAGTCACAGTGTTTTACCTCTCTTCTCATACAGCGTCGGGGAAACCCTTTTGGAGAAACAGGTACCAAGTGATATTCGGGAGCATGTTGATGCCAATGGTGGAAAGGGAAATAGCCTCAGACAAAAACTGGAAGGAAGCTTTCTAGGAAATTACTCTGTGATATATGTAATCATCTCACATAGATAAAGCTTTCTTTACATTACACAGCTTGGAGACTGTCATGGATGGATCCATGAAAGGACTTTCAGGAGCACATTCTGGACTATAGTGAAAAAGGAAATGTATTCCGTTAAAACCTCGAAAGCAGCTTTCTGTGAATCTGTTATTTGCTATGTTTATTCACCTCAGATAGATGAAGCTTTCTTTACATTACGCAGGTTGGAAACTCCCTCGTAGATGGATCTGCGAAGGGATATTTGGGATCACCTCCGGGCCTATGGTAAAAGAGTAAATACAGTCCGATGAAAACTGGAAGGAAACTTTCTGAGAAACTGCTTGGTGATGTGTGCATTCCACTCAGGGACTTATAACTTTATTTTCATAAGGCACAGTTTGAACACTGTTCCTGATTATCCAAAAGAGTGATATTCCGTGCACATGGAAGACTATGGCAAAAAGTGAAATGTCGTCCAATAAAAAACAGAAAGAAGCACTCGAAGAAAGTGCTCCCTGACATGTCCATTCTTTTCACAGGGTAAAAACTTACTCTACATTTCCCCATTTGAAAGTGGGTCTTTCAGGTTTCTGCGACGGGATTGTAAGTGGCGACGGGAGTCCTGTGTGAGGCAAGGAAATGACTTAAATCGAAAATCGGAGAGAAGCTTTCTGCGCAACTCTTTTGTGATGTTTGTATTCATCTCATAGAGTTAAATCATTCTTTGGATTGAGCAGTTTGACATGACTGTTTCTGTGGAATCCGAGAAAGAACATTTGGAAACGCTCTTCAGAATATCCTGAAAAAGAAATAACCTAAGAGAAAAAGCAGAAGGAAGCTTTCTGTGAAACTGCTTTCTGTCACGTGAATTCTGCTCACACAGTTAAGCTTGTCTTTTCATTGAGCTGCATCATAACACTGTTTTTGTTTAGTCTGTGAAAGGATATTTTGGAGGGCTTTGAGGCATATGGTGAGAAAGGAAACGTCTTCAGATAGAAACTGGAAAGAAGCTTTCTGAGGAGCTGCTTTATGACATGTGCATTCCACTCACAGAAATATACCTTTCTTCTCCTAGAGGATTCCGGAACCACTTTTGGAGAAAAAGCTACCAAGAGATATTCAGGAGTATAGACACGACTATGGTGAAAAAGGAAATATCGTCAGACAAAAAATGGAAAGAATATGTCTGTGAAACTGCTTTGTGTTGCATATATTTATTCATCTCACGTAGTTAAAACTTAAATTATATTACGCAGTTTGGAAACTACGTCATGCACATTCTGGCCTATGGTGACAGAGGAGATATATTCAGATAAAAACTGGATAGAAGCATTCTGAGAAACTACTTTGTGATATATGCATTCCACTCAGGGATTTATACCTCTTTTCTCACAAGGTGGTGTTTCAATACTGTTCCTGTGAAACGAAAAAAGTGATATTTCAGAACGCATTGAGGACTATGGAAGAGAATGAAATATACTGAAGTAAAATCGAGGAAGAAGCGTTAAAAGAATCTGCTCTCTGTTATGTGCATTCACTTCATAGGGCTAATGCTTACTCTATGTTGCCCAGTTTCAAAACTCTGTCTTTGAAGAATATGTGAATGGATATTTAGTGATGCCTGGAGGCTTGTGGTGAGCGAGGAAACGTCTTCCAATGAAACCTGCAGAGAAACGTTCTGAGCAACTGCTTTGTGTTGTGTGTATTCGTCCGATAGAGTTAAACCATTCATTGGATTGAGCAGCTTGAAATCACTGTTTTTGTGGAATCTGAGGAAGGACATTTGGGAACGATGCTTAGAATATGGAGAAAGAAATATCCTCAGGTAAAATCCAGAAGGAAGCTTTCCCTGAAACTGCTCTGTGTCATATTAATTTCTCTCACTCAGATAAGAATCTCTTTTCATTGAGCAGTTTTCTAGCCCTGTGTATGTTTAGCGTGTCATGGGATATTCGGGAGCACTTTCAGGCTAACGGTGAAAAACGAAATATGTTCAGAACGAAACTGGAGAGAAGCTTTCTGAGGAACTGCTTTGTGATGTGTGCATTCCAGTCACAGTGTTATACCTCTCTTCTCATACAGCATCGGGGAAACCCTTTTGGAGAAACAGGTACCAAGGGACATTCGGGAGCATGTTGATGCCGATGGTGAAAAGGGAAATAGCCTCAGACAAAACATGGAAAGAAGCTTTCTAGGAAACTACTCTTTGATATGTGTAATCATCTCACATAGATAACGCTTTCTTTACATTACGCAGCTGGGAAACTGTCATGGACGGATCCACGAGGGGACCTTTGGGAGCACATTCTGGACTATGAAGAAAAAGGAAATATCTTCAGATAAAAATTAGAAGGAAGCTTTCTGTGAATATGCTTTTTGCTATGTGTATTTATCTCACAGAGATGACGCTTTCTTTACTTTATGTAGCTTGGAAACTTCCTCGTGGATGGATCCACAAAGCGATATTTGGGATCACATTCAGGCCTCAGGTGAAATAGAAAATATAGTCAGATGAAAACTGCACAAAACCTTTCTGGGAATCTGCTTGGTGATGCGTGCATTCCACTCAGAGAGTTATAACTTTCTTTTCATAAGGCACAGTTTGAACGTGGTTCCTGTAAAACCAAAAGAGTGATATTCGGCACACACTGAAGACTATGGCAAAAAGTGAAATGTCATCCAATAAAAAACAGAAAGAAGCACTGTAAGAAACTGCACTCTGACATGTCCATTCTTTTCACAGGATTAAAGCTTACTCTACATTTCCCAGTTTGAAAGTTGGTCTTTGAGGGTTCTGCGAAGGGATAGTAAGTGGCGACCAGAGGCCTCTATGAGGCAAAGAAATGTCTTCCATCGAAAATCAGAGAGAAGCTTTCTGCACAACTCTTTTGTGATGTTTGTATTTATGTCATAGCGTTAAATCATTCTTTGGATACAGCAGTTTGAAATCACTGTTTCTGTGGAATCTGAGAAACAACATTTGGAAACGCTCTTTATAATATCCTGAAAAAGTAATGACCCCAGAGAGAAACCAGAATGAAGCTTTCTGTGAAACTGCTCTGTGTCATGTGAATTGCGCTCACACAGTTAAGCTTCTCTTTTCATTGAGCTGTATCATAACACTGTTTTTGTTTAGTCTGTGAAGGGATATTCTGGAGGGCTTTGAGGCTATCGGTGAGAAAGGAAATCTCTTCAGTTAGAGACTAGAGGGAAGCTTTCTGAGGAGCTTCTTTGTGATGTGTGCATTCCACTCACAGAAATATACATTTTTTCTCCTGGAGGATTCCGGAATCCCTTTTGGAGAAAAAGCTACAAAGAGATATTCTGGAGTATAGACACGACTGTGGTGAAAAAGGAAATATCTTCAGACTAAAACTGGAAAGAATATATCTGTGAAACTGTTTTGTGTTAGATATGTTTATTCATCTCGCCTAGTTAAAACTTTACTTATATTACGCAGTTTGGAAAGTCTGACATGCACAGTTCTGCAAAGGGAAATTCGGGAGCACATTCAGCCCTACGGTGATAGAGGAGATATCTTCAGATAAAAACTGGATAGAAGCTGTCTGAGAAACTACCTTGTGATGTACGCATTCCATTCAGGGTGTTATTCCTCTTTTTTTCACAAGGCGGTGTTTGAACACTGTTCCTGTGAAACCGAAAAAGTGATATTTTGGAACGCATTGAGGACTATGGTGAATAGTGAAATATACTGAAATAAAATCGAGGAAGAAGCGTTCCAAGAATCTGCTCTCTGATATTTGCATTCACTTCACAGAGTTAATGCTTACTGTATGTTGCCCAGTTTCGAAACTCTGTCTTTGAAGAATACGTGAAGGGATATTTAGTGACGCCCGGAGGCCTGTGGTGAGCGAGGAAACGTCTTCCGATGAAACCTGCAGAGAAACGTTCTGAGCAACTGTTTTGTGACATGTGTATTCGTCTCCTAGATTAAACCATTCTTTGGATTTCACAGCTTGAAATCACTGTTTTTGTGGAATCTGAGGAAGGACATTTGGGAATGATCCTTAGAATATGGAGAAAGAAATATCCTCAGGTAAAATCCAGAAGGAAGCTTTCTGTGAAACTGCTCTGTGTCATTTTAATTCCTCTCACTCAGATAAGCCTCTCTTTTCATTGAGCAGTTTTCTAGCCCTCTGTGTGTTTAGCATGTGGTGGGATATTCAGGAGCACTTTGAGGCTAACGGTGAAAAAGGAAGTCTGTTCAGACCGAAACTGGGGAGAAGCTTTCTGAGGAACTGTTTTTTGACGTGTGCATTCCAGTCACAGTGTTATACCTCTCTTCTCATACAGCATTGGGGAAATCCTTTTGGAGAAACAGGTATCAAATGATATTCGGGAGCATGTTGATGCCAATGGGGAACAGGGAAATAGCCTCAGACAGAAGCTGCAAATTAGCTTTCTATGAAACAACTCTGTGATATGTGTAATCACCTCACATAGATAAAGCTTTCTTTACATTACACAGCTTGGAAACTGTCATGGACGGATCCACGAAGGCACCTTCGGGGGCACATTCAGTACTATGGTGAACAAGGAAATATCTTCAGATAAAAACTGGAAAGAAGCTTTCTATGAATCTGTTTTTTGCTATGTTTATTCATCTCACAGAGATGAAGTTTTCTTTACATTACACAGCTAGGAAACTCCCTCATGGATGGATCCGCAAAGGGATATAAGGGATCACATTCGGGACAATGGTGAAATAAGGAATATAGTCAGATAAAAACTGGAGGGAAGCTTTCTGAGAAAATGCTAGGTGATGTGTGCATTCCACTCAGGGAGTTATAACTTTCTTCTCATAAGGAACAGTTTGAACACTGTTCCAGTGAAACCAAAAGAGTGATATTCAGAGCACTTTGAAGAATATGGCAAAAAGTAAAATGGCATCCAATAAAAAACAGAAAGAAGCACTCGAAGAAACTGCTCTCTGATATGTCCCTTCTTTTCACAGGGTTAAAGCTTACTCTACATTTCCGAGTTTGAAAGTTGGTCTTTGAGGGTTTGGTGAAGGGATAGTAAGTGGTGACTGGAGACCTTTGTGAGGCAAGGAAATGTCTTCCATTGAAAATCGGAGAGAAGCTTTCTGCGCAACTCTTTTGTGATGTTTGAATTGATCTCATAGAGTTAAATCATTCTTTGGATTGAGCAGTGTGAAATCACTGTTTCTGTGGAATCTGAGAAAGGACATTTGGAAACGCTCCTTAGAATATCCTGAAAAAGAAATAACCTCAGAAAGAAACCAGAAGGAAGCTTTCTGTGAAACTGCTCTGTGTCACGTGAATTCCACTCACACAGTTAAGTTTCCCTTTTCATTGAGCCGTATCATAACACTGTTTTTCTTTACTCTGTGAAGTGATACTCTGGACGGCTTTCAGGCTTACAGTGAGAATGGAAACGTCTTCAGATAGAAACTGGAAAGAAGCTTTCTGAGGACCTGCGCTGTTACGTGTGCATCCCACTCACAGAAATATACGTTTCTTCTCCTAGAGGATTCTGGAATCCCTTTTGAAGAAAAAGATACCAAGAGATATTCGGGAGTATAGTGATGACTCTGATGAAAAAGGAAATATCCTCAGACAAAAACTGGAAGGAAGATTTCTGTGAAACTGCCTTGTGTTAGATATATTAATTCATCTCACATAGTTAAAACTTTAATTATATTACGCAGTTTGGAAACTCCGTCATGCACGTATCTGCAAAGGGACTTTCGGGAGCATATTCAGCCCTATGGCGAAAGAGAAGATATCTTCAGATAAAAACTGGATAGAAGCTTTCTGAGAAACTACTTTGTGATGTATGCATTCAACTCAGGGTGTTATACCTCTTTTCTCACAAGGCAGTGTTTGCACACTGTTCCTGTGAAACCGAAAAAGTGATATTTCGGAACGCATTGTGGACTGTGGCATATAGTGAAATATACTGAAATAAAATCGCAGAAGAAGCTTTCCAAGAATCAGATCTCTGATACATGCATTCAATTCACAGAGTTTATGCTTACTGTATGTTGCCCAGTTTTGAAACTCTGTCTTTGAAGAATCTGTGAAGGGATATTTTGTGATGCCCGGAGGCTTGTCGTGAGCGAGAAAACGTCTACCGAGGAAACCTGCATAGAAACGTTCTGAGCCACTGCTTTGCGATGTGTGTATTTGTCTCCTAGATTTAAATCCTTCTTTGGATTCAGCAGCTTGAAATCACTGTTTTTGTGGAATCTGAGGAAGGACATTTGGGAACGACCATTAGAATATGGAGAAATAAATATCATCAGGTAAAATCTGATGCTTGCTGTGAAACTGCTCTGTGTCGTCTTAATTCCTTTCATTCAGCTAAGGAAGCTTGCTGTGAAACTGCTCTGTGTCGTTTTAATTCCTTTCACTCAGATAAGGCTCTCTTTTCATTGAGCAGTTTTCTAGCCCTTTGTATGTTTAGAGTGTGATAGGATATTCGGGAGCACATTGAGGATAACAGTGAAAAAAGAAATATGTTCAGACCGAAACTGGAGAGAAGCTTTCACAGAAACTGCTTTTTGACGTGTATATTCCAGTCACAGTTTTATACCTCTCTTCTCATACAGCGTCGAGGAAACACTTTTGGAGAAACAGGTACCAAGTGATATTCGGGAGCATGTTGATGCTGATGGTGAAAAGGGAAATAGACTCAGACAAAAACTGGAAAGAAACTTTCTAGGAAACTCCTTTCTGGTATCTGTAATCATCTCACATAGATAAAGCTTTCTTTATATTACGCAGCTTGGAAACTCTCATGGATGGATCCATGAAGGGACCTTCTGGAGCAAATTCTGGACTATGGTGAAAAAGTAAAAATCTTCAGATAAGAACTGGAAAGAAGCCTTCTGTGATTCTTTTTTTTTTTTTTTGCTATGCTTATTCATCTCACATAGATGAAGCTTTCTTTCCATTACGGAACTTGGAAACTCTCTCGTGGATTTATCCACAAAGGGATATTTGGGATAACATTCAGGCCTATGGTGAAAGTGGAAATATAGTCAGATAAAAACTGGAGAGAAGCTTTCTGAGAAACTGCTTGGTGATGTGTGCAACCCAGCAGAGAGTTATAACTTTCTTTTAATAAGCTACAGTTTGAACACTGTTCCTGTAAAACCAAAAGAGTGATATTCCGAGCACATTGAAGAATATGGCAAAAAGTGAAATGTCGTCCAATATAAAACAGAAAGAAGCACTCGAAGAAACTGCTCTCTGACATGTCCATTCTTTTCACAGGGTTAAAGCTTACTCTACATTTCCCAGTTTGAAGGTCCGTCTTTGAGGTTTCTGCAACGGGATAGTAAGTGGCAACCCAAGTCCTGTGTGAGGCAAGGAAATGTCTTCAATCGAAAATTGGAGAGAAGCTTTCTGCACATCTCTTTTGTGATGTTTGTATTGATGTCATTGAGTTAAAACATTCTTTGGATTGAGCAGTTTCAAATCACAGTTTCTGTGGAATCTGAGAAAGGAGATTTGGAAACGTTCTTTGGAATATTCTGAAAAAGAAATAACCTCAGAGAGAAACAAGAAGGAAGCTTTCTGTGAAACTGCTCTGTGTCACGTGAATTCCTCTCACACAGTTAAGCTTCTGTTTTCATTGAGCTCTTTCATAACACTGTTTTTGTTTAGTCTACCATGGGATACTCTGGAGGGCTTTCAGGCTTATGGTGAGAAAGGAAACGTCTTCAGATAGAGACTGGAGAGAAGTTTCTGTGGAGCTTCTTTGTGACGTGTGCATTCCACTCACGTATATATACCTTTCTTCTCCTAGAGGATTTCGGAATCCCTAATGGAGAAAAAGCTATCAAGAGATATTTGGGAGTATAGGGAGTGCTAAGGTGAAAAAGGAAATATCCTCAGACAAAAAATGGAAAGAAAATTTCTGTCAAACTGCATTCTGTTAGATATATTCTTTCGTCTCGCATCATTAAAACTCAAGTTATATTACGCAGTTTGGAAACTTCGTCATGCACAGATCCATGAAGGGACATTCATGAGCACATTCAGGCCTACGGCAAAAGAGGAGAAATCTTCAGATAAAAACTGGATAGAAGCTTTCTGAGAAACTACTTTGTGATGTATGTATTCCACTCAGGGAGTTATACCTCTCTTCTCAAAAGGCAGTGTTTGAACACTGTTCCTGTGAAAGTGAAAAGGTGGCATTTCGGAACGCATTGAGGACTATGGCGAATAGTGAAATATACTGAAATAAAATCAAGAAAGAAGCGTTCCAAGAATCTGCTCCCTGATACATGCATTCACTTCATAGAGGTAATGTTTACTCTATGTTGCCCAGTTTCGAAACTCTGGATTTGAAGAATCTGTGAAGGGATATTCAGTGATGCACAGAGGCTTGTGGTGAGCGAGAAAACGTCTTCGGAGGAAACCTGCACAGAAACATTCTGAGCAACTGCTTAGCGATGTGTGTATTCATCTCCTAAAGTTAAACCATTCTTTCAATTGAGCAGCTTGAAATCACTGTTATTGTGGAATCTGAGGAAGGACATTTGGGAACGATCCTTAGAATATGGAGAAAGAATTATCCTCAGGTAAAATCCAGAAGGAAGCTTTCTGTGAAACTGCTCTGTGTTGTCTTAATTCCTCTCACTCACAAAAGCCTCTCTTTTCTTTGAGCAGTTTTCTAGCACTGTGTATGTTTAGCATGTGATGGGATATTCGGGAGCACTTTGAGGCTAACTGTGAAAATGGTAATATGTTCAGATCGAAACTGGAGAGAAGCTTTCCAAGGAACTGCCTTGTGACATGTGCATTCCAGTAAGTGTTGTACCTCTCTTCTCATTCAGCGTTGGAGAAACCCTTTTGGAGACACAGGTAAGAACTGATATTCAGGAGCATGTTGATGCCGATGGTGAAAAGGGAAATAGCCTCAGACAAAAACTGGAAAGAAGCTTTCTAGGAAACTACTCTGTGATATGTGTAATCATCTCACATAGATAAAGCTTTCTTTATATTACTCAGCTTGAAAACTGTCATGGATGGATCCATGAAGGGACCTTTGGGAGCACATTCTGGACTATGGTAAAAAAGGAAATATCTTCGGATAAAACCTGGAAAGAAGCTTACTGTGAATCCGCTTTTTGCTATGTTTATTCATCTCACATAGATGAAGCTTTCTTTATATTACGCAGCTTGGAAACTCCCTCGTGGATGGATCAGCAAAGTGATATTTGGGATCACTTTCGGGCCTGTGGTGAAAGAGGAAATATAGTCAGATAAAAACTAAAGAGAAGCTTTCTGAGAAACTGCTTGGTGATGTGTGCATTCCATTCAGGGATGTATAACTTTCTTCTCATAAGGCACAGTTTTAACACTGATCCTGTGAAACCAAAAGAGTGATATTCAGAGCACTTTGAAGACTTTGGCAAAAAGTGAAATGGCGTCCAATAAAAACAGAAAGAATCGCTCGAAGAAACTGCTCTCAAATGTCCATTCTTTTCGCTGGGATAAAGCATACTCTACATTTCCCTGTTTGAAAGTCGGTCTTTGAGGGTTCTGCAAAGGGATAGTAAGTGACAACCGGAGGCCTGTGTCTAGCAAGAAAATGTCATCCATCAAAAATTGGAGAGAAGCTTTCAGTGCAACTCTTTTGTGATGTTCGTATTCATCTCATAGCGTTAAATGGCTCTTTGGAATGAGCAGTTTGAAATCACTGTTTCTGTATAATTTGAAAAAAAAGATATTTGGAAACACTCTTTAGAAAATCCTGAAAAAGAAATAACCACAGAGAGAAATCAGAAGGAAGCTTTCTGTGAAACTGCTCTGTGTCACGTGAATTCTGCTCACCCAGTTAGCTTTTCTTTTCATTGAGCTGTATCATAACACTGTTTTTGTTTAGTCTGCGAAGGGATTCTCTGGAGGGCTTTGAGGCTTACGGTGAGAAAGGAAACTTCTTCAGGTAGAAACGGGAAAGAAGGTTTCTAAAGAGCAGCTTTGTGACTGTGCATTCCACCCACAGAAATATACCTTTCTTCTCCTAGAGGATTCTGGAATCCCTTTTGGGAAAAAAGGCTACCAAGAGATATTCTGGAGTATAGTGACGACTATTTTGAAGAAGGAAATATCCTCAGACAAAAACTGGAAAGAAGAGTTCTGTGAAACTGCTTTTTGTTAGATATATTTATTTGTATCACATAGTTAAAACTTTAATTATGTTACACAGTTTGAAAACTCCATCTTGCACAGATCCGCGAAGGGACATTCGGGAGCACATTCAGGCCTACGGTGAAAGAGGAGAGATCTTCAGATAGAAACTGGATAGAAACCTCTCTGAGAAGCTACTTTGTAATGTATGCGTTCCACTCAGGGAGTTGTACCTCTTCTCTCACAAGGCAGTGTTTGAACACTGTTTCTGAGAAACCGAAAAGGTGATGTTTAGGAACGCAATGAGGACTATGGTGAATAGTGAAATATACTGAAATAAAATCAAGGAAGAACCGTTCCAAGAACCTTCTCTGTGATATGTGCATTCACTTCACAGAGTTAATGCTTACTCTATGTTGCCAACTTACAAAACTCTGTTTTTGAAGAATCTGTGAAGGGATATTTAGTGATGCCCGGAGGCTTGTGGTGAGCGAGGAAACGCCGTCCGATGAAACCTGCAGAGAAACGTTCTAAGCAACTACTTTGTGATGTGTGTATTCGTCTCCTGGCTTTAAATCATTCTTTGGATTGAGCAGCTTGAAATCACTGTTTTTGTGGAATCTGAGGAAGGGCATTTGGGACGATCCTTAGAATATGGAGAAAGAAATATCCTCAGGTATAATCCAGAAGGAAGCTTTCTGTGAAACTACACTGTGTCATCTTAATTCCTGTCACTCAGATAAGCCTCACTTTTCATTGAGTAGTTTTCTAGCCCTGTGTATGTTTAGCGTGTGATGGGATATTCGGGAGCCATTTGAGGCTAACGGTGAAAAAGGAAATATGTTCAGACCGAAACTGGAGAGAAGCTTTCCGAGGAACTGCTTTGTGAAGTGTGCATTCCATTCACAGTGTTATTCCTCTCTTCTCATACAGCGTCTGGGAAACCCTTTTGGAGAAACAGGTACCAAGTGATATTCAGGAGCATGTTGATGCCAATGGTGAAAAGGGAAATAGCCTCAGACAAAAACTGGAAAGAAGCTTTCTAGGAAACTATTATGTGATATCTGTAATCATCTAACATAGATAAAGCTTTCCTTATATTACGCAGCTTGAAACCTGTCATGGCCGGATCCATGAATGCACCTTCGGGAGCATATTCATGACAATGGTGTAAAGGGAGATATCTTCAGATAAAAACTGGAAAGAAGCTTTACGTGAATATGCTTTTTGTGCTATGTTTATTCATCTCACATGGGTGAAGCTTTCTTTACATTACACAGCTTGGAAACTCCCTTGTGGATGGATCAGAGAAGCGATATTTGGGATCACATTCGGGCCTATGGTGAAAGAGGAAATACAGTCAGATTAAAACTGGAGAGAAGCTTTGTGAGAAACTGCTTCGTGATGTGTGCATTCCACTGAGCGAGTTATAACTTTCTTCTCATAAGGCACAGTTTGAACACTGTTTCAGTGAAACCAAAAGTGTGATATTCGGAGCACTTTGAAGACTATGGCAAAAAGTGAAATGGCGTCCAATAAAAAACAGAAAGAAGCACTCGAAGAAACTCCACTCAAATGTCCATTATATTCCCAGGGTTAAAGCTTACTCTACATTTCCCTGTTTGAAAGTCGGTCTATGAGGTTTCTGTGAAAGGATAGTAAGTGGCAACTGGAGGCCTGTGTCTTGCAAGAAAATGTCCTCCATCGAAAATTGGAGAGAAACCTTCTGTGCAACCCTTTTGTGATGTTTGTGATCATCTGAAAGCATTAAATGATTCCTTGGAATGAAAAGTTTGAAATCCCTCTTTCTGTATAATCTGAAAAAGGACATTTGGAAACACTCTTTAGAATATCCTGAAAAAGAAATAACCTCAGAGATAAACCAGAAGGAAGCTTTCTGTGAATCTTCTCTGTGTCACTTGAATTCCGCTCACACAATTAAGCTTCTCTTTTCATTGAGCTGTATCATAACACTGTTTTTGTTAAGTCTGAGAAGGGATATTGTGGAGGGCTTTCAGGCTTATGGTGAGAAAGTAAACGTATTCAGATAGAAACTGGAGAGAAGCTTTCTGAAGAGCTGATTTGTGACGTGTGCATTCCACTCAGAGAAATATACCTTTCTTCTCCTAGAGGATTCTGGAATCCCTTTTGGAGAAAAAGCTGCCAAGAAATTCTCTGTAATATATTGATGAATATGGAGAAGAAGGAAATATCCTCAGACAAAAACTGGAAAGAAGATTTCGGTGAAACGGCTTTGTGTTAGATATGTTTATTCATCTCTCATAGTTAAAACTTTAATTATATTACGCAGTTTGGAAACTCCATCATGCACAGATCCATGAAGGGATGTTCGGGAGCTCATTCAGGCCTGCGGTGAAAGAAGAGATATCTTCAGATAAAAACTGGATAGAAGATTTCTGAGAAACTACTTTGTGATGTATGCATCCCACTCAGGGAGTTATACCACTTTTCTCACAAAACAGTGTTTGAACACTGTTCCTGTGAAACCGAAAAAGTGATATTTCAAAACGCATTGAGGACTACTCTATTTTGCCCAGTTTCGAAACCCTGTCTCTGAAGAAGCTGTAAAGGGATATTTAGTGACGCCCGGAGGCTTGTGGTGAGCAAGGAAACGTCTTCCGATGAAACCTGCAGAGAAACGTTCTGAGCAACTGCTTTTTGATGTGTGTATTCGTCTCTTAGAGTTAAACCATTCTTTGGATTGAGCAGCTTGAAAACACTGTTTTTGTGGAATCTGAGGAAGGATATTAGGGAACGATCCTTAGAATATGGAGAAAGAAATATCCTCAGTTAAAATCCAGAAGGAATCATTCTGTGAAACTGCTCTGTGTTGTCTTAATTCCACTCACTCAGATAAGCCTCCCTTTTCATTGAGCAGTTTTCTAGCCCTCTGTATGATTAGCATGTGGTGGGATATTCGGGAGCACTTTGAGGCTAATGGAGAAAAAGGACATATGTTCAGACCGAAACTGGAGATAAACTTTCCAAGGAAATGCTTTGTGACACGTGCATTCCACTCACAGTGTTATACCTCTCTTCTCATACAGCATCGGGGAAACCCTTTTGGAGAAACAGGCACCAAGTGATATTCGGGAGCATGTTTATGACGATGGGGTAAAGGGAAATAGCTTCAGACAACAACTGGAAAGAAGCTCACTAGGAAACTACTCTGTGATATGTGTAATCATCTCACATAGATAAAGCTTTCTTTACATTATGCAGCTTGGAAACTGTCATGGACAGATCCACTAAGGGAACTTCGGGAGCACATTCAGGACTATCGTGAAAAAGTAAATATCTTCAGAAAAAAAACTGCAAAGAAGCTTTCCGTGAATCTGCTTTTTCTATGTTTATTCATCTCACATACTTGAAGCTTTCTTTACATTACATATCTTCTAAACTCCCTCGTGGATGGATCCGCGAAGAGATAATTGGGATCACATTCGGGCCTATGGTGAAATAGTACATATAGTCAGATAACAACTGGAGAGAAACTTTCTGAGAAACTTCTTGGTGATGTGTGCCTTCCATTCAGGGCATTATAAGTTTCTTCTCATAAGGCATAGTTTGAACACTGTTCCTGTGTAACCAAAAGGCATATTGAAGACTATGGCAAAAAGTGAAGTGGTGCCCAATAAAAAACAGAAAGAAACACTCGAAGAAACGGCTCTCGGACATGTCGATTCTTTTCACAGGGTTAAAGTTTATCCTACATTTCCCAGGTTGAAAGGCGGTCTTTGAGGCTTCTGTGAAGGGATAGTAAGTGGTAACCAGAAGCCTGTGTCGAGAAAGGAAATGTCCTCCATTGAAAATTGGTGAGAAGCTTTCTGTGCAACTCTTTTGTGATGTTTGTGTTCATCTCATAGAGTTAAAGGATTCTTTGGAGTGAGGAGTTTGAAATCACTGTTTTTGGGGAATCTGAGAAAGGACATTTGGAAACGTTCTTTAGAATATCCTGAAGAAGAAATAACCTCAGAGAGAAACTAGAAGGAAGCTTTCTGTGAAACTGCTCTGTGTCAGGTGAATTATGCTCACACAGTTAAGCTTCTCTTGTCCTTGAGCTGAATCATTACACTGCTTTTATTTTGTCTGCCAAGGGATATTCTGGAGGGCTTTGAGGCTTACGGTGAGAAAGGAAACGTCTTCAGATTGAAACTGGAGAGAAACTTTCTGAGGAGCTGCTTTGTGACATGTGCATTTCACTCACAGAAATATACCTTTCTTCTCCTAGAGGATTCCGGAATCCCTTTTGGAGAAAAAGCTACCAAGAGACATTTGAGAGTATAGGGACGGCTATGGTGAAAAAGGAAATATCCTCAGACAAAAACTGGAAAGAAGATTTCTGTGAAACTGCCTTCTGTTAGATATATTCATTCGTCTTGCATAGTTAAAATTTAATTATATTACACAGTTTGGAAACTCCGTCAACACAGATCCACGAAGGCACATTCGGGAGAATATTCAGCCCTATGGTGAAAGAGGATATATCTTCAGATAAAAACTGGATAGAAGCTTTCTGAGAAACTACTTTGTGATGTATGCATTCCACTCAGGAGTTATACCTCTTTTCTCACAAGGCAGTGTTTGAACACTGTTCCAGTGAAACTGAAATAGTGATATTTCAGAACACATTGACAACTATGGCGAATAGTGAAATATACTGAAATAAAATCAAGGAAGAAGCATTCCAAGAATCTGCTCCGTGATATGTGCATTCACTTCACAGAGTTAATGCTTACTCTGTGTTACCCAGTTTCGAAACTCTGTCTTTGAAGGATAGGTGAAGGGATATTTAGTGACGCCTGGAGGCTTGTGGTGAGTGAGGAAATGCTTTCCCAAGAAACCTGCAGAGAAACGTTCTGAGCAACTGCTTTGTGATGTGTCTATTCATCTCATAGAGTTAAACCGTTCTTTGGATTTCACAGCTTGAAATCACTGTTTTTGTGGAATCTGAGGAAGGACATTTGGGAACGATCCTTCGAATACGGAGAAAGAAATATCCTCAGGAAAAATCCAGTAGGAAGGTTTCTGTGAAACTGCTTTGTGTCGTCTTAATTACTCTCGTTCCATTAAGCCTCCCTTTTCATTGAGCAGTTTTCTAGCCCTGTGTATTTTTAGCGTGTGATGGGATATTGGGAGGCACTCCGAGGCTAACGGTGAAAAATGAAATATGTTCAGGCCGAAACTGGAGAGAAGGTTTCAGAGAAACTGCTTTGTGACGTGTGCATTCCAGTTACAATGTTATACCTCTCTTCTCATACAGCGTTGGGGAAACCCTTTTGGAGAAACAGGTACCAAGTGATATTCGGGAGCATGTTGATGCTGATGGTGAAAAGGGAAAAGACTCAGACAAAAACTGGAAAGAAACTTTCTAGGAAACTCCTCTGTGATATGTGTAATCATCTCACATAGGTAAAGCTTTCTTTATATTATGCAGCTTGGAAACTGTCAGGTACCAAGTGATATTCGGGAGCATGTTTATTCCGATGGTGAAAAGGGAAATAGCATCAGACAAAAACCGGAAAGAAGCTTTCTAGGAAACTACTCTGTGATATGTGTAATCATCTACATAGATAATGTTTCCTTACATGACGCAGCCTGGAAACTCTCATGGACGGATCCACGAAGAAACCTTCAGGAGCATATCCTGGACTATGGTGAAAAAGGACATATCTTCAGATAAAAACTGGAAAGAAGCTTTCTGTGAATCTGTATTTTGTTATGTTTATTCATCTGAAATAGATGAAGCTTTCTTTACACTATGCAGCTTGGAAACTCTCCGTGGATGGATCCGTGAAAGGATATTTGTGATAACATTCAGACCTACGTTGAAAGAGGAGATATCTTCAGATAAATACTGGATAGAAGCTTTCTGAGAAACTACTTTGTGATGTATGCATTCCAATCAGGGAGTTTTACCTCTTTTCTCACAAGGCAGGGTTTGCACACTGTTCCTGTGAAACCGAAAAAGTGATATTTTGGAATGCATTGAGGACTATGGCGAATAGTGAAATATACTGAAATAAAATCGAGGAAGAAGCGTTCCAAGAATATGCTCTCTGATATGTGCATTCACTTCACAGAGTTAATGCTTACTCTATGTTGCTTAGTTTCAAAACTCTGTCTTTGAAGAATCAGTGAAGAGAAATTTAGTGACGCCCGGAGGCTTGCGGTGAGCGACGAAACGTCTTCCGATGAAACCTGCAGAGAAATGTTCTGAGTAACTGCTTTTCGACGTGTGTATTCGTCTCATAGAGTTAAACCATTTTTTGCATTGAGCAGCTTGAAATCACTGTTTTTGTGGAATCTGAGGAGGGACATTTGGGAACGATATTTGGAATATGGAGAAAGATATATCCTCAGGTAAAATCCAGCAGGAAGCTTTCTGTGAAACTGCTCTGTGTCATCTTAATTCCTCTCAGTTTATCCTCTCTTTTCATTGAGCAGTTTTGCAGCTCCTGTATGTTTAGCATGTGGTGAGATATTTGGGAGCACTTTGAGGCTAACAGTGAAAAAGGAAATATGTTCAGACCGAAACTAGAGAGAAGATTTCCGAGAAACTACTTTGTGACGTGTACATTCCAGTCACAGTGTTATACCTCTCTTCTCATACAGCGTCAGGTAAACCATTTTGGAGAAACCGGCACTACGTGATATTTGGGAGCATGTTGATGTGATGGTAAAAAGGGAAATAGCCTCAGACAAAAATTGGAAAGAAGCTGCCTAGGAAACTACTCTGTAATATGTGTAATTATCTCACATAGATAAAGCTTTCCTTACATTACACAGTTTGGAAACTGTCATGGACGAATCCAAGAAAGGATCTTCGGGAGCACATTCTGGACTATGGTGAAAAAGGAAATATCTTCACATAAAAACTGGAAAGAAGCTTTCTACGAATCTGTTTTTTGCTACGTTTATTCATCATATATAGATGAAGCTTTCTTTACATTATGCAGCTTCTAAACTCCCTCGTGGATGGATGCATGAAGGGATATTTGGGATCACATTCTTTCCTATGTGAAAGAGCAAATATAGTCAGATAAAAACTGGAGAGAAGTGTTCTGAGAAACTGTTTGGTGATGTGCGCATTCCACTCAGATTTATAACTTTTTTCTCATAAGCAACAGTTTGGACACTGTTCCTGTAAAACCAATAGAGTGATATTCCGAGCACATTGAAGACGATGGCAAAAAGTGAAATGCCGTCCAAAAAAAAAAAAAAAAACAGAAAGAAGCACTTGAAGAAACTGCTCTCTGACATGTCCATTCTTTTCACAGGGTTAAAGCTTACTCTACATTTTCCAGATTGAAAGTCTGTCTTTGAGGGTTCGGCGAAGGGATAGTAAGTGGTAATCAGAGGCCTGTGTGAGGCAAGAAAATGTCCTTCATCAAAAATCAGAGAGAAGCTCTGCACAATACTTTTGTGATGTTTGTATTGATCTCATAGAATTAAATCATTCTTTGGATTGAGCAGTTTGAAATCACTGTTTCTGTGGAATCTCAGAAACGAATTTTGGTAATGCTCTTTAGAATATCCTGAAAAAGAAATATCCTCAGAGAGAAACCAGAAGGAAGCTTTCTGTGAAACTGCTCTGTGTCACGTGAATTCCCCTCACACAGTTAAGCTTCTCTTTTCATTGAACTGTATCACACTGTTTTTGTTAAGTCTGTGAAGTGATATTCTGGAGGGCTTTGAGGCTTACGGTGAGAAAGGAAACATCTTCAGATAGAGACTGGAGAGAAACTTTTTGAGGACCTGCTTTGTGACGTGTGCATTCAACTCACAAAAATATACCTTTCTGCTCCTAGAGGATTCCTGAATCCCTTTTGGAGAAAAAGCTACCAAGAGATATTCTGGAGTATAGCGACGAATATGGTGAAGAGGGAAATATCCTCAGACCAAAACTGGAAAGAAGATTTCTGTGAAACTGCTTTGTGTTGGATATATTTATTCTGCTTGCAGA
This sequence comes from Piliocolobus tephrosceles, assembly GCF_002776525.5. NCBI lineage: Eukaryota > Metazoa > Chordata > Mammalia > Primates > Cercopithecidae > Piliocolobus > Piliocolobus tephrosceles. Next base: position 35,277,884 of record NC_045443.1, on the reverse strand, counting down.
ATTAAAACTTTAATTATATTACACAGTTTGGAAACTCCGTCAGGAACAGATGCGCAAAGGGACGTTCGGGATCACATTGAGGCCAACCGTGAAAGAGGAGATATCTTCAGATAAAAACTGGATATAAACTTTCTGACAAATTACTTTGTTATGTATGCATTCCACTCGGGGATGTATACCTCTTTTCTCACAAGGCAGTGTTTGAACACTGTTCCTGTGAAAATGAAAATGTGATATTTTGGAACGCATTGAGGACTATGGCGAATAGTGAAATATACTGAAATAAAATTGAGGAAGAAGCGTTCCAAGAATCAGCTTTTTGATATGTGCATTCACTTCACAGGGTTAATGCTTGCTCTATGTTGCCCATTTTTGAAATTCTGTCTTTGAAAAATATGGAAGGAATATTTAGTCACGCCCATATATTTAGTGAAGTGTGTATTCGTCTCTTAGAGTTAAACCATTCTTTGGATTGAGCAGCTTGAAAACACTGTTTTTGTGGAATCTGAGGAAGGATATTAGGGAACGATCCTTAGAATATGGAGAAAGAAATATCCTCAGATAAAATCCAGAAGGAAGCCTTCTGTGAAACTGCTCTGTGTCGTCTTAATTCCTCTCTCTGAGATAAGCCTCTCTTTTCATTGAGCAGTTTTCTAGCCTTTTGTATGTTTAGCATGTGATGGGATATTCAGGAGCACTTTGAGGCTAACTGTGAAAAAGGAAATATGTTCAGACTGAAACTGGAGAGAAGCTCTCTGAGGAAGTGCTTTGTGACATGTGAATTCCAGTCACATTGTTATGCCTCTCTTCTCATACAGCGTCGGGGAAACCCTTTTGGAGGAACAGGTTCCAAGGGATACTCGGGAGCATGTTGATGCCGATGGTGAAAAGGGAAATAGCCTCAGACAAAAACTGGAAAGAAGCTTTCTAGGAAACTACTCTGTGATATCTATAATCATCTCACATAGATGAAACGATCTTTATATTATGCGGCTCGGAAACTGTCATGGACTCACCCACAAAGGGACCTTTGGGAGCACATTCTGGACTGTGGTGGAAAAGGAAATACCTTAAGATTAAAACAGGAAAGAAGCTTTCTGTGAATCTGCTTTTTGCTATAATTGCTCATCTCACATAGATGAAGCTTTCTTTATATTACGCAGCTTGGAATCTCCCTCATGGATGGATACGTGAAGGGATATTTGGGACCACCTTCAGGCCTATGGTGAAAGAGGAGATACAGTAAGATAAAAAGTTGAAGGAAGCTTTCTGAGAAACGGCTTGGTGATGTGTGCATTCCACGCAGGGAGTTGTAACTTTCTTCTCATAAGGCACAGTTTGATCACTGTTCCTGTAAAACCAAAAGAGTGGTATTCGGAGCACATTGAAGAATATGGCAAAAAGTGAAATGTCGTCCAATAAAAATCAGAAAGGAGCACTCGAAGAAACTGCTGTCTGACAAGTCCATTGTTTTCACAGGGTTAAAGTTTACTCTACATTTCCCAGTTTGAAAGTCAGTCTTTGAGGTTTCTGCGACGTTATTTTAAGTGGCGCCCAGAGGCCTATGTGAGGCAAGGAAATGTCTTACATCAAAAATCAGAAAGAAGCTTTCTGCACAACTATTTTGTGATGTTAGCACTGATCTCATAGAGTTAAATCATTCTTCGGATTGAGCAGTCTGAAATCACTGTTTCTGTGGAATCTGAGAAAGGACATTTGGAAATGCTCTTTAGAATATCCTGAAAAAGAAATAACCTCTGAGAGAAACCAGAAGGAAGCTTTCTGTGGAACTGTTCTGTGTCACAAGAATTTCACTCACACAGTTAAGCTTTTCTTTTCATTGAGCTGTATCATAACATTGTTTTTGTTTAGTCTGTGAAGGGATATTCTGGATGGCTTTGAGGCTTAAAGTGAGAAAAGAAACATCTTCAGATAGAAACTGGAGAGAAGCTTTCTGAGGAGCTGCTTTGTGACGTGCACATTCAACTCACAGAAATATATCTTTCTTCTCCTAGAAGATTCCGAAATCCCTTTTGGAGAAAAATATACCAAGAGATATTCGGGAGTATAGACATGACTGTGGTGAAAAAGGAAACATCTTCAGACTAAAACTGGAAAGAATATATCTCTGAAACTGCTTTGTGTTAGATATGTTTATTCGTCTTGCATAGTTAAAACTTTAATTATATTATGCACTTTGGAAACTCCATCATGCACAGTTCCACGAAGGGACATTCGGGAGCACATTCAGCCCTACGGTGAAGGAGGAGATATCTTCAGATGAAAACAGGATACAAGCTTTTGAGAAACTATTTTGTGATGTATGCATTTTTCTCAGGGAGTTATACCTCTTTTCTCACAAGGCAGTGTTTGAGCACTGTTCCTGTGAAACTGAAAAAGTGATATTTCAGAACGAATTGAGGACTATGGCGAATAGTGAAATATACTGAAATAAAATCGAGGAAGAAACGTTCAAAGAATCTGCTCACTGATATGTGCATTCATTTCACAGTGTTAATGCTTACTCCATGTTGTCCAGTTTTGAAAATCTGTCTTTGAAGAATCTTTGAAGGGATATTCAGTGACGCCCAGAGGCTTCTGGTGAGTGAGGAAATGTCTTTTGATGAAACCTACAGAGAAACGTTCTGAGTAACTGCTTTGTGATGTGTGTATTCATCTCATAGAGTTAAAACATTCTTTGGATTAAGCAGCTTGAAAACACGGTTTTTGTGGAATCTGAGGAGGGACATTTGGGAACAATCCTTAGAATATGGAGAAAGAAATATCCTCAGGTAAAATCCAGAAAAGCTTTCTGTGAAACTGCTCTGTGTCGTCTTAATTCCTCTCTCTCAGATTAGCCTCTCTCTTCATTGAGCAGTTTTATAGCCCTGTGTATGTTGAGCGTGTGATGGGATATTCGGGAGCACTTTGAGGCTAATGGTGAAAAAGGAAATATAATCAGACCGAAACTGGAGAGAAGCTTTCCGAGGAACTGCATTGTGACGTGTGCATTCCAGTCACAGTGTCATACCTCTCTTCTCATACAGCATCAGGGAAACCCTTTTGGAGAAACAGCTACCAAGTGATATTCTGGAGCATGTTGATGCCGATGGTGAAAAGGGAAAGAGCCTCAGACAAAAACTTTAAAGAAGCCTTGTAGGAAACTACTCGGTGATATCTACAATCATCTCACATAGATAAAGCTTTCTTTACATTACGCAGCTCGGAAACTGTCATGGACAGATCCACGAATGGACTTTCGGGAGCCCATTCTGGACTATGGTGGAAAAGGAAATATCTTCAGAAAAAAACTAGAAAGAAGCTTTCTGTGAATCTGCTTTTTGCTATGCTTACTCATCTCACATAGATGAAGCTTTCTTTACAATATGCAGCTTGGACACTCCCTTGTGGATGGATCTGCGAAGGGACATTTGGGATCACCTTCAGGCCTATGGTGAAAGAGGAAATACAGTCGGATAAAAACTGGAAGGACGCTTTCTGAGAAACTTCTTGGTGACGTGTGCATTCTACTCAGGGGGCTATAACTTTCTTCTCGTAAGGCACAGTTTGACCACTGTTCCTTTAAAACCAAAAAAGTCATATTCGGAGCACATTGAAGACTATGGCAAAAAGTGAAATGGCATCCAAAAAAAAAAACAGAAAGAAGCGCTCGAAGAAACTGCTCTCTGACTTGTCCATTCTTTTCACAGCGTTAAAGCTTACTCTACATTTGCCAGTTTGAAAGTCATTCTTTGAGGTTTCTGTGATGGGATAGTAAGTGGTGACCAGAGGCCTATGTCTAGCAAGAAAATGTCCTCCATCGAAAATTGGAGAGAAGCTTTCTGCGCAACTCTTTTGTGATGATTGTTTTCATCTCATAGTGTTAAATGATTCTTTGGAATGAGAAGTTTGAAATCACTGTTTCTGTGGAATCTGAGAAAGGACATTTGGAAACTCTCTTAAGAATATCCTGAAAAAGAAATAACCTCAGAGAGAAACCAGAAGGAAGCTTTCTGTGAAACTGCTCTGTGTCACGTGAATTCCGCTCACACAGTTAAACTTCTCTTTTCATTGAGCTGTATCATTACACTGTTTTTGTTTAATCTGGGCAGGGATATTCTGGAGGGCTTTGAGGCTTATGGTGAGAAAGGAAACCTCTTCAGATAGAAATTCGAGAGAAGCTTTTGAAGAGCTGCTTTGTGACGTGTGCATTCCACTCACAGAAATAAACCTTTCTTCTCCTAGAGGATTCTGGAATCCCTTTTGGAGAAAAAGCTACCAAGAAGTATCCTGGAGTATAGTGACGACTATGATGAAGAAGGAAATATCCTCAGATAAAAACTGGAAAGAACATTTCTGTGAAACTGCTTTGTGTTAGATATATTTATTCTTCTCACAGAGTTAAAACTTTAATTATATTACGCAGTTTGGAAACTCCGTCAGGTACAGATCCACGACGGGACGTTCAGGAGCACTTTCAGGCCAACGGTGAAAGAGGAGATATCTTCAGATAAAAACTGGATAGAAGCTTTCTGACAAACTACTTTGTGATGTATGCATTTCACTCAGAGAGTTATGCCTCTTTTCTCACAAGGCAGTGTTTGAACACTCTTCCTGTGAAACTGAAAAAGTGATATTTCGGAATGCCTTGAAGACTATGGCGAATAGTGAAATATACTGAAATAAAATCGAGGAAGAAGTGTTCCAAGAATCAGCTCTCTAATATGTGCATTCACTTCACAGGGTTAATGCTGACTCTATGTTACCCATTTTTGAATTCCTGTCTTTGAAAAATCTAGAAGGGATATTTAGTGATGCCCGGAGGCTTGTGGTGAGCCAGGAAACATCTTCTGATGAAACCTGCAGAGAAACGTTCTGAGCAACTGCTTTGTGATGTGTGTATTCGTCTCCTAGAGGTAAAACATTCTTTGGATTGAGCAGCTCGAAATCACTGTTTTTGTGGAACCTGAGGAAGGATATTTGGGAACGACCCTTAGAATATGGAGAAAGAAATATCCTCAGGTAAAATCCAGAAGGAAGCTTTCTGTGAAACTGCTCTGTGTTGTCTTAATTCCTTTCTCTCAGATAAGCCTCTCTTTTCATTGAGCAGTTTTCTAGCCCTGTTTATGTTGAGCTGGTGATGGGCTATTCGGGAGTACTTTGAGGCTAACTGTGAAAAAGGAAATATGTTCAGACTGAAACTGGAGAGAAGATTTCAGAGGAACTGCTTTGTGACGTGTGCATTGCAGTCACAGTGTTATACCTCTCTTATTATACAGCATCGGGGAAAACCTTTTGGAGAAACAGGTACCAAGGGATATTCGGGAGCATGTTGATGCCGATAGTGAAAAGTGAAATAGCCTCAGACAAAAACTGAAAAGAAGCTTTCTAGGAAACCACTCTGTGATATCTATAATCATCTCACATAGATAAAGCTTTCTTTACATTACACGGCTCAGAAACTGTCATGGACTGATCCACGAAGGGACCTTCTGGATCACAATCTGGACTGTGGTGAAAAAGGAAATATCTTCAGATCAAAACTGGAAAGAAACTTTCTGTGAATCTGCTTTTTGCTAGGATTGCTCATCTCACATAGATGAACCTTTCTTTACATTACGCACCTTGCAATCTCCCTCGTGGATGGATACGCGAAGGGATATTTGGGATCACCTTCAGGACTATGGTGAAAGAGTAAATACAGTCAGATAAAAACTGCAAGGAAGCTTTCTGAGAAACTGCTTGGTGATGTGTGCATTCCACTAAGGGAGTTATAGCTTTCTTCTCATAAGGCACAGTTTGAACACTGTTACTTTTAAACCAAAAGAGTGATATTCGGAGCACATTGAAGAATATGGCAAAAAGTGAAATGACGTCCAATAAAAAACAGAAAGAAGCACTCGAAGGAACTACTTTCTCTCATGTCCATTCTTTTCACTGGGTTAAACCTTACTCTACATTTCCCAGTTTGAAAGTTGGACTTTGAGGGTTCCGTGAAGGAATCGTAAGTGCCGACAGGAGGCTTTTGTGAGGCAAGGAAATGTCTTAAATAAAAAATCAGAGAGAAGCATTCTGTGCAACTCTTTTGTGATGTTTGTATCCATCACATAGAGTTAAATCATTCTTTGGAATAAGCAGTTTGAAGTCACTGTCTTTGTGGAATCTCAGAAAGGACATTTGCAAACGCTCTTTACAATATTCTGAAAAAGAAATAACCTCAGAGAGAAACCAGAAGGAAGCTTTCTGTGAAACTACCCTGTGTCATGTGAATTCTGCTCACACAGTTAAGCTTTTCTTTTCACTCAGCAGTATCATAACACTGTTTATGTTTAGTCTGTGAAGGGATATTCTGGATGGCTTTGAGGCTTATGGTGAGAAAAGAAACGTCTTGAGATAGAAACTGGAGAGAAGCTTTCTGAGGAGCTGCTTTGTGAGGTGTGCATTCCACTCACAGAAGTATAGTTTTATTCTTCTAGAGGATTTTGGAATCCCTTTTGGAGAAAAAGCTACCAAGAGATATTTGGAAGTATAGGGAAGGCTATGGTGAAAAAAGGAAATATCCTCAGAAAAATACCGGAAAGAAGATTTCTGTGAAACTGCCTTGTGTTAGATATATTTATTCATCTCGCATAGTAAAAACGTTAATTATATTACGTAGCTTGGGAACTCCGTCATGCACAGATGTGTGAAGGGACGTTCGGGAGCACATTCAGGCCTCTGGTGAAAGAGGAGATATCTTCAGATACAAACTGGTTAGAAGCTTTCTGAGAAACTTCTTTGTGTTGTATGCATTCCACTCAGGGAGTTATACCTCTTTTCTCACAAGGCAGTGTTTGAACACTGTTCCTGTGAAACCGAAAATGTGATATTTCAGAACGCATTGAGGACTACGGCGAATAGTGAAATATACTGAAATAAAATCGGGGAAAAAAGCGTTCCAAGAATCGAATCTCTGATATGTGCATTCACTTCACAGAGTTAATGCTTACTCTATGGTGCCCAGTGTCGAAACTCTGTCTTTGAAGAATCTGTGAAAGGATATTTAGTGATGCCTAGAGGCTTGTGGTGAGCGAGGAAACGTGTTTCGATGAAACCTGCAGAGAAACGTTTTGAGCCACTGCTTTTCGATGTGTGTATTCGTATCCTAGAGTTAAACCATTCTTTGGATTGAGCAGCTTGAAATCACTGTTTCTGTGGATTCTGCAGAAGGACATTTGGGAACAATCCATAGAATATGGAGAAAGAAACATCCTCAGGTAAAATCCAGAAGGAATCTTTCTGTGAAACTGCTCTGTGTCATCTTAATTCCTCTCACTCAGATAAGCCTCTCTTTTCATTGATCAGTTTTCTAGTCCTGTGAATGTTGAGCGTGTGATGGGATATTCAGGAGCACATTGAGGCTAATGGTGAAAATGGAAATATGTTCAGACTGAAACTGGAGAGAAGCTTTCCGAGGAACTGCTTTGTGAAGTGTGCATTCCAGTCACAGTGTTATACTTCTTCTCATACAGCGTCGGGGAAATTGGAGAAACACGTACAAGGTGATATTCGGGAGTATGTTGATGCCAATGGTGTAAAGGGAAATAGCCTCAGATAAAAACTGCCAAGAAGCTTTCTAGGAAAATACTCTGTGATATGTTTCATCATCTCACATAGATAAAGCTTTCTTTACATTAAGCAGCTTGGAAACTGTACTGGACGGATCCATGAAGGGGCATTTAGGAGCACATTGTGAACTAAGGTGAAAAAGGAAATGTCTTCAGATAAAAACAGGAAAGAAGCTTTCTGTAAATCTGCTTTTTGCTATGTTTATTCATCACACATAGATGAAGCTTTCTTTACATTACACAGCTTGGAATCTTTCTCGTGGATGGATCCACGAAGGGATATTTGAGATCACCTTCGGGCCTATGGTGAAAGAGGAAATACATTCAGATAAAAACTGGAAGGAAGCTTTCTAAGAAACTGCTTGGTGATGTTTGCATTACACTCAGGGAGTTATACCTTTCTTCTCATAATGCACAATTTCATCACTGTTCTTGTAAAACCAAAAGAGTGTTATTTGGAGCACATTGAAGACTATGGCAAAAAGTGATATGTCGTCCAATAAGAAAGAGAAAGAATCACTCGAAGAAATTGCTCTCTGACATGTCCATTCTCTTCACAGGGTTAAAGCTTACTCTACATTTCCCAGTTTGAAAGTCGGTCTTTGAGGTTTCTGCGACGGTATTGTAAGTGGCGCCTGGAGGCCTCTGTGAGGATAGGAAATGTCTTAAATCGAAAATCGGAGAGAAGCTTTCTGCGCAACTCTTTTGTGATGTTAGTATTGATCTCATAGAGTTAAATCATTCTTCTGATTGAGCAGTTTGAAATCACTCTTTCTGTGGAATCTGAGAAAGGATATTTGGAAACACTCTTTAGATATTCCTGAAAAAGAAATAACCTCAGAGAGATACCAGAAGGAAGCTTTCTGTGGAACTGCTCTGTGTCACGTGAATTCCACTCACAGAGTTAAGCTTTTCTTTTCATTGAGCTGTATCATAACACTGTTTTTGTTTAGTCTGCGAAGGGGTATTCTGGATGGCTTTGAGGATTACGGTGAGAAAAGAAATGTCTTCAGAAAGAAACTGGAGAGACCCCTTCTGAGGAGTTGCTTTGTGACGTGTGTGTTCGACTCACAGAAATATACCTTTCTTTTCCTAGAGGATTCTGGAATACCTTTTGGAGAAAAAGCTACCAAGAGATATTCGGGAGTATAGACATGACTGTGGTGAAAAAGCAAATATCTTCAGACTAAAACTGGAAAGAATATATCTGTGAAACTGCTTTGTGTTAGATATGTTTATTCATCTTGTATAGGTAAAACTTTAATTGTATTACGCAGTTTGGAAACTCCGTCATGCACAGCTCTGTGAAGGGACATTCAGGAGCACATTCTGCCCTACGGTGAAGGAGGAGATATCTTCAGATGAAAACAGGATAGAGCTTTCTGAGAAACTACTTTGTGATGTATGCATTTTACTCAGGGAGTTATACCTCTTTTCTCACAAGGCAGTGTTTGTGCACTGTTCCTGTGAAACCAAAAAAGTGATATTTCAGAACGAATTGATGACTATGGCGGATAGTGAAATATACTGAATTAAAATCGAGGAAGAAGCATTCAAAGAATCTGCTCGCTGATATGTGCATTCACTTCACAGTGTTAATGCTTACTCTATGTCGCCCAGTTTAGAAACTCTGTCTTTGAAGTATCTGTGAAGGGATATTTAGTGACGCCCGGAGGCTTGAAAACTGTCATGGACGGATCCATGAAGGGACCTTTGGGAGCACATTCAGGACTATGGTGAAAAAGGAAATATCTTCAGAGGAAAACTGAAAAGAAGCTTTCTGTGAATCTGCTCTTTGCTATGTTTATTCACCTCACATAGATGAAGCTTTCTTTACATTACGCAGCTTGGAAACTCCCTCGTGGACGGATCAGCAAAGTGATATTTAGGATCACATTTGGGCCTATGGTGAAAGAGGTAATATATTCAGATAAAAACTGGAGAGAAGCTTTCTGAAAAACTGCTTGGTGTTGTGTGCATTCCACTCAGGGAGTTGTAACGTTCTTCTCATAAGGCACAGTTTGAACACTGTTCCTGTAAAACCAAAAAAGAGATATTCGGTGCACATTGAAGACTGTGGCAAAAAGTGAAAAGATGTCCAATAAAAAACAGAAAGAAGCACTCGAAGAAACTGCTCTCTGACATGTCCATTCTTTTCACAGGGTTAAAGATTACTCTACATTTCCCAGTTTGAAAGTCGGTGTTTGAGGGTTATGCAAAGGGATAGTAAGTGGAAACTGGAGGCCTGTTTGAGTCAAGGAAATGCCTTCCATCGAAAATTGGAGAGAAGGTTTCTGCGCAACTCTTTTGTGATGTTTGTATTCATCACATAGAGTTAAATCATTCTTTGGATTGAACAGTTTGAAATCACTGTTTTTGTGGAATCTGAGAAAGGACATTTGGAAACGCTCCTTAGAATATACTGAAAAAGAAATAACTTCAGAGAGAAACCAGAAGGAAGCTTTCTGTGAAACTGCTCTGTGTCACGTGAATTCCACTCACACAGTTAAGCTTCTCTTTTAATTGAGCTGTATCATAACACGGTTTTGGTTTAGTCTGTGAAGGGATAATCTGGAGGGCTTTGAGGCTTATGGTGCCAAAGGAAACGTCTTCAGATATAAACTGGAAAGAAGCTTTCTGAGGAGCTGCTTTGTGACGTGTGCATTCCACTCACAGAAATATACCTTTCTTCTCCTAGAGGATTTCAGAATTCCTTTTGGAGAAAAATCTACAAAGATATATTCGGGATTATATGGAGGGCTATGGTGAAAAAGGAAATATCCTCAGACAAAACTGGAAAGAAGATTTCTGTGAAACTGCATTGTGTTAGATATATTTATTCATCTCGCATAGTTAAAACTTTAATTTGTTTACGCAGTTTCGAATCTCCATCATGCACAGATACACGAAGGGACATTCAGGAGCACATTGGGGCCTATGGTGAAAGAGGATATATCTTCAGTTAAAAACTGTATAGAAGCTTTCTGAGAAACTACATTGTGATGTATGCATTTCATGCAGGGAGTTATACCTCTTTTCTCACAAGGCAGAGTTTGAACACTGTTCCTGTGAAACTGAAAAGGTGATATTTCTGAGAGCATTGAGGACTATGGCGAATAGTGAAATACACTGATATAAAATCGAGGAAGAAGCTTTCCAAGAATCTGCTCTCTGATATGTGCATTCTCTTCACAACGTTAATGCTTACTCTATGTTGCCCAGTTTGGAAACTCTGTCTTTGAAGAATCTGTGAAGGGATATGTAGTGATGCCTGGAGGCTTGGGGTGAACAAGGAAACGTCTTCTGATGAAAGCTGCAGATAAACTTTCTGAGCAACTGCTTTCTGATGTGTGTATTCATCTCATAGAGTCAAACCATTCGTTGGATTGAGCAGCTTGAAAACACTGTTTTTGTGGCATCTGAAGAAGGAGATTCGGGAACGATCCTTAGAACATGGAGAAAGAAATATCGTCAGGTAAAATCCAGAAGGAAGACTTCAGTGAAACTGCTCTGTGTCAACTTAATTCTTCTCACTCACTTTAGCCTCTCTTTTCATTAAGCAGTTTTCTAACCCTGTGTATGTTTATCATGTGATGGGATATTCAGGAGCACGTTGAGCCTCACGGTGAAAAAGGAAATAACTTCAGACTGAAACTGGAGAGAAGCTTTCTGAGGAACTGCTTCATGACGTTTGCATTCCACCTACAGTGTTATACCTCTCTTCTCATACTGCGTCAGGGAATCCCTTTTGGAGAAACAGGTATCAAGTGATATTCGGGAGCATATTGATGCCGATGGCAAAAGGGAAACAGCCTCAGACAAAAACTGGAAAGAAACTTTCTAGGAAACTACTCAGTTATATGAGTAATCATCTCACTTAGATAAAGGTTTAGTTACATTACACAGCTTGCAACCTGTCATGGACAAATCCACGAAGGGATTTTCAGGAACACATTCAGGACTATGGTGGAAAAGGAAATATCTTCAGATAAAAACTGGAAAGAAGCTTTCTGTGAATCTGCTTTTTGCTGTGTTTATTTACTCCAGATAGATGAAGCTTCCTTAACATTATGCAGCTTGGAAACTCCCTCGTGGATGGATACACGAAGGGATATTTGGGATCACATTCGGGCCTATGGTAAAACAGGAAATATAGTCAGATGAAAACTGGAGAGAAGCTTTCTGAGAAACTCTATGGTGATGTGAGCATTCAACTCAGGGAGTTGTAACTTTCCTCTGATACGTCACAGTTTGAACACTGTTCCTGTAAAACCAAAAGACTGATATTCCGAGCACGTTTAAGATTATGTCAAAAAGTGTAATGTCATCCAATAAACACAGAAAGAAGCACTCGAAGAAACTGTTCTCTGACATGTCCATTCTTTTCACAGGGTTAAAGCTTACTCTACATTTCCCAGCTTGAACGCCGGTTTTTGAGGGTTCTGTGAAGAGGTGATAAGTGGCAACCAGAGGCCAGTGTCGAGCAAGGAAATGTCTTCCGTCAAAAATTGGAGAGAAGCTGTCTGCGCAACTCTTTTGTGATGTTTCTATTTATCTCATAGTGTTAAATCATTCTTTGGGTTGAGCAATTTGAAATCACTGTTTCTTTGGAATCTGAGAAAGGACATTTGGAAATGCTCTTTAGAATATACTGAAAAAGAAATAACCTCAGAGAGAATCAGAAGAAGGTTTCTGTGAAACTGCTCTGCATTACGTGAATTCCGCTCACACAGTTAAGCTTCTTTTTTTCATTGAGCAGTATCTTAGCACTGGTTTTGTTTAGTCTGTGAAGGGATATTCAGGAGTGGTTTAAGGCTTACGGTGAGAAAAGAAACGTCTTCAGATAGAAACTGGAAAGAAGCTTTCTGAGGAGCTGCTTTGTTACGAGTGCATTCCACTCACAGAATTATACTTTTCTTCTCCTAGAGTATTTCGGAATCCCTTTTGGAGGAAAAGCTACCTAGAGACATTCGGAAGTATATGGATGGCTTTGGTGAAAAAGGAAATTTTCTCAGTCAAAAACTCTAAAGAAGATTTCTGTGAAACTGCTTTGTGTTAGATATATTTATTAATCTCACATAGTTAAAATTTTTTTTATATTGCACAGTTTGGAGACTCCGTCAAGCACAGTGATGCGAAGGGACATTCAGGAGAACATTCAGGCCTACAGTGAAAGAGAAGATATATTCAGATAATACTGGATAGAAGCTTTCTGAGAAATTACTTCATGATATACGCATTCCACTCAGGGAGTTATACCTCTTTTTTTCACAAGGCAGCGTTTGAACACTGTTCCTGTGAAACCAAAAAGGTGATATTTCAGAGGGTATTGAGGACTATGGTGAATAGTGAAATATACTGAAATAAAATAGAGGAAGAAATGTTCCAAGAATCTGGTCTCTAATATGTGCATTCACTTCACAGAATTAATGTTGTCCAGTTTTGAATCTCTGTCTTTGATGAATCTGTGAAGGGATATTTAGTGACGCCCAGAGACTTCTGGTGAGCAAGGAAACGTCTTCCGATGAATCCTGCAGAGAAACTTTCTGAGCCACTGCTTTGTGATGTGTGTATTCGTCTCATAGAGTTAAACCATTCTTTTGATGGAGCAGCTTGAAATCACTGTTTTTCTGGAATATTAGGAAGGACATTTGGGAACGATGCTTAGATTATGAAGAAAGAAATATCCTCAGGAAGCATCCGGTAGGAAGCTTTCTGTGAAACTGCTCTGCATTGTCCTAATTCCTATCACTCAGTTAAGCCTCTCTTTTCATTGAGCAGTTTTCTAACCCTGTGTATGTTTAGCGTAGGATGGCATATTTGGGAGCACTTTGAGGCTTATGGTGAAAAAGGAAATATGTTCAGACCGAAACTGGAGAGAAGATTTCGGAGGAACTGCTTTGTGACGTGTGCATTCCTGTCCCAGTGTTATACCTCTCTTCTCATATAGCGTTGGGGAAACCCTTTTGGAGAAACAGTTACCAAGTGATAATTGGGAGCATGTTGATGCCAATGGTGAAAAGGGAAATAGCCTCAGAAAAAAACTGGGAGGATGCTTTCTAGGAAACTACTTTGTGATATGTGTAATCATCTCACATAGATAAAGCTTTCTTTACATTACACAGCTTGGAAACTCTCATGGACGGATCCACGAAGGGACCTTCGGGAGCACATTCATGACAATGGTGAAAAGGGAGATATTTTCAGAGAAAAACTGGAAAGAAGCTTTCTGTGAATCTGCTTTTTGCCATGTTTATTCATCTCACATAGATGGAGCTTTCTTTACATTACACGGCTTGGAAACTCCCTCGTGGATGGATCAGCAAAAGGATGTTTGGGATTACATTCGGGTCTATGGTGAAAGAGGAAATATAGTCACATAAAAACTGCAGAGAAGCTTTCTGTAAAACTGTTTCATGATGTCAGCATTTCAATCAGGGGGTTTTAAGTTTTTCTCATTAGGCACATTTTGAACATTGTTCCTGTAAAACCAAAGGAATGATAGTCAGAGCACATTGAAGACTATGGCAAAAAGTGAAATGTTGTTTAATAGAAATACAGAAAGAGGGACTCGAAGAAACTGCTCTCTGTCATGTCCATTCTTTTCACAGGGTTAAAGCTTATTGTACATTTCCCAGTTTGAAAGTCGTCCTTTGAGAAATCTGCGAAAGGTTAGTAAGTGGTAATCAGAGGCATGTGTCGAGCAAGGAAATGTCTTCCATCGAAAATTGGTGAGAACCTTTCTGTGCAACTCTTTTGTGATGTTTGTATTTATGTCATAGAGTTAAATCATTCTTTGGGGCCGGGCATGGCTGTAATCCCAGCACTTTGGGAGGCCAAGACGGGCGGATCACGAGATCAGGAGATTGAGATCATCCTGGCTAATACAGTGAAATCCCGTCTCTAGTAAAAAATACAAAAAACTAGCCAGGCGAGGTGGCGGGCGCCTGTAGTCCCGGCTACTCGGGAGGCTGAGGCAGGAGAAAGCATAAACCTGGGAGGCGGAGCTTGCAGTGAGCTGAGATCCGGCCACTGCACTCCAGCCTGGGTGACAGAGCGAGACTCTGTCTCAAAAAAAAAAAAAAAAAAAAAAAATCATTCTTTGGATTGAGCAGTTTGAAATCACTGTTTCTGTGGAATCTGAGAAAGGACATTTGGAAACTCTCTTTATAATATCCTGAAAAAGAAATAACCTCAGAGAGAAACCAGAAGGAAGCTTTCTGTGAAATTGCTCTGTAGCACGTGAATTCCGCTCACACAGTTAAGCTTCTCTTTTCAATGAGCAGTATCATAACCATGTTTTTGTTTATTCTGAGAAGGGATATTCTGGAGCGGTTTGAGACGCACAGTGTGAAAGGAAACGGCTTCAAATAGAAACCAGAAAAAAGCTTTCTGAGGAGCTACTTTGTGACGTGTGCATTCCACTCACAGAAATATATCTTTCTTCTCCTAGAGGATTCCAGAATCCCTTTGGAGAAAAATCTACCAAGAGACATTCGAGAGTATAGGGATGGCTCTGGTGAAGAAAGAAATATCCTCAGACAAAAAGTGGAAAGAATATTTCTGTGAAACTGCTTTGCGTTATATATATTTATTAATCTCGCAGAGTTAGAAAATTTCTTTTATTGTACTGTTTGGAAACACCTTCATGCAGGGATCCGTGAAGGGACATTCGAGAGCACATTCAGGCCTATGGTGAAAGACCAGATATCTTCAGATAAAAACTGGATAGAAGCTTTCTGAGAAACTACTTTGTGATGTATGCATTCCACTCAGGGAGTTATACCACTTTTCTCACAAGGCAGTTTTTGAACACTGTTCTTGTGAAACCGAAAATGTGACATTTTGGAGTGCATTGAGGACTATGGCGAATAGTGAAATATTGAAATATGCTGAAATAAAATCGAGGAAGAAGCATTCCAAGAATCTGCTCTCTGATATGTGCATTCACTTCACAGAGTTAATGCTTACTCTATGTTGCTCAGTTTTGAAACTCTGTATTTGAAGAATGTGTCAAGGGATATTTAGTGACGCCCGGAGGCTTATGTTGAGCGAGGAATTGTCTTCCGATGAAACTAGCAGTGAAACTTTCTGAGCAACTTCCTCGCGATTTGTGTATTTGTCTCATAGAGTCAAATCATTCCTTGCATTGAGCAGGTTGAAATCACTGTTTTTGCAGCATCTGAGGAAGGACATTTGGGAACGATCCTTGGAATATGGAGAAAGAAATATCCTCAGGAGAAATCCAGTGGAAAGGTTCCTGTGAAACTGCTCTGTGTCATCTTCATTACTCTCACTTCGTTAAGCCTCTCTTTTCATTGAGCACTTTTCCAGCCCTGTGTATGTTTAGCATGTGATGGGATACTCGGGAGCTTTTTCCGGCTAATGGTAAAAAAGGAAATATGTTCAGAACGAAACTGGAGAGAAGCTTTCCGAGGAACTGCTTTGTCATGTGTGCATTGCACTCACAGTTTATACTTCTCTTCTCATACAGAGTGGGGGAAACCCTTATGGAAAAACAGGTACGAAGGGATATTCAGGAGCATGTTGATGCCGATGGTGAAAAGGGAAATAGCTTCAGAAAAAAACTGGAAAGAAGCTTTCTAGGAAACTACTCTGTGATATGTGTAATCATCTCACATAAATAAAGCTTTCTTTACATTATGCAGCTTGGAAACTGTCATGGAAGGATCCACGAGGAAAGCTTCGGGAGCAAAATCTGGACTATGATGAAAAAGGAAATATCTTCAGATAAAAACTGGAAAGAAGCTTTCTGTGAATCTGCTTTTTGCCATGTTTATTCATCTCACATAGATGAAACTTTCTTTACATTATGCAGCTTAGAAACTCACTCATGGATGGATCCTTGAAGGGTTATTTGGGAACATATTTGGGCCTTTGTGAAACAGCAAATATAGTCAGATAAAAACTGGAGAGAAGCTCTCTGAGAAACAGCTTGGTAAGGTGTGCATTCTGCTCAGGGAGTTATAACTTTCTTCTCATAATGCACAGTTTGAACACAGTTCCTGTAAAACCAAAAGAGTGATTTTTGGAGCACATTGAAGGCGATGGCACAAAGTGAAATGTTATCCAATAAAAAACAGAAAGAAACACTCAAAGAAACTGATCTCTGACATGTCCATTCTTTTCACACGGTTAAATCTTACTCTATATTTCCGAGTTTAAAAGTCAGCCTTTGAGGGTTCTGCAAAGGGATAGTAAGTGGTGTCCGGAGGTCTGTGAGAGGCACGGAAATGTCCTCCATCGACAATCGGAGAGAAGCTTTCTGCATAACTCTTTTGTAATGTTTGATTCATCTCATAGAGTTAAATAATTCTTTGGATTGAGCAGTTTGAAATGACTGTTTCTATATAATCTGAGAAAGGATATTTGGAAACGCTCTTTAGAATATCCTAAAAAAGAAATAACCTCAGAGAGAAACCAGAAGGAAGCTTTCTGTGAAACTGCTCTGTGTCACGTGAATTCCGCTCACACAGTTAAGATTCTCTTTTCAGTGAGCTGTATCATAATACTGTTTGTGTTTAGTCTGCAAAGGGATATTCTGGAGCGCTTTGAGGCTTATGATGAGAAAGGAAATGACTTCAGATAGAAATTGGAGAGAAGCTTTCTGAGGAGCTGCTTTGTGATATGTGCATTCCACTCACAGAAATATAGCTTTCTTCTCTTCGAAGATTCCGAAATCCCTTTTGGAGAAATAGCTACCAAGAGATATTTGGGGGTATAGCGACGACTATGGTGAAAGAGGATATATTCTCAGGCAAAAACTGGAAAGAAGATTTCTGTGAAACTAGTTTGTATTAAATATGTTTATTAGTCTCCCATAGTTAAAACTTTAATTATATTATGCTGTTTGGAATCTCTGTCATGCACAGATCCGTGAAGGGACATTCGAGAGCACACTCAGGCCTACGGTGAAATAGGAGATATATTCAGATAAACACTGGATAGAAGCTTTCTGAGAAACTACTTTGTGATGTATGCATTCCACTCAGGGAGTTATACCTCTTTTCTTACAAGGTAGTGTTTGAAACCAAAAAAGTGATATTTCAGAATGCATTGAGGACTATGGTGAATAGTGAAATATATTGAAATAAAATCGAGGAAGAAGCGTTCAAAAAACCTGCTCTCTGATATGTGCATTCCCTTGACAGAGTTAATGCTTACTCTATGTTGCCCAGTTTCGAAACTCTGTCTTTGAAGAATCTGTGAAGGAATATTTAGTGACCCCTGGAACCTTGTGTTGAGCGAGGAAACGTCTTCAAATGAAACCTGCAGAGAAACGTTGTGAGCAACTACTTTGCAATGTGTGTATTCGTCTCCTAGAGTTAAACAATTCTTTGGATTGAGCAGCTTGAAATCACTGTTTTTCTGGGATCTGAGGAAAGACATTTGGGAATGATCCTTAGAATATGGAGAAAGAAATATCCTCAGATAAAATCCGGAAGGAAGCTTTCTGTGAAACTACTCTGTGTCATCTTAATTCCTCTCACTCAGATAAGACTCTCTTTTCATTGAGCAGTTTACTACCCCCGTGTATGTTTATCGTGTGATGGGATATTCGGAAGCACTTTGAGGCTAACGGTGAAAAAGCAAATATGTTCAGACAGAAAGTGGATCTCCTGACCTCGTGATCTGCCCGTCTCGGCCTCCCAAAGTGCTAGGATTACAGGCTTGAGCCACCACGTCCAGCCTAATACAGTGAAACACCGTCTCTACTACAGAATACAAAAAACTAGCTGGGCGACGAGGCGGGTTCCTATAGTCCCAGCTACTTGGGAGGCGGAGGCAGGAGAATGGTGGGAACCCGGGAGGCGGAGCTTGCAGTGAGCTGAGATCCGGCCACTGCACTCCAGCCTGGGCGACAGAGCCAGACTCCATCTCAAAAAAAAAAAAAGTTTCCGAAAAAAAGAAAGTGGAGAGAAGCTTTCTAAGGAACTGCTTTGTGACGTGTGCATTCCAGTCCCAGTGTTATACCTCTCCTCTCATACAGCACTGGGGAAATTCTTTTGTAGAAACAGGTACCAAGTGATATTTGGGAGCATGTTGATGCCAATGGTGAAAAGGGAAATAACCTCAGACAAAAACTGGAAAGAAGCTTTCCAGGAAACTACTCTGTGATATGTTTAATCATCTCACATAGATAAAGCTTAGTTTTCATTACGCAACTTGGAAACTGTCATGGACGGATCCACGAAGGGACTTTCGGTTGCACATTATGGATTATGGTGAAAAAGGAAATACCTTCTTATAAAACCTGGAAAGAATGTTTCTGTGAATCCGATTTTTGCTATGTTTAATCATCTCACAGAGATAAAATTTTCTTTACATTACGCAGCTTGGAAACTCTCTCCTGGATGGATCTGCGAAGGGATATTTGAGATCACATTCTTGCCAATGGTGAAATAGGAAATATAGTCAGATTAAAACTGGAGAGAAGCTTTCTGAGAAACTGCTTGGTGATGTGTGCATTCCAGTTAAGCAGTTGTAACTTTCTTCTCATAAGGCACAGTTTGAACACTGCTCCTGTAAAACCAAAAGAATGATATTCTGAGCACATTGCCGACTAGAGCAAAAAGTGAAATTTTGTGCAATAAAAAAAAGAAAGAAGCACTCGAAGAAATTGCTCTCTGACGTGTGCATTTTTTTTCACTAGGTTAAAGTTTACTCTACATTTCCCAGTTTGAAAGTCATTCTTTGAAGGTTCTGTAAATGGATAGTATGTGGCAACCGGAGGCCTGAGTGAGGCTAAGAAATGTTTTCCATCGAAAATCGGAGAGGAGCTTTTTGCACAACTCTTTTGTGATGTTTGTATTCATCTCATAGAGTTAAATCATTCTTTGGATTGAGCAGTTTGTAATCACTCTTTCTGTGCAATCTGAGAAAGGACATTTGGAAACGCTCTTTAGAATATCCTGAAAAAGAAACAACCTCAGAGAGGAATCAGAAGGAAGGTTTCTGTGAAACTGCATTGTGTCTCATGAATTCCACTCACAGAGCTAAGCTTCTCTTTTCATTGAGATGTATCATAACACTGTTTTTATTTAGTCTGCGAAGGGATATTCTGGAGGGCTTTGAGGCTTACGGTGAGAAAGGAAACGTCTTCAGATAGAAACTGGAGAGAATCTTTCTGAGGATCTGCTTTGTGACGTGTGCATTCCACTCACAGAAATATACCTTTCTTCTCCTAGAGGATACTGGAATTCCTTATGGAGAAAAAGCTACCAAGAGATATTCGGGAGTATAGTGACGACTATGGTGAAAAACAAAATATCCTCAGACAAAAACTGGAAAGAAGATTTCTGTGAAACTGCTTTGTGTTATACACATTTATTGGTCTTGCAGAGTTAACACCTTAATTATATTATGCAGTTTGGAATCTCCATCATGCACAGATCTGCCAAGGGACTTTTGGGAGCACATTCAGGCCTACGGTGAAAGAGGAGATATCTTCAGATAAAAACTGGATAAAAGCTTTCTGAGAAACTCCTTTGTGATGTATGCATTCCACTCAAGAGGTTATGCCTCTTTTCTCACAAGACAGTTTTTGAACACTGTTCCTGTGAAACTAAAAAAGTGATATTTCAGAAAGCATGGAGGACTATGGCGACTAGTGAAATATACTGAAGTAAAATCGAGAAAGAAGCGTTCCAAGAATCTGCTCTCTGATATGTGTGTTCACTTCACAGAGTTAATGCCTACCCTTTGTTGCCCAGTTTCAAAACTCTGTCTTTGAGGAATCTGTGAAGGTATATTTAGTTACCCCCAGAGGCCTGTGGTGAAGAAGGAAACGTCTTCCGATAAAACCTTCAGAGAAACGTTCCGAGCAACTGCTTTGCTATGTGTGTACTCGTCTCCTAGATTTAAACTGTTCTTTGGATTGAGCAGCTTGAAATCACTGTTTTTGTGGAATCTGAGGAATGATATTATGGAACGATCCTTAGAATATGGAGAAAGAAATATCCTCAGTTAAAATCCAGAAAGAAATTTTCTGTGAAACTGCTCTGTATCATCTTAATTCCACTCACTAAGATAAGCCTCTCTTTTCATTGAGCAGTTTTCTAGCCCTGTGTATGATTAGCGTGTGATGGGATATTCGGGAGCACTTTGAGGCTAACGGTGAAAAAGGAAATATGTTCAGACCGAAACTGGAGAGAAGCTTTCCGAGGAACTGCTTTGTGACACGTGCGTTCCAGTCACAGTGTTATACCTCTCTTCTCATACAACATCAGGGAAACT
Organism: Piliocolobus tephrosceles; assembly: GCF_002776525.5. Lineage (NCBI taxonomy): Eukaryota > Metazoa > Chordata > Mammalia > Primates > Cercopithecidae > Piliocolobus > Piliocolobus tephrosceles. Next base: position 35,257,020 of record NC_045443.1, on the reverse strand, counting down.
CTTTTGGAGAAACGGGTACCAAGTGATATTCGGGAGCATGTTGATGCCGATGAGGAAAAGGGAAGTAGCCTCAGACAAAAACTGGAAAGAAGCTTTCAGGAAACTACACTGTGATATGTGTAATCATCTCACATAGATAAAGCTTTCTTTACATTACACAGCTTGGAAACTGTCATGGATGTATCCAGGAAGGGACCTTTGGGAGCACATTCAGGACTATGGTGAAAAAGGAAATATCTTCAGAGAAAAACTGGAAAGAAGCTTTCTGTGAATCTGCTTTTTCTGTGTTTATTCTTGTCACATACATGAAGCTTTCTTTACATTACACACCTTGGAAGTCCCTCGTGGATGGATCCGTGAAGAGATAATTGGGATCACATTCGGGCCTATGGTGAAATAGCAAATATAGTCAGATAACAACTGGAGAGAAGCTTTCTGAGTAACTGCTTAGTGATGTGTGCATTCCACTCAGGACGTTATAACTTTCTTTGCATAAGGCACAGTTTGAACACTGTCCCTGTGAAACCAAAAGAGTGATATTCGGAGCACATCGAAGACTATGGCAAAAAGTGAAATGTCATCCAATAGAAAACAGAAGGAAGCACTAGAAGAAACTGCTCTCTGACAGGTCCATTCTTTTCACAGGTTTAAAGCTTACTCTACATTTCCCAGTTTGAATGTCGGACTTTGAGGGTTCTGCATAGGGATAGTAAGTGGGGACTGGAGGCCTGTGTGAGGAAAGGAAATGTCCTCCATCAAAAATGGGAGAGAAGCTTTTGGAGCAAATTTTTCATGATGTTTGTATTTATCTCGTAGAGTTAAATCATTCTTTGGATTGAGCAGTTGGAAATCACTGTTTCTGTGGATTCTGAGAAAGGACATTTTGAAACGCTCTTTAGAATATCCTGAAAGAGAAATAACGTCAGAGAGAAACCGGAAGGAAATTTCCTGTGAAACTGCACTGTCTCACTTGAATTCCACTCACACAGTTAAGCTTATCTTTTCAGTTATGAGCTGTATCATAACACTGTTTTTGCCTAGTCTGCGAAGGGATATTCTGAAGGGCTTTTGAGGCTTACGGTGAGAAAGGAAACGTCTTCAGATATAAACTGGAGAGATGCTATCTGAGGAGCTGCTTTGTGACGTGTGCATTTCACTCACAGAAATATACCTTTCTTCTCCTAGAGGATTCCGGAATCCCACTTGGAGTAAAGACTTCCAAGAGATATTCAGGAGTATAGCGACGACTATGTTGAAAAGGGAAATATCCTCAGACAAACACTGTAAAGGAGATATCTGTGAAACTGCTTTGTGTTAGATATATTTATTCGTATAGCATACTTAAAACGTTAATTACATTACGCATTTTGGAAACTCCGTCATGCTCAGATCCGCGAAGGGACATTCGGGAGCACATTCAGACCTACAGTGAAAGAGGAGATATCTGCAGATAAAAACTGGATAGAAGCTTTGTGAGAAACTACTTTGTGATGTATACATTCCAGTCAGGTAGTTAAACCTGTTTTCTCACAAGGCAGCATTTGAACACTGTTCCTGTGAAACTGAAAAAGTGATATTTCAGAACGCATGAAGGACTATGGTGAATAGTGAAATATACTGAAATAAAATCGAGGAAGAAGCGTTCCAAGAATCTGCTCTCTGATATATGCATTCACTTCACAAAGCTAATGCTTAATCTATGTTGCCCAGTTTTGAAACTCTAACTTTGAATAATCTGTGAAGGGATATTTGGTGACACTGGAGGCTTGTGGTGAGTGAGGAACACCGTCCGAGGAAACCCGCAGAGAAACGTTCTGAGCAACTGCTTTGCAATGTGTGTATTTGCCTCCTAGAGTTAAACCATTCTTTGGATTGAGCAGCTTGAAATCACTTTTTTTGTGGAATCTGAGGAAGGACATTTGAGAATGATCCTTAGAATATGGAGAAAGAAATATCCTCAGGTAAAATCCAGAAGGAAGCTTTCTGTGAAACTGCTCTGTTTTGTCTTAATTCCTCTCGCTCAGGTAAGCTTCTCTTTCATTGAACAGTTTTCTAACCCTGTGTATGTTTAGCATGTGATGGGATATTCGGGAGCACTTTGAGGCCTACAGTAAAAAAGAAATATCTTTAGACCGAAAGTGGAGAGAAGCTTTCCGAGGAACTGCTTTGTGACGTGTGCATTCCAGTCACAGTGTTTTACCTCTCTTCTCATACAGCATCGGGGAAACCCTTTCGGAGAAACAGGTATCAAGTCATATTCTGGAGCATGTTGATGCCAATGGTGAAAAGGGTAATAGCCTCCGACAAAAACAGGAAAGATGCTTTCTAGGAAACTGCTCTGTGATATGTGTTATCATCTCACATAGCTAAAGCTTTGTTTGCATTACGCAGCTTGGAAACTATCACGGATGGATCCAGGAAGGGACCTTCGGGAGCACATTCTGGACTGTGGTGAAAAAGGAAATATCTTCCGATAAAACCTGGAAAGAAGCTTTCTATGGATGTGCTTTTTGCTATCTTTATTCATATCACATAGATGAAGCTTTCTTTACATTATGCAGCTTGGAAACTCCTTCGTGGATGGATCCACGAAGGGATATTTGAAATCACATTGGGACCTATGGTGAAATAGAAAATATAGTCAGATAAAAACTAGAGAGAAGCTTTCTGAGAAACTGCTTGGTGATGTGTGCATTCCACTCAGGGAATTATAACTTTCTTCTCCTAGAGGATTCCAGAAACGCTTTTGGAGGAAAAGCTACTGCTTTGTGATGCGTGCATTCCACTCACAGAAATATACCTTTCTTCTCCTAAAGGATTTCAGAATCCCTTTTGGAGAAAAAGCTACCAAGACACATTCGGGAGTATAGGGGTGGCTATGGTGAAAAACGAAATATCCTCAGACAAAAACTGGAGAGAAGATTTCTTTGAAACTGCTTCATGTTCGATATATCTATTCATCTCACAGAGTTAAAACATTTCTGATATTACACAGTTTGGAAACTCCGTGATGCACAGATCCGTGAAGGGACATTCGGGAGCACATTCTGGCCTTCGGTGAAAGAGATGTCATCAGACAAAAACTCGAAAGAATCTTTCTGAAAAACTACTTTGTGATGTATGCATTCCACTCAGGGAGTTATACCTCTTTTCTCACAAGGCAGGGTTTGAACACTGTTCCTGTGAAACCGAAAAAGTTATATTTCGGAGCACACTGAGGACTATGTCAAAGAGTGAAATATACTGCAATAAAATCGAGAAAGAAGCGTTCCAAAAATCTGCTCTCTGATATGTGCATTCACTTCACAGAATTTATGCTTACTCTATGCTGCCCAATTTCGAAATTCTGTCTTTGAATAATCTGTGAAGTGATATTTAGTGATGCCCGGAGGCTTGTGGTGAGCAAGGAAACATCTTCCGATGAAAACTGCAGAGTAATTTTCTTAATAACTGCTTTGCAATGTGTGAAACTATTCTGTGTCGTCCTAATTCCTCTCGCTTAGTTAAGCCTCTCCTTATGTTGAGTACTTTTATAACCCTGTGTATGTTTAGAAACTGATGAGACATTCGGGAGCACTTTGAGGCTTACGGTGAAAAAGGAAATATGTTCAGACCGAAACTGAAGAGAAGCTTTCCGAGGAACTGCTTTGTGATGTGTGCATTCCACTCACAGAAATATACCTTTCTTCTCCTAGAGGATGCCAGAATCCCTTTTGGAGAAAAAGCTACCAAGAGACATTCAGGAATACAGGGACGGCTATGGTGAAAAAGGAAATATCCTCAGACAAAACTGCAGAGAAGATTTCTGTGAAACTGCTTCGTGTTAGATGTATCTATTCATCTCGCATAGTTCAAAACTTTCTTTTATTATGCAGTTTGGAAACTCTGTCATGCATGGATACGTGAAGGTACATTCAGGAGCACATTGAGACTTACAGTGAAAGAGGAGATATCTTCAGATAAAAACTGGATAGAAGCTTTCTGAGAAACTACTTGTGATGTATGCATTCCGCTCAGGGAGTTATACCTCTTTCCTCACAAGGCAGTGTTTAAACACAGTTCCTGTGTAACCAAAAAAGTGATATTTTGGAGCGCATTGAGGACTATGGCAGACAGTGAAATATACTGAAATAAAATCGAGAAGGAAGCATTCCAAGTATGTGCTCTCTGATATGTGCATTCACTTCACAGAGTTAATGCTTCCTCTATGTTGCCAAGTTTCGAAATTCTGTCTTTGAACAATCTGTGAAGGGATATTTAGTGACGCCCAGAGGCCTGTGGTGAGCAAGGAAACATCTTCCGGTGAAACCTGCAGAGTATCTTTCTGAGCAACTGCTTTGCGATGTGTGTATTCGTCTCCTAGATTTAAACCATTCTTTGGATTTAGCAGATTGAAATCACTGTTTTTGTGGAATCTGAGGAAGAATATTTGGGAACGATCCTTAGAACATGGAAAAAGAAATATCCTCAGGTATAATCCAGAAGGAAGCTTTCTATGAAACTGCTCCGTGTCATCTTAATTTCTCTCGCTTAGTTAAGCCTCTCCTTACTGATTTGTTTTTCTAAGATCACCAGAGCGAGCACAAAAGAACCAGCGAGTAGGCAAGGATAGGAGCAAAAGTGCAAATTTATTTTTGGTCACCTAGCTTTAGGGAAGAAGGTGGGTAGGGAGAGGTCCGTCGGGCTCCTGCAAAGGAAGCCAAGAGAGTCGCCCCGTGGAGCTCTCGGAAGGAGTTCCTAATGCAGTCCTGACAGGAGTGGGGGGCTGGGAAGTCTGCGTGAGATGGTCACCAGGAGTAGCTTTTCTAGGAGTGGGAGGGCAATAGGCGGGGCATGGGTGTGTTGGGGGCATTCCGTAGGTGTGACCAGGTAAATCTTGGTCTCTTCAGATTGACGTCACCTGGCTCATGCCCGGTTGGTCTGCACCTTCCCGGGCACCGGCTGCATTTTCGCGCTCGTGGGATAAGTCGGTGATGAAGAACGCAGAAGTGCGCCATCTTGCCTCTGTTTATCCAAACAGTCCCACCTTTGATTGATAATAGTGATAAGGGGCACCGTGGTCTGTCTGGCTACTTCCTGCTATTAAGGCGCATCATTAAGTTCGGGGCCTATGGTTCGTATTTGGACGTATGGATGAAGAATAAAATAAGGCACAGTATTAGTATAGGAATGAGGAATGGAAGCATTTCTTGGAATATAGGCAAAACCCAAAAAGAAGGTCCCGACAAGGTTGGGGTATTAAGGTTCTGTATTTCAGTTTTTTATTTTATTGAGGGTTTGAATGTTAGTGTCTACTAGGCCTGACTCGCTAACATAATAGCAGCACTCTTCTCCAAGGAAGAGACAAGTGCCGCCTTTTTATGCTGTAAGCAAGTCCAGGGCTCGCTTGTTTTGGGCAGCTACTTGGGGTATTGAGGTAGTTCGGCACTGCAGGAAGGCCAGGCTTGCAGCTGATTCCAATAACTAGAGGGAGGAAAACAGCCCATTTTTGTAAGCGATTGGCAGGAGGGTGTAGCTGCAGTGTCAGTTCGACTATTTCAGCCTTGCTATACATGGTGAGGCTGGGCACTAAGGATACTGGGATACAGAGAGATTGAGTTTGAGTTGTGACAGTTTGGTTTAAGGTTTCAGAAAGGGACCCCTTGCACCAGAAATCGCCTCCAATGGGGGCTGTTTGGCCTCCATTGGGCACCTGAGTATGATTACCCCAGGATGAATTTGGGGTTGAATAACAAAAAGGAAGAATTGGGCTATTTGGAATTTGGTATAGTGGTGCCTGGAGTGTGAGTAAATTGTTGGATGTTTGACCAGTTGTGTTGAAGGCCATGGGCAGGGGGCTGCCGCTAGGGGGGGGGGCTTCTAAAGCCTCACAGAGGAAGCAATGGGAGAGATTGGTTATATTCACAGTGTAGGTTAACTTGAGTCCTTGGGGATAAGTGTGAGCAATGAGAAGGGGTCTCTATTGTCCCGGGAGAAGTCTGACAGCCTTAAGGAAGACAACTGGCAGAACTATGTACTACCGAGTGTGTTCGGCTGTCTTATGACCAAGTTTCAGTGAAGAAAAAAGAATTGCCATACAGTAGCCAGACTAGCAAAGGTCTGAGTGTATGAGTGAGACCGCAATATAAATATAAAATGAGACTTCATTTTCAATGTAGTTGCAGAGTGTCCATTGCCACTGAAGATGTTCGATGAAGGTTAGGATACAGGAGAACCACTGCTCTGGACTATTGTCTGGAGGTAGATATGGGTCTGGGGTTATGTATTGAAAGTCTGATAGGTTTATGTAGAGGATGGTGAGAAAGTAAGCTAAGCGCCAGGGGTCAGGGAGCATGAGATAGTCAAGGAAGTTTTGTAAGTTTGAGGCGAGTGGGGGAAAGTTGAACTGATGTCCACTGATTGTTCTTGGTGGGGGTCCTTTTTACCTGGGAAATATGAATCCAATGCGTGTGTCCGAGGAGTTTTGCTGCTGTATGTGTAGACAGGAGGACAGTGTATGGGCCTTTCCACCTGGGCTGTAAGTCTTTGGCTTGGATATCTTTTCTGTATACTTGGTCTCTGGGACTGAGGGAGAGATGTGTGTTCTAGGCGTCTGTTGGAGGAGGGTGTGCTAACTCAGCGTGTTGTCTTAGGAGTTGTCTAAGAAGAGTGAGATATGGGAGATAGTTCGCCAAAGGGGTGGGCAGGTAAGGTATTTGCCAGAGGGTTAGGGGCCGTCCATAGACTAATTCAAATGGACTGAGGCCTGTTGGGCTTCGAGGTGCTGCCCGCAGCTGGGTCAGGGCTAAGGGAAGGAGAGTTACCCATGACTGCCGGGTTTCTATTGAGTGTTTGGTGAGCTGTTGTTTGATGAGTCCTTTAGCCTTTTCCACCTTACCAGAAGACTGAGGCCTATAAGGGATGTGGAGTTTCCATGTGATGTGTAGGAGGGCTGTGACCTGTTGGACTACCTTAGAGATGAATGCTGGACCATTGTCGGATTGAAGAGTGACAGGGAGTCCAAACCTAGGGATAATATGTTCAGTGAGTATAGAGGCAACAATGTTAGCGCTTTCTCCTGTGGTAGGATAGGCCTTTACCCACCCTAAAAAGGTGTCTTCAAGAGTTAAGAGGTATTTGAATTTTTGAGGTCTTGGCATATGTGTGAAATCAATTTGCCAATCTTCGCCTGGTTGGTGTCCTCTGAGTTGATGGCTGGGATGGGGATTGCTCAATGCGCCTTGAGGATTTGCCTTTAGGCAGGTAGAGCACTGCTGGTTGATTGTAAGTAAGTGTTTTTGTAGTGTTGGACAGTGGAGGAGGGGATTTAGAAAATTGTATAAGACTTTGTGTCCTATAGGTAAAGAATTATGTATGTCTGTTAGAATGGTATGGAGTTGTCTTTCAGGAATGACTAATTTGTTATTAATATATATCCAGTCACCTGTAGTTAGTTTGGCTGTTGGATTTTGTAATAGCTTAGCCTTTTCTTCCTGAATGTAATTAGGGGTATACTGGGAGGGAGAGAAAACAGAAAGAAGGAGGCTTGGGGTGGAAAATCCGGTGGCTGACTTGGCAGTGACGTCAGCGAAACTGTTGCCAGCTGCTACCGGGTTAGATGACGTTTGGTGACCTCTACAATGTATAATGGCTACCTTGGAAGGTGCCAACAGTTCATCTAGTAGTTCGAGTACTTGGTTTTTGTTAATAATAAGGGTACCACCGGTGGTTAAAAACCCTCTCTCTTTCCAGATGACTGAATGGGTGTGTGTGATTAGAAAAGCATATTTAGAATCTGTGTATATGTTTACTGTTTTTCCTTTTGATAGTAGGAGTGCCTTGGTTAGTGCAGTGAGTTCTGCCTGCTGTGATGTGGTCCCTTGTGGTAGGGGTTTTGCCTCTAAAACTGTGGAGGAGGTAACTACTGCATATCCTGCCTGTCTGTTTCCTTGAGGGTTGATAAAGGAGCTGCCATCCACAAATAGGGTTAGTTGTGCATTCTGAAGGGGCCGGTCATGCAAGTGTAGGTGGCTGGGGAGTTGAGCCTCCAGGACCTCAGGACAAGAATGTTTACTATGGGGTGGTTTAAGAGAGTCTGGCAGTAAAGTGGCTGGATTTAGAGAGGAGGAGAGTTCTAAAGTAACAGTGGGGTCTTCTATGAATATGAGATGGAAAAGTTGGAGCGGGGATGGAGTTAAGTGGCTAATACATTTATGAGACATGAGATCCTGAACATGGTGTGTGGAGAGGACTGTTAGGTTACTGCCTCTAATGAGCTTTTTTGCTTCCTGGGTCAGGCAGGTTGCCGCTGCTAACTCATGCAGACAGGGTTGCCAGCCTTGTACAGTTGGGTCTAGTTGTTTGGATACATAGGCCACAGGGCGGTGGGTGCTGCCAACAGGCTGGTCTAAAAGACCAACTGCCACTTTCTGCCTTTCTTCTGTAAAGAGTTGGAAAGGACACTGGAATTCAGGCAGTGAGAGAGTGGGTTGTGAGAGAAGGCAAGCTTTTAAGCGGGTGAAATGAGTCGAGATTAACTTGGGGTTGGACAAAGGCCGATGTGGGGTTTCTTTAACTGTGGCGTATAAAGGTTTGACTAAGATTCCAAAATTGGGGATCCAATGTCTGAAGAAGCCTATTAGACCTAGAAGGATTGAATTTCTTTTGCATTTTGAGGGGGAAGAAGGTTACATATTAGGGCCATGCGGTCGGTAGTTAGTGACCGGGTTGTTGGGGTTATTTCAATTCCTAAGCATATGACTGTTTGGCATGAAATTTGGGCCTTGTGTTTAGATACTCTATAACCTAATGAGCCTCAATGGTTGAGGAGAGTTGCAGTCTCTAGAAAAGAGTCTTGTTTGGTAGGGATACAGATGAGGAGATCATCTACATACTGCAGAACTTTGCTATTAGTGAGAGGGCAGGAGGCAAGGTCTTTTGCTAAGGCCTGACCAAAGAAATGGGGGCTGTCCCAGAACCCTTGTGGGAGGACTGTCCATGTCAGTTGAGTGGAGATATGTGTGTCTGGGTCCTCCCATGTGAAAGCAAAAAGGAACTGGCAGTCTGTGTGTAGGGGTATGGTAAAGAAAGCATCCTTAAGGTCTAGCACAGTAAAATCAGTAGAATTGGTTGGGATATGGGACAGAAGGGTGTAAGGGTTGGGAACTACAGAGTGCATTCGACGGTTAGCCTCATTGACTAGCCGAAGATCCTGTACTAACCTATAAGTTCCGACTGCCTTCTTAACTGGAAGTATTGGAATGTTACAGGGGGAATGTGTGCGGACAAGAATATGTTGGCTGAGTAGTCGTGTGGTAATTGGCTTTAAACCTTGTAGATGCATCAGAGAGAGAGAGAATTGAGGGCGGTTTGGGAAACGAGTGGGATCTTTGAGCTTGACAAGAACTGCTGGGTGATGGGTAGCTATGACCGGGATGGAAGTGTCCCACACTTGAGGGCATACAGAAATAGGGAAATTGGGGGTGGGGGCAACATAGGAGGAGCGTGTGCGCCTGCACAAAGCATGAGAAATAGATCGTGAGGGGGTTGAAGGGGAGTGGATTGGTTGGTGGGAATGTATATGGAGGCCTTTAAGGTGCTCAGGATATATCGGGTTAATAAGGGGGTAGGGCATGGGGATATAATAAGGAATGCATGCACCAAGTAGTTGTTGGCCAGGCAACAACTAAGGAGTGGAGTTTTTCGTGGAGTGGATGGCTTTCTGTCTACTCCTACTACAGAGATATTGGATGGAAGGCTATGTCCAGAGAAGGATGGCAAACCATAATACGTAGCCCTGCTATCTATTAAAACATTAATTGTCTTACCCACTACCAAGAGAGTTACCCGTGGCTCAGCGAGGGTGATGGGAGTCCCTGAGTCTCGGCACCTTCAGTTGTCGTCATCCAGATGTAGGAGCTGGAAGGAGCTCCCAGGATCCTGGGAAAGGGGGTCACGTGGAGACGCAGCATCTGTTCTCAGGGTGGGGCAATCACACTTCCAGTGTCCTCCGTGTTGGCAAGCAGGGCAGAGGGTTGCTGGTGGACGAGGGTTAGGACATTCACTGACCCAATGTCCTGATGCCTTGCACTTATAGCAAGGCTGCGTTGGAGCTCAGGGACCTCCAGATACCTGTTGGCATAGTGTCCTGCCTTGGCGCACTTATAGCTGGCTCCTTTTTTAGCCTTGGAGTCTGCGGGGTGTGTGCTCTCTGGCCTGGGATTATGACTGGGCTGTAAAGCTGCTGCTAGGAGCTGTGCTTTCTGTTTAAGGCGAGCCTGTCGCTGTGCTTCAGCCATCGCCTCTCTAGAATTATAGACCTTAAAGGCTAATTTAACCATGTCTTGTATTGGTTCCTGAGGACCATCCTCTACCTTTTGAAGATTTTAACGAATGTCAGGAGCTGATTGAGAAATGAAATAAGACGCCAAAATGGTGGCCCCTGTGGGGGAGGCCGGATCTAACCGGGTATATTGGGTTAGAACCTCAGTCAGCCTATTTAAGAATGTGGCTGGATTTTCTTCTGGATTTTGAACAATTTCTTTTAATTTGTTAAAATTTACAGTTTTGTTTGAGGCTGCTTGCATACCAGCAAACAAACACTGGGCCCTTATGTCTCGCCTACAGCGCCCAGGCTGTCCTGCTTGGTAGTTCCAGTCTGGGTCTGCCGAGGGGACTGCTTGCTCCCCTAGTGGGATGGCAGCATCAGTTAAATGTAGTTGGTTGGCGTGCTGTCTGGCGGCCACTAGGATGCGCTCTTGCTCCTCAGAGTTTAGGGTGGAGGTTAGGAAAACCTGGAGGTCATGCCAAGTTAAGTCATAGGCCTGACAAAGGTATCTAAACTCCTTTATGTATATGGTGGGATTAGCTGAGAAATCACCTAAACGCTTCTCAATTTTGGGAAGATCGGCCAGTGAAAAGGGGACATGAACTCTGACTACCCCCTCCACCTCAGCTACCTCTTGCAAAGGTGCTAACACTGTAGGAGGGTGTGGGGCAGGAGTGAGGGCATCAGCAGGGCACTTAGAGCGGGTGTGGGCAGAGACAGGAGACTCAAGACAGCCAATTGGGGGCCCCAAAGGAGGCACGAGACCGAGTGGATTACTAGTAGATAAGGATGAAGAAGGAGGATTCCGGACAGGGGGAGGAAGAGAAGTGTAGGGCAGAAGTGAGGGAAACCCTAGGTCCTCCGGCTGAACAGAAAGGAATGAAGACTCCTCTTTTTCGGGTTCCTGTGAGCCGGCGTCCTTGGCTAGCATAACTTGGGTCAAAGAGCACTGGCTACACAGGTCGGGACGAGAGCATAAGTCGCAAAAGCCTTGTATGTAAGGAATTTCGTTCCACTTGCCTAGCCGCTGGCAGAAATTGCTGAGGTCTGTCAGAACATTGTGGTCTAGGTTGCCCTGTGGTGGCCACTGAGACTGATTGTCTAGTTTGTATCGGGGCCACACCACAGGGGAAAGGAAAATTAACTGCTTCCTCCTAAGGTCTTGTTCGAGCTGTAAGGTTTTTAAATTGGCTAGGAGGCACCCTAAGGGGGTGTTCTTTGGAAATTTGGACTGGGGGTTTCCCATTTGTTTCCTCTTTACTTACACAATGGACACAATGGAAATGGAAGTGGATCTCTGCCTGGCTTCAAAGCATCCTTTGGAACCAGCAGAGACAGACTGGAGACTCTTGGAGCCAAGGTGGAAATTACCTTCAGGCGGACATCTCTGTCCTGAATGGGTCTCCCAAGCCACTTGGAGGCTCAAAAGTCGGCCTCGGATCTGCGCAGATTTTTTGGCCGAGGGAGGTAAAGAGCAGACAAGGACACTTACCACAGAGAGGCCGTGAGAGTGAGAGAAGCGGGTCTCAGGTCCTGGTCCGTCTGTGGCGTGGGAGCAGGAGGAGGTTCCTCCACCCTTAGAGACCTGAGGAGGGGTCTCCTCCTGGGTCTTCAGCACCAACTGATTTGTTTTCTAAAGACCATGAGAGCGGGCACAAAATAACCAGCGAGTAGGCAAGGGTAGGAGCCAAACTGCAAATTTATTTTGGTCACCTAGCTTCAGGGAAGTAGGTGGGTAGGGAGAGGTCTGTCGGCCTCTGGCAAAGGAGGCCAACAGAGTTGCCCGTGGAGCTCTTGGACGGAGTTCCTGCAATCCCGACAGGAGTGGGGAGGCTGGGAAGTCCGCGCCACACTCTGCCGGGAGCGGCTTTTCTGGGAGTGGAAGGGCAATAGGCGGGGCACGGGCATGTCGGGGGGTGTTCCGCAGGTGTGACAAGGTAAATCTTGGTCTCTTCGGATTGATGTCACCTGGTGCATGCCCAGTTGGTCTGCACCTTCCCAGGCGCCGGCTGCATTTTCACGCACAGGAAAAGTTGGTGATGAAGATCCCGGAAGTGCGCCATCTTACCTCCTTTCATCCAAACAGAAATATGTTCAGACCGAAACTGGAGAGAAGCTCTCCAAGGAACTGCTTTGTGACGTGTGCATTCAACTCACAGAATATGCCTTACTTCTCCTAGAGGATTCTAGGAGTGAAAGAGGAGATATCTTCAGATGAAAACTGGATAGAAGCTTTGTGAGAAACTACTTGTGATGTATGCATTCTGTTCAGGGAGTTCTACCTCTTTTCTCACAAGGCATGTTTAACACTGTTCCTGTTTTAAGGTTTCCGAAGATTTCATTTGTTACGTGTGCATTGCAGTCACAGTGTTTCACCTCTCTTCTCATACAGCGTCGGGGAAACCCTTTTGGAGAAAAAGGTAGCAAGTGATATTCGGGAGAATGTTGATGCCAATGATGAAAAGGGAAACAGCCTCAGACAAAACATGGAAAGAGCTTTCTAGGAAACTACTCTGTGATATGTGTAATCATCTTACATAGATAAAGGTTTCCTTACAATACACAGCTTGAAAACTGTCATGGATGGATCCACGAAGGCACTTTCGGGAGCACACTCAGGACTATGGTAAAAAAAGGATATATCTTCAGATAAAAACTGGAAAGAAGCTTTCTGAGAATCAGGTTTTTTCTATTTTATTCTTCTCACATAAATCAAGCTTTCCTTACATTACACAGTTTGGAAACTCCCTCATGGATGGATCCACGAAGGGATATTTGGGATCACATTCGGGCGTATAGTTAAATAGGAAATACTGTCAGATAAAAACTGCAGAGAATCTTTTGAGAGACTGCTTGGTGATGTTCTCATTCCACTCAGGGAGTTTTAATGTTCTTCTCATAAGGCACAGTTTGACACTCATCCTGTAAAACCAAAAGAGTGATATTCGGAGCACATTTAAGACTGTGGCAAAAGGTGAAATGTCGTCCAATAAAAAACAGAAAGAAGCACTCAAAGAAGCTGCTCTCTGACATGCACATTCTTTTCACAGGGTTAAAGCTTACTCTACATTTCCCAGTTTGAAAGTTGGCATCTGAGGATTTTGCAAAGGGGTAATAACTGGCAACCGGAGGCCTGTGTCGAGCAAGGAATTGTCTCCCATCGAAAATTAGAGAGAAGCTTTCTGCGCAACTCTTTTGTGATGTTTGTGTTCATCTCAAAGAGTTAAATCATTCTTTGGATTGAGCAGTTTGAAATCACTGTTTCTGTGGAATCTGAAAAAGGACATTTGGAGACACTCTTTAGAATATCCTGAAAAAGACATAACCTCAGAGAGAAACCAGAAGGAAGCTTTCTGTGAACCTGTTCCGTGTCACATGAATTCCCCTGACACAGTTAAACTACTCTTTCCTTTGAGCCGAATCATAACACTGTTTCTGTTTAGACTGTGAAGGGATATTCAGGAGCGATTTGAGGGTTACAGTGAGAAAGGAAAAGTCTTCAGATAGAAACTGGAGAGAAGCTTTCTGAGGAGCTGCTTTGTGACGTGTGCATTCCACTCACAGAAATATACCTTTCTTCTCCTGGAGGATTCCGGAATCCCTTTTGGAGAAAAGGCTACCAAGAGATATTCAGGAGTATATGGACAGCTACAGAGAAAAAGGAAGTATTTTCAGACAAAACTGGAGAGAAAATTTCTGTGAAACTGCTTCGTGTTAGATATATCTATTCATCTCGCATAGCTCAATCCTTTCTAATATTACGCAGTGTGGAATCTCCGTCAGGCACAAATCCATGAATGGACATTCGGGAGCACATTCAGGCCTATATTGAAAGAGGAGATATCTGCAGATAAAAACTGGATAGAAGATTTCTGAAAAAAATACTTGTGATGTTTGCATTCCACTCAGGGAGTTATGCCTCTTTTCTCACAAGTCAGTGTTTAAACACTGTTCCTGTGTAACCTAAAAAGTGTTATTTCAGAGTGCTTTGAGGACTATGGCAAATAGTGAAATATACTGAATTAAATCTAGAAAGAAGCATTCCAAGATTCTGTTCTCTGATACGTGCATTCACTTCACAGAATTTATGCTTACTCTATGTTGCCCAGTTTCGAAATTCTTTCTTTGAAGAATCTGTGAAGGGATAGTTAGTGATGTCCGGAGGCTTGTGGTGAGCAAGGAAACATCTTTCGATTCAACCTGCAGAGTAACTTTCTGAGCAACTGCTTTGCAACGTGTGTACTCGTTTCATAGATTTAAACCGTTCTTTGGATTTAGCAGATTGAAATCACTGTTTTTGTGGAATCTGCGGAAGGACATTTGGGAACGATCCTTAGACCATGGAGAAAATATATCCTCAGGTAAAATCCAGAAGGAAGCTTTCTGTGAAACTACTCTGTGGCGTCTTAATTCCTCTCATTTAGTTAAGCCTCACCTTATGTTGAGTTGTTTTATAACCCTGTGTATGTTTAGCGTGTGATGGGAAATTCGGGAGCCATTTGAGGCTTATCGTGAAAAAGGAAATATGTTCAGGCCGAAACTGGACAGAGGCTTTCAGAGGAACTCCTTTGTGATGTGTGCATTCCACTCACAGAAATATACCTTTGTTCTCCTAGAGGATTCCAGAATCCCTTTTGGAGAAAAGCTACCAAGAGACATCGGGAGTATAGGGACGGCTATGGTGAAAAAGGAAATATCCTCAGACAAACCTGGAAAGAAGATTTCGGCTAAACTGCCTCATGTTAGATATATCTATTAATCTCGCATAGTTCCAACCTTTCTTATATAACGCAGTTTGGAAACTCCTTCATGCATGGATCCACGAAGGGACATTCGGGAGCACATTCAAGCCTATGGTGAAAAAGGAGATATCTTCAGATAAAAACTGGAAAAAAAGCTTTGTCAGAAAGTACTTGTGATGTATGCATTCCGCTCAGTTAGTTATACCTCTTTTCTCACAAGTCAGGGTTTGAACACTGTTCTTGTGAAACTGAAAATGTGATATTTTGGAGCACACTGAGGAGTATGACGAATAGTGAAATATACTGAAATAAAATCGAGAAAGATCCGTTCCAAGAATCTGTTCTCTGATATTTGCATTCTTTTCACAGAATTTATGCTTACTCTATGTGCCCAGTTTCGAAATTGTGTCTTTGAAAAATCTGTGAATGGATATTTAGTGACACCCAGAGGCTTGTGGTGAGCAAGGAAACATCTTCTTATGAAACCTGCAGAGTAACTTTCTGAACCACTGCTTTGCGATGTGTGTATTCCTCTCCTAGATTTAAACTGTTCTTTGGATTGAGCAGATTAAACTCACTGTTTTTGAGGAATCTGAGGAAGGACGCTTGGGAATGATCCTTAGAACATGGTGAAAGAAATATCCTCAGTTAAAATCCTGAAGGAAGCTTTCTGTGAAATCACTCTCTGTTGACTTAATTCCTCTCGCTTAGTTAAGGCTCTCCTAACATTGAATAGGTTTATAACCCTGTGTATGTTTAGCATGTGATGGGACTATCAGGAGCACTTTGAGGTTTATGCTGAAAAAGGAAATATGATCAGACTGAAACTGGAGAGAAGCTTTCTGAGGAACTGCTTTGTGACGTGTGCATTCCACTCACAGTGTTATACCTCTCTTCTCATACAGCGTCAGGGAAACCCTTTTGGAGAAACAGGTAACAAGTCATGCCGATGATGAAAAGGGAATTAGCCTCAGACAAAACCTGGAAAGAAGCTTTCTAGGAAACTACTCTGTGACATGTGTACTGATCTCACATAGATAAAGGTTTCCTTACATTACACAGCTTGAAAACAGTCATGGACGAATCCACGAAGGGACTTTTGGGAGCACACTCAGGACTATGGCGAAAAAGGAAATATCTTCAGATAAACACTGGAAAGAATCATTCTGTGAATCTGGTTTTTCCTATGTTTATTCTTCTCACATAGATGAATCTTTCTTTACATTACGCAGCTTGGAAACTCCCTCATGGATGGATCCATGAAAAGATATTTGGAATCACATTCCGGCCTATGGTTAAATAGGAAATATAGTCAGATAAAAACTGGAGAGAAGCTTTCTGAAAAACTACTTGGTGATGTGTGCATTCCAGACAGGGAGTTTTAATGTTCTTCTCATAAGGCAGAGTTTGAACACTGTTCCAGTAAAACCAAAAGAGTGATATTCGGAACACATTGAAGACTAAGGCAAAAAGTGAAATGTTGTCCAACAAGAAACAGAAAGAAGCACTCAAGGAAACTCCTCTCTGACATGCCCATTCTTTTCACAGGGTTAAAGCTTATTCTACATTTCCCAGTATGAAAGTCGGCCTCTGAGGGTTGTGCAAAGGGATAGTAAGTGGCAACTGGAGGCTTGTGTTGAGCGAGGAAATGTCTCCCATTGATAATTGGAGAGAAGCTTTCTGCGCAACGCTTTTCTGATGTTTGTGTTCGTCTCAAAGAGTTAAAACATTCTTTAGATTGAGCAGTTTGAAATCATTGTTTCTGTGGAATCTGAGAAGGACATTGGGAGATGCTCTTTCGAATATCTCGAAAAAGAAATAACCTCAGAGAGAAACCAGAAAGAAGCTTTCTGTGAAACTGATCTGTGTCACGTGAATTCCACTCACACAGTTAAACTTCTCTTTTCACTAAACAATACTATAACACTGTTTTTGTTTAGACTGCGAAGGGATATTCAGGAGGGATTTGAGAGTTAACGTGAGAATGGAAACGCTTTCAGATAGAAACTGCAGAATAGTTACTGTAGCCTTGTAGTATAGTTTGAAGTCAGGTAGCGTGACGCCTCCGGCTTTGTCCTTTTGACTTAGGATTGTCTTGGCAATACGGGCTCTTTTTTGGTTCCATATGAACTTTAAAGCAGTTTTTTCCAATTCGGTGAAGAAACTCATTGGTAGCTTGATGGGGATGGCATTGAATCTATAAATTACCTTGGGCAGTATGGCCATTTTCACAATATTGATTCTGCCTATCCATGAGCATGGTATGTTCTTCCATTTGTTTGTGTCCTCTTTGATTTCACTGAGCAGTGGTTTGTAGTTCTCCTTGAAGAGGTCCTTTACATCCCTTGTAAGTTGGATTCCTAGGTATTTGATTCTCTTTGAAGCAATTGTGAATGGAAGTTCATTCCTGATTTGGCTCTCTGCTTGTCTGTTACTGGTGTATAAGAATGCTTGTGATTTTTGCACATTAATTTTGTATCCTGAGACTTTGCTGAAGTTGCTTATCAGCTTAAGAAGATTTTGGGCTGAGACGATGGGGTTTTCTAAATACACAATCATGTCATCTGCAAACAGGGACAATTTGACTTCCTCTTTTCCTAACTGAATACCCTTGATTTCTTTCTCTTGCCTGATTGCCCTAGCCAGAACTTCCAACACTATGTTGAATAGGAGTGGTGAGAGAGGGCATCCCTGTCTTGTGCCAGTTTTCAAAGGGAACTTTTCCAGTTTTTGCCCATTCAGTATGATATTAGCTGTGGGTTTGTCATAAATAGCTCTTATTATTTTGAGGTACGTTCCATCAATACCGAATTTGTTGAGCGTTTTTAGCATGAAGGGCTGTTGAATTTTGTCAAAAGCCTTTTCTGCATCTATTGAGATAATCATGTGGTTCTTGTCTTTGGTTCTGTTGATATGCTGGATTACGTTGATTGATTTGCGAATGTTGAACCAGCCTTGCATCCCAGGGATGAAGCCCACTTGATCATGGTGGATAAGCTTTTTGATGTGCTGCTGAATCCGGTTTGCCAGGATTTTATTGAGGATTTTTGCATCGATGTTCATCAGGGAGATTGGTCTAAAATTCTCTTTTTTTGTTGTGTCTCTGCCAGGCTTTGGTATCAGGATGATGCTGGCCTCATAAAATGAGTTAGGGAGGATTCCCTCTTTTTCTATTGATTGGAATAATTTCAGAAGGAATGGTACCAGCTCCTCCTTGTACCTCTGGTAGAATTCAGCTGTGAATCCATCTGGTCCTGGGCTTTTTTTGGTGGGCAGGCTATTAATTGTTGCCTCAATTTCAGAGGCTGCTATTGGTCTATTCAGGGATTCAACTTCTTCCTGGTTTAGTCTTGGAAGAGTGTACGCGTCCAGGAAATTATCCATTTCTTCTAGATTTTCTAGTTGATTTGCGTAGAGGTGTTTATAGTATTCTCTGATGGTAGTTTGTATTTCTGTGGGGTCGGTGGTGATATCCCCTTTATCATTTTTTATTGCGTCTATTTGATTCCTCTCTCTTTTCTTCTTTATTAATCTTGCTAGCGGTCTGTCAATTTTGTTGATCTTTTCAAAAAACCACAAAACAGCATGGTACTGGTACCAAAACAGAGATATAGACCAATGGAACAGAACGGAGCCTTCAGAAATAATGCCACACATCTACAACCATCTGATATTCGACAAACCTGAGAAAAACAAGAAATGGGGAAAGGATTCCCTATTTAATAAATGGTGCTGGGAAAATTGGCTAGCCATAAGTAGAAAGCTGAAACTGGATCCTTTCCTTACTCCTTATACGAAGATTAATTCAAGATGGATTAGAGACTTAAATGTTAGACCTAATACCATAAAAACCCTAGAAGAAAATCTAGGTAGTACCATTCAGGACATAGGCACGGGCAAGGACTTCATGTCTAAAACACCAAAAGCAACGGCAGCAAAAGCCAAAATTGACAAATGGGATCTCATTAAACTAAAGAGCTTCTGCACAGCAAAAGAAACTACCATCAGAGTGAACAGGCAACCTACAGAATGGGAGAAAATTTTTGCAATCTACTCATCTGACAAAGGGCTAATTTCCAGAATCTACAAAGAACTCAAACAAATATACAAGAAAAAAACAAACAACCCCATCCAAAAGTGGGGAAAGGATATGAACAGACATTTCTCAAAAGAAGACATTCATACAGCCAACAGACACATGAAAAAATGCTCATCATCACTGGCCATCAGAGAAATGCAAATCAAAACCACAATGAGATACCATCTCACACCAGTTAGAATGGCAATCATTAAAAAATCAGGAAACAACAGGTGTTGGAGAGGATGTGGAGAAATAGGAACACTTTTACACTGTTGGTGGGATTGTAAACTAGTTCAACCATTATGGAAAACAGTATGGCGATTCCTCAAGGACCTAGAACTAGATGTACCATATGACCCAGCCATCCCACTACTGGGTATATACCCAAAGGATTATAAATTATGCTACTACAAAGACACATGCACACGTATGTTTATTGCGGCACTATTCACAATAGCAAAGACTTGGAATCAACCCAAATGTC
Organism: Piliocolobus tephrosceles; assembly: GCF_002776525.5. Taxonomy (NCBI): domain Eukaryota; kingdom Metazoa; phylum Chordata; class Mammalia; order Primates; family Cercopithecidae; genus Piliocolobus; species Piliocolobus tephrosceles. Next base: position 35,237,407 of record NC_045443.1, on the reverse strand, counting down.
CATCAGTGACAGACTGGATTAAGAAAATGTGGCACATATACACCATGGAATACTATGCAGCCATAAAAAAGGATGAGTTTGCGTCCTTTGTAGGGACATGGACGCAGCTGG
>NC_045443.1:35197090-35237196 GCF_002776525.5 Piliocolobus tephrosceles | reverse complement strand
TATCACAAGAAGAGAAAACCAAACACCGCATGTTCTCACTCATAGGTGGGAACTGAACAATGAGCTCACTTGGATTCGGGAAGGGGAACATCACACACTGGGGCCTATCATGGGGAGGGGGGAGGGGGGAGGGATTGCATTGGGGAGTTATACCTGATATAAATGATGAATTGATGGGTGCTGACGAGTTGATGGGTGCAGCACACCAACATGGCACATGTATACATATGTAACCTGCACATTATGCACATGTACCCTAGAACTTAAAGTATAATAAAATAAAAAATAAAAAAAAAAAAAAAAAAAAAAGAAACTGCAGAATAGCTTTCTGAGGAGCTGCTTTCTGACGTGTGCATTCCAGTCTTGGAAATATACCTTTCTTCTCCTAGAGGATTCCGGAACCCCTTTTGGAGAAAAAGCTACCAGGAGACATTCAGGAGTATAGGGTCGGCTATGGTGAAAAAGGAAATATCCTCAGACAAAACTGAAAAGAAGATTTCTGTTAAACTGTCTCATGTTAGATATAACTATAGATCTCGCATAGTTCAAATCTTTCTTATATTACACAGTTTGGAAACTCCATCATGCAAGGGATATTTAGTTACCCCCAGAGGCTTTTGGTGAGCAAGGAAACATCTTCCGATGAAACTGCAGAGTAACTTTCTGAGCAACTGCTTTCAATGTGTGTATTCTTCTCATAGATTTAAACCGTTCTTTGGATTGAGCAGATTCAATTAACTGTTTTTGTGGAATCTGAGGAAGGACATTTGTGAATGATCCTTAGAACCTGGAGAAAGAAGAATCCTCAGGTAAACTCCAGAAGGAAGCTTTCTGTGAAACTACTCTGTGTCGTCTTAATTCCTCTCGCTCAGTTAAACCTCTCATTAGGTTGAGTAGTTTTATAAACCTGTGTATGTTTAGCATGTGATGCGACATTCGGGAGCACTTTGAGGCTTACGGTGAAAAAGGAAGTATGTTCAGATCGAAAGTGGAGAGAAGCTTTCTGAGGAACTGCTTTGTGACGTGTGCATTCCACTCACAGTGTTATACCTTTCTTCTCATACAGCAATGGGGAAACCCTTTTGGAGAAACAGGTACCAAGTGATATTCGGGAGCATGTTGATGCCGATGATGAAAAGGGAAATAGCCACAGACAAAACCTGGAAAGAAGCTTTCTAGGAAATTACTCTGTGATATGTGTAATCATCTCACAGAGATAAAGGTTTCCTTAGATGATACAGCTTGAAAACTGTCATGATGGACGGATCCATGAAGGGACTTTCGGGAGCACACTCAAGACTATGGTGAAAAAGGATATATCTTCAGATAAAAACCGGAAAGAAGCTTTCTGTGAAACTGCTTTTTTCTATGTTTATTTTTCTCACACAGCTGAAGCTTTCTTTACATTACGCAACTTGGAAACTCCCTCGTGGATGGATCCACGAAGGGATATTTGGGATCACATTCGGGCCTACGGTCAAATAGGAAATATAGTAAGATAAAAACTGGAGAGAAGCTTTGTGAGAAACTGCTTGGTGATGTGAGCATTCCACTCAGGGAGTTTTAATGTTCTTTTCATCAGGCACAGTTTGAACACTGTTCCTGTAAAACCAAAAGAGTGATATTTGGAGCACTTTGAAGACTATGGCAAAAAGTGAAATATCGTCCAATAAAAAAGAGAAAGAAGCACTGGAAGAAACTGTTCTCTGACATGCCCATTCTTTTCACAGCGTTAAAGCTTTCTCTGCATTTCCCAGTTAGAATGTCCGCCTCTGAGGGTTCTGCGAAGGCATAGTAAGTGGCAACCGGAGGCCTGTGTTGAGGAAGGAAATGTCTCCCATTGAAAATAGGAGAGAAGCTTTCTGTGCAACACTTTTGTGATGTTTGTGTTCCTCTGATAGAGTTAAATCATTCTTTTGATTGAGCAGTTTGAAATCACTGTTTCTGTGGAATCTGAGAAAGGACATTTCAGATGCTGTTTAGAATACCCTGAAAAAGGAATTACCTCAGAGAGAAACCAGAAGGAAGTTTTCTGTGAACCTGCTCTGTGTCACGTGAATTCTGCTCACACAGTTAAACTTCTCTTTTCACTGAGCAGTACAATAACACTGTTTTGTTTAGACTGTGAAGGAATATTCAGGAGCGATTTGAGGATTACGGTGAGAAACGAAACGTCTTCAGATGGAAACTGGAGAGAAGATTTCTGAGGAGCTGCTTTGTGACGTGTGCATTCCACTCACAGAAATATACCTTTCTTCTCCTGGAGGATTCCGGAATCCCTTTTGGAGAAAAAGCTACCAAGAGACATTCACGAATATAGGGATGGCTATGGTGAAAAAGGAATTATCCTCAGACAAAACTGGAAAGAAGATTTCTGTGAATCTGTTTCATGTTAGTTATATCTATTCTTCTTGCATAGTTCAAACCATACTTATATTATGCAGTTTGGAAGCTCTATCATGCATGAATCCACAAAGGGACATTCGGCAGCACATTCAGGCCTACGGTGAAAGAGGTGATATCTTCAGATAAAAACTGGATAGAAGCTTTCTGAGAAACTACTTGTGATGAATGCATTCCGCTCAGGCAATTATACCTCTTTTCTCACAAGGCAGGGTTTAAACACTGCTCCTGTGTTACCGAAAATGTGATATTTCAGATCGCACTGAGGACTATGGCAAATAGTGAAATATACTGAAATAAAATTGAGAAAGAAGCATTCCAAGAATCTGATCTCTGATATGTGCTTTCATTTCACATAATTTATGCTTACTCTATGTTGCCCAGTATCAAAATTCTGTCTTTAAAGAATCTGTGAAGGGATATTTACAGACGCCCGGAGGCTTGTGGTGAGCAAGTGAACATCTTCCGATGAAACCGGCAGAGTAACATTCTGAGCAACTGCTTTGTGATGTGTGTATTCGTCTCATAGAATAAACCATTCTTCAGATTGAGCAGATTGAAGTCACTGTTTTTGTGGAATCTGAGGAGGGACATTTGGTAATGATCCTTAGAACATGGAGAAAGAAATACCCTCAGGTAAAATCCAGAAGGAAGTTTTATGTGAAACTACACTTTGTCGTTTTAATTCCTCTCGATTAGTTAATCCTCTCCTTATGTTGAGTAGTTTTCTAACCCTGTGTATGTTTAGCGTGTGATGGGACATTTGGGAGCACTTTGATGCTTACAGTGAAAAAGGAAATATGTTCAGACCGAAACTGGAGAGAAGCTTTCTGAGGAACTGCTTTGTGACGTTTGCATTCCACTCACAGTGTTATACATTTCTTCTCATACAGAGGCGGGGAAACTCGTTTGGAGAAACAGGTACCAAGTGATATTCAGGAGCATGTTAATGCCCATGATGAAAAGGGAAAAAGCCAGAGACAAAACCTAGAGAGAAGGTTTCTAGGAAACTACTCAGTGGTGTGTGTAATCATGTCACATATATAAAGATTTCCTTACATTAAACAGCTTGAAAACCGTCATAGACGGATCCATGAACGGACTTTCGGGAGCACACTAGGACTATGGTGAAAAAGAAAATATCTTCAGATAAAAACTGGAAAGAAGCTTCCTCTGAATCTGATTTTTACGATATTTATTCTTCTCACATAGATGAAGCTTTCCTTACATTACGCAGCCTGGAAACTCCCTCTTGGAAGGATCCACGAGGGATATTTGGAATCACATTCGGACCTATGATCAAATAGGGAATATAGTCAGATAAAAATTGGAGAGAAGCTTTCTGAGAAACTGCTTGGTGATGTGTGCATTCCACTCAGGGTGTTTTAACGTTCTTCTCATAAGGCACAGTTTGAACACTGTTTCTGTAAAACCAAAAGAGTGATATTCAGAGCACATTGAAGACTATGGCAAAAAGTGAAATGTCGTCCAATAAAAAACAGAAAGAAGCACTAGAAGAACCTGCTCTCTGAAATGTCCATTCCTTTCACAGGTTAAAGCTTACTGTACATTTCTTAGTTTGAAAGTCAGCCTCTCAGGGTCTGTGAAGGGATAGTAAGTGGTAACCAGAGGCCTGTGTCGAGCAAGGAAATGTCTCCCATCGAAAATTGGAGAGAAGTTTTCTCCACAACTCTTTTGTGATGTTTGTATTCATCTCAAAGAGTTAAATCATTCTTTGGATTGAGCAGTTTGAAATCACTGTTTCTGTGGAATCTGAGAAAGGGCATTTGGAAACGCTCTTTAAAATATCCTGAATAATAAATAACCTCAGAGAGAAATCAGAAGGAAGCTTTCTGTGAAATTGCTCTGTGTCACGTGAATTCCGCTGACACAATTAAGCTTCTCTTTTCACTGAACAGTATCATAAAACTGTTTTTGTTTAGACTGCGAAGGGATACTCAGGAGTGATTTGAGGGTTACGATGAGTAAAGAAACATCGTCAGATAGAAACTGGAGAGAAGCTTTCTGAGGAGGTGCTTTGTGACATGTGCATTCCACTCACAGAAATATACCTTTCTTCTCCTAGAGGATTCCGGAATCCCTTTTGGTGAAAAAGCTACCAAGAAACATTCAGGAATATAGGGATGGCAATGGTGAAAAAGGAAATATCCTCAGACAAAAACCGGAAAGAAGATTTCTGTGAAACTGCTTTGTGTTAGATATAATCTATTCATCTCGCATAGTTAAAACCTTTCTTATATTACACACCTTGGAAACTCCGTCATGCACGGATTCATGAAGGGACATTCAGGAGCACATTCTGGCCTTTCGTGAAAGAAGAGATATCATCAGATAAACACTCGAAAGAAGATTTCTGAGAAACTACTTTGTTATGTATGCATTCCACACAGGGAGTTATACCTCTTTTCTCACAAGGCAGGGTTTGAACACTGTTCCTGTGAAACTGAAAAGGTGACATTTCGAAGCACACTGAGGACTATGGCGAATGTTGAAATATACCGAAATAAATTCGCTTAAGAAGCATTCCAATAATCTGCTCTCTGATATGTGCATTAACTTCACAGAATTTATGCTTCCTCTATGTTGCCCAATTTCAAAATTCTGTCTTTGAAGAATCTGTGAAGGGATATTTAGTGATGCCCGCAGGCTTGTGGTGAGCAAGGAAACATCTTCCAATGAAACCTGCAGAGTAATATTCTGAGCAACTGCTTTGTGATGTGTATATTCGTCTCTTAGATTTAAACCATTCTTTGGATTGAGCAGATTGAAATCACTGTTTTTGTGGATTCTGAGGAAGGACATTTGGGAGCGATTCTTAGAACATGCAGAAAGAAATATCCTCAGGTAAAATCCAGAAGGAAGTTTTCTGTGAAACTACTCTGTGTCATCTTAAGTCCTCTCACTCAGTTAAGCCACTCCTTATGTTGAGTAGTTTTATAAACCTGTGTATGTTTAGCATGTGATGGGACATACGGGGGCACTTTGATCCTTTTGGTGAAAAAGGAAATATGTTCAGACCGAAACTGGAGAGAAGCTTTCTGAAGAACTGCTTTGTGATGTGTGCATTCCACTCACAGAAATATACCATTCTCCTCCTAGAGGATTCCGGTTTCCCTTTTGGAGAAAAACTACCAAGAGACATTCAGGAGTACAGGGATGGCTATGATGAAAAAGGAAATGTACTCAGACAAAACTGGAGAGAAGATTTCTGTGAAACTGCTTCATGTTAGATATATCTATTCATCTCGCATAGTTCAAACCTTTCTTATATTATGCAGTTTGGAAACTCCGACATGCACGAATCCGTGAAGGGACATTTGGGAGCACATTCAGGCCTACGATGAAAGAGGAGATATCTTCAGATAAATACTGGATGTAAGCTTTCTGAGAAACTACTTGTGATGTATGCATTCCGCTCAGGGAGTTATACCTCTTTTCTCACAAGGCAGTGTTTAAACACAGTTCCTGTGTAACCGAAAAACTGATATTTCAGAGCGCACTGAGGACTATGGCAAAGAGTGAAATATACTGAAATAAAATCGAGAAAGAAGCGTTCCAAAAATCTGCTCCCTGATATGTGCATTTACTTCACAGAATTTATACTTACTCTATGTTGCCCAGTTTCGAAATCCTGTCTTTGAAGAATCTGTGAAGGGATACTTAGTGATGCCCGGAGCCTTGTTCTGAGCAGGGAAACATCTTCCGATGAAACTGCAGAGTAACTTTCTGAGCAACTGCTTTGCGATGTGTGTATTCGTCTCATAGATTTAAACCGTTCTTTAGATTGAGCATTTTGAAATAACTGTTTTTTTGTAATCTGAGGAAGAACATTTGGGAACGATCCTTAGAACTTAGAGAAAGAAATATCCTCACGTAAAATCCAGAAGGAAGCTTTCTGTAAAACTACTCTGTGTCGTCTTAATTTCTCTCACTTAGTTAAGCCTCCCCTTACTGATTTGTTTTTCTAAGACCACCAGAGCCAGCACAAAAGAACCAGCGAGAAGGCACAGTAGGAGCAAAGCTGCAAATTTATTTTTTGGTCACCTAGCCCCAGGGAAGAAAGTGGGTAAGGAGAGGTCTGTCAGCCTCCGGCATAGGAGGCCAAGAGAGTCGCCCCGTGGAGCCCTCGGATGGAGTTCCTAATGCAGTCACGACACGAGTGGTGGGCTGGGAAGTCCACGCGAGACGCTCACTGGGAGAGGCTTTTCTAAGAGTGGGAGGGCAATAAGCGGGGCACAGGCGAGTCGTGGGCATTCCATAGGTGCAACCAGGTAAATCTTGGTCTCCTCGGATTGACGTCACCTGGTGCATGCCCGGTTTGTCTGCATCTTCCCGGGTGCAGGCTGCATTTTCGCGCACACGGGAAAAGTTGGTGATGAAGAACCCGGAAGTATGCCATCTCACCTCCGTTTATCCAAGCAGTCCCACCTTTGATTGATAATAGTGATAAGGGGCGCCGTGGTCTGTCTGGCTACTTCCTGTTGTTAAGGGGCATCATTAAAGTCGGAGCCTATGGGTGGTATTTGGAAGTACAGATGAAGAATAAAATAAGGCACAGTATTAGTATAGGAATGAGGAATGGAAGCATTTGTTGGAATATGAGCAAAACCCAGAAAGAAGGTCCCGCAAGGTTGGGGTATTAAGGTTCTGTATTTCAGTATTTTATTTTATTGATGGTTTGAATGCTAGTGTCTACTAGGCCTGACTCGCTAACATAATAGCAGCTCTCTTCTCCAAGGAAGAGACAAGTGCCTCCTTTTTCTGCTGTAAGCATGTCTAGGGCTCGCCTGTTTGGGGCAGCTACTTGGGGTATTGAGATAGTTCGGTGCTGCAGGGAGGCCAGGCTTTCAGCTGATTCCAACAACTAGAGGGAGGAAAACAGCCCATTTTTGTAAGCGATTGGCAGGAGGGTGTAGCTGCAGTGTCAGTTCGACTAGTTCATCCTTGCTATACAGGGTGAGGCTGGGCACTAAGGATACTGGGACACAAAGAGATTGAGATTGAGTTGTGACAGTTTGGTTAAAGATTTTAGAAAGGGACCACTTGCACCAGAAATAGCCTCCAATGGGGGCTGTTTGGCCTCCATTGGGCACCTGAGTATGATTACCCCAGGATGAATTTGGGGTTGAATAACAAAAAGGAAGGATTGGGCTACTTGGATTTTGGTATAGTGGTGCCTGGAGTTTGAGTAAATTGTTGGATGTTTGACCACATGTATTGAAGTCCATGGGCAGGGGGCTGCCGCTAGGGGGGCCTTCTAAAGCCTCACAGAGGAAGCAGATTGGTTATATTCACAGTGTTGGTTAAGTTGAGCCCTTGGTGGATAAGTGTGAGCCATGAGAAGGGGACTCTATTGTCCAGAGATAAGTTTGACAGGCTTAAGGAAGACAACTGGCAGAACTATTTACTATTGAGTGTGTTCGGCTGTCTTGAGACCAAGTTTCCGTGACGAAAAAAAATTGCCATACAGTAGGTGGACTAGCAAAGGTCTGAATGTATGAGTGAGACAGCAATATAAGTATAAAATGAGACTTCATTGTCAGTGTAGTCGCAGAGTGTCCCTTGCCACTGAAGATGTTCAATGAAGGTTAGGAGACAGGAGAACGACTGCTCTGGACTATTGTCTGGAGGTAGATATGGGTCTGGGGTTATGTATTGAAAGTCTGATAGGTTTATGTAGAGGATGGTGAGACAGCGAGCTAACTGCCAGGGGTCGGGGAGCATGAGATAGTCAAGGAAGTTTTGTAAGTTTGAGGCAAGTGGGGAAAGTTGAACTGATGTCCACTGATTGTTCTTGGTGGGGGTCCTTTTTACCTGGGAAATATGAATCCAATGCGTGTGTCCGAGGAGTTTTGCTGCTGTATGTGTAGACAGGAGGACAGTGTATGGGCCTTTCCACCTGGGCTGTAAGTCTTTGGCTTGGATATCTTTTCTGTATACTTGGTCTCTGGGACTGAGGGAGAGATGTGGGTTGTAGGTGTCTGTTGGAGGAGGGTGTGCTAACTCAGCGTGTTGTCTTAGGAGTTGTCTAAGAAGAGTGAGATATGGGAGGTAGTTCGCCAAAGGGGCAGGCAGGTAAGGTATTTGCCGGAGGGTTAGGACCTGTCCATAGACTAATTCCAACGAACTGAGGCCTGTTGGGCTTCGAGGTGCTGCCCGCAGCCGGGTCAGGGCTAAGGGAAGTAGAGTTACCCACGACTGCCAGGTTTCGATTGAGAGTTTGGTGAGCTGTTGTTTGATGAGTCCTTTAGCCTTTTCCACCTTACCAGAAGACTGAGGCCTATAAGGGATGTGGAGTTTCCATGTGATGTGTAGGAGGGCTGTGACCTGTTGGACTACCTTAGAGATGAATGCTGGACCATTGTCGGATTGAAGAGTGACCGGGAGGCTAAACCTAGGGATAATATGTTCAGTGAGTAAAGAGGCAACAATGTTAGCGGTTTCTTCTGTGGTAGGATAGGCCTCTATTCACCCTGAAAAGGTGTCTTCAAGGGTTAAGAGGTATTTGAATTTTTGATGTCTTGGCATATGTGTGAAATCAATTTGCCAGTCTTCACCTGGTTGGTGTCCTCTGAGTTGATGGCTGGGATGGGGAGTGCGCAATGCACCTTGAGGATTTGCCTTTAGGCAGGTAGAGCGCTGCTGGTTGATTGTAAGTAAGTGTTTTTGTAGTGTTGGACAGTGGAGGAGGGGATTTAGAAAATTGTATAAAGCTTTGTGTCCTATATGTAAAGAATTATGTATGTCTGTTAGAATGGTATGGAGTTGTCTTTCAGGAATGACTAATTTGTTATTAATATATATCCAGTCACCTGTAGTTAGTTTGGCTGTTGGATTTTGTAATAGCTTAGCCTTTTCTTCCTGAGTGTAATTAGGGGCATACTGGGGGGAGAGAAAACAGAAAGAAGGAGGCTTGGGGTGGAAAATCCGGTGGCTGACTTGGCAGTGACATCAGCGAAACTGTTGCCAGCTGCTACCGGTTTAGATGACGTTTGGTGACCTTTACAATGTATAATGGCTACCTTGGAAGGAGCAGACAGTGCATCTAGTAGTTTGAGTATTTGTTTTTTGTTAATAATAGGGGTACCGCCAGTGGTTAAAAACCCTCTCTCTTTCCAGATGACTGAATGGGTGTGTGTGATTAGAAAAGCATATTTAGAATCTGTGTATATGTTTACTGTTTTTCCTTTTGATAGTAGGAGTGCCTTGGTTAGTGCAGTGAGTTCTGCCTGCTGTGATGTGGTCCCTTGTGGTAGGGGTTTTGCCTCTAAAACTGTGGAGGAGGTTACTACTGCATATCCTGCCTGTCTGTTTCCTTGAGGGTTGATAAAGGAGCTGCCATCCACAAATAGGGTTAGTTGTGCATTCTGAAGGGGCCGGTCATGCAAGTGTAGGTGACTGGGGTTTGAGCCTCCAGGACCTCAGGACAAGAATGTTTACTATGGGGTGGTTTAAGAGAGTCTGGCAGTAAAGTGACTGGATTTAGAGAGGAGCAGACTTCTAAAGTAACAGTGGGGTCTTCTATGAATATGAGATGGAAAAGTTGGAGCCAGGATGGCATTAAGTGGCTAATACTTTTATGAGAGATGAGATCCTGAACATGGTGTGTGGAGAGGACTGTTAGGTTACTGCCTCTAATGAGCTTTTTTGCTTCCTGGGTCAGGCAGGCTGCCACTGCTAATGCACGCAGACAGGGTTGCCAGCCTTGTACAGTTGGGTCTAGTTGTTTGAATACATAGGCCACAGGGCGGTGGGTGCTGCCAACAGGCTGGCCTAAAAGACCAAGTGCCACTTTCTGCCTTTCATCTGTAAAGAGTTGGAAGGGATGCTGGAAATCAGGCAGTGAGAGAGTGGATTGTGAGAGAAGGCAAGCTTTTAAGCAGGTGAAATGAGTAGAGATTAACTTGGGGTTGGATAAAGGCCCCTGTGGGGTTTCTTTAACTGTGGTGTATAAAAGTTTGGCTAATTTTCCAAAACTGGGGATCCAATGTCTGAAGAAGCCTATTAGACCTAGAAGGATTGAATTTCTTTTGCATTTTCCAGGGGAAGAATGTTACGTATTAGGGCCGTACGGTTGGTAGTTAGTGACCAGGTTGTTGCGGTGATTTCAATTCCTAAGTATATGACGGTTTGGCAAGAAATGTGGGCCTTGTGTTAGATACTCTATAACCTAATGAGCCTAAATGGTTGAGGAGAGTTGCAGTGTCTAGAAGAGAGTCTTAATTGTTAGGGCTACAGATTAGGAGATCATCTACATAATGCAGAACTTTGCTACTATTGAGAGGGCAGGAGGCAAGGTCTTTTGCTAAGGCCTGATCAAAGAAATAGGGGCTGTCCTGGAACCCTTGTGGGAGGACTGTCCAAGTCAGTTGAGTGGAGATATGTGTGTCTGGGTCCTCCCATGTGAAAGCAAGAAGGAACTGGCAGTCTGTGTGTAGGGGTATGGTAAAGAAAGCATCCTTATGGTCTAGCACAGTAAAATAAGTAGAATTGGTTGGGATATGGGACAGAAGGGTGTAAGGGTTGGGAACTATAGTGCTTTGGTCGGATAGCCTCATTGACTAGCCGAAGATCCTGTACTAACCTATACGTTCCGACTGCCTTCTTAACTGGAATTATCGGAATGTTACAGGGGGAATGTGTGTGGACAAGAATATGTTGACTAAGTAGTTGCATGATAATTGTCCTTAAACCTTGTAGATGTATCAGAGAGAGAGAGAGAATTGGGGGCTGTCTGGGAAACGAGTGGGAACTTTGAACTTGACAAAACTGGTGGGTGGTGGGCAGCTATGACCGGGGTGGAAGTGTCCCACACTTGAGGGTGTACAGAAATAGGGAAGATGGGGGGTAGGGGTGACATAAGAGGAGCGTGTGCGCCTGCACAAAGCATGAGCAACCGGTCGTGAGAGGGTTGAAGGGGAGTGGATGGGTTGGTGGGAGTGTATGTGGAGACCTTTAAGGTGCTCAGGATGTCTCGGCCTAGTAAGGGGGTAGAGCTTGGTGGTATAATGAGGAACGAGTCGCAAATTAGTTGTTGGCCAGGCAGCAATTAAGGAGTGGAGTTTTTCGTGAAGTGGATGGCTTTCCGTCTACTTCTACTACAGAGATATTGGATGGAAGGCTAGGTCCAGAGAAGGACGGCAAAACAGACTAGGCAGCCCCGCTATCTATTAAAACATTAATTGTCTTACCCACTACCAGGAGAGTTACCTGCGGTTCGGCAAATGTGATGGGGGTCTCCGAGTCTCGGGACCTTCAGTTGTCATCGTCCAGATGTAAGAGCTGGAAGGAGCTCCCAGGATCCTGGAAAAGGGGGTCACATGGAGACGTGGCACCTGTTCTCAGGGTGGGGCAATCAGACTTCCAGTATCCTCCCTGTTGACAAGCAGGGCAGGGGGTTGCTGGTGGACGAGGGTTAGGACATTCACTGGCCCAATGTCCTGATGTCTTCCACTTATAGCAAGGCTGCGTTGGGGTTCGGGGACCTCGCGGACACCTGTTGGCATAATGCCCTGCCTTGTCGCACTTATAGCAGGCTCCTTTTGTAGCCTTGGAGTCTGCGGATTGTGTGCTCTCTGGCCTGGGGTTACGACTGGTCTGTAAAGCTGCTGCCAGGAGCTATGCTTTCTGGTTAAGGCGAGCCTGTCACTGTGCCTCAGCCGTCTCCTCTCTATAGTTATAGACCTTAAAGGCTAATTTAACCAGGTCTTGTATTGGTGCCTGAGGACCATCCTCTACCTTTTGAAGATTTTAACGAATGTCAGGAGGTGATTGAGAAATGAAATAAGACGCCAAAATTGTGGCCACTGTGGGGGAGGCCGGATCTAACCGAGTAACACTGTAGGAAGGTGTGGGGCAGGAGTGAGGGCATCAGCAGGGCACTTAGAGTGGGTGTGGGCAGACAGGAGACTCAAGACAGCCATCTGGGGGTCCCGAAGGAGGCACGGGACCGAGTGGATTACTAGTAGATAAGGAAGAGGAAGGAGGAGTCTGGACGGGGGGAGGAGGAGAAGTGTAGGGCGGAAGTGAGGGAAACCCTAGGTCCTCTGGCTGAACAGAAAGTAATGAAGACTCCTCTTTTTCAGGTTCCTGTGAGCCGGCATCCTTGGCTAGCATAACTTGGGCCAAAGAGCACCAGCTAAACAGGTCGGGACAAGAGTGTAAGTCCCAAAAGCCTTGTATGTAAGTAATTTTGGACCACGTTCCTACCCGCTGGCAGAAATTGTTGAGGTCGGTCAGAACATTGCGGTCTAGGGTGCTCTCTGGTGGCCACTGAGACTGATTGTCTAGTTTGTATCGGGGCCACGCCACAGGGGAAAGGAAAATTTACTGCTTCCTCCTATGGTCTTGTTCGAGCTGTAAGGTTTTTAAATTGGCTAGGAGGCACCCTAAGGGGGTGCTCTTTGGAAATTTGGAGTGGGCGATTCCCATTTGTTTCCTCTTTACTTACACAATGGACACAATGGAAATGGAAGTGGATCTCTGCCTGGCTTCAAAGCGTCTTTTGGAACCAGCAGAGACAGACTGGAGACTCTTGGAGCCAAGGTGGAGATTACCTTCAGGTGAACGTCTCTGTCCTGAATGGGTCTCCCGAGCCACTTGGTGGCTCAAAAGTGGGCCTCAGACCTGTGCAGGATATTTGTCCGAGGGAGGTAAAGAAGAGACAAGGGAACTTACCCCAGAGAGGCTGTGAAAGTGAGGGAAGTGGGTCTCAGGTCCTGGTCCATCCGTGGCGTGGAAGGAGGAGGAGGAGACTCCCCGGACCATGGGGACCCTGAGGAGGGGTCTCCTCCTGGGTTCGGCATCAACTGATTTGTTTTTCTAAGACCAGCAGAGCGAGTACAAAAGAACCAGAGAGCATGCAAGGGTATGAGCAACACTGCAAATTTATTTTTGGTCACCTAGCTTCAAGGAAGAAGGTGGGTAGGGAAAGGTCCATTGGACTCCGGCAAAGGAGGCCAAGAGAGTTGCCCCGTGGACCTCTCAAACAGAGATCCTAATGCAGTCCTGACAGGAGTGGGGGACTGGGAAGTCTGCGCAAGACGCTCACCAGGAGCCGATTTCTAGGAGAGGGAGGGCAATATGCGGGGCTCGGGCATGTCGGAGGCATACTGCAGGTGTGTCCAGGTAAATCTTGGTCTCTTCGAATTGATCTCACCTGGCGCATGCCCGGTTGGTCTACACGTTCCCGGGCACCGGCTGCATATTCGCTCGCACGGGAAAAGTTAGTGATGGAGAACCCAGAAGTGCGCCATCTTGCCTCCGTTTATCCAAACACATACGTTGAGTAGTTTTATAACCTTGTGTATGTATAGCGTGTGATGGAACATTCGGGAGCCCTTTGAGGCTTACGGTGAAAAAGGAAATATGTTCAGACCGAAAATGCAGAGAAGCTTTCCGAGGAACTGCTTTGTTACGTGTGCATTCCACTCACAGGGTTATACCTCTCTTCTCCTACAGCATCGGGAAAACCCTTTTGGAGAAACAGGTACCAGGTGATATTCGGGAGCATGTTGATGCCGATGATGAAAGGAAAAACAGCCTCAGACAAAACCTGGAAAGAGGCTTTCTAAGAAACTACTCTGTGATATGTGTAATCATCTCACAGAGATAAAGGTTTCCTTACATTACACAGCTTGAAAAGTGTCATGGACAAATCCACGAAAGGATTTTCAGGAGCACACTCAGGACTGTGGTGAAAAAGGAAATATCTACAGATAAAAACTGGAAAGAAGCTTTCTGTAAATCTGCTTTTCTCTATGATTATTCTTCTCATATAGATGAAGCTTTCTTTACATTATGCAGCTTGGAAACTCCCTCGTGGATGGATCCACGAAGGGATATTTGGGATCACATTCGGGCCTATGGTCAAATAGGAAATAGAGTCAGATAAAAACTGGAGAGAAGCTTTCTGAGTAACTGCTTGGTGATGTGTGCATTCCACTCACGGAGTTTTAATGTTCTTCTCTTAAGGCAGAGTTTGAACACTGTTCCTGTAAAACCAAAAAAGTGATATTCGGGGCACATTGAAGACTATGGCAAAAAATGAAATGCCGTCCAATAAAAAACAGAAGAAATACTCGAAGAAACTGCTCTCTGACATGCCCATTCTTTTCACAGGGTTAAAGCTTATTCTACATTTCCAAGTTTGAAAGTCGGCCTCTGAGGTTTCTGCAAAGGGATAGTAAGTGGCAAAAGGAGGCCTGTGTTGAGCAAGGAAATGTCTCCCATCGAACACTGGAGAGATGCTTTATGTGCAACACTTTTATGATGTTTGTATTCATCACAAAGAGTTAAATCATTCTTTGGATTGAATAGTTTGAAATCACTGTTTCTGTGGAATCTGAGAAAGGACATTTGGAGATGCTTTTTAGAATATCCTGAAAAAGACAACCTCAGAAAGAAACCAGAAGGAAGCTTTCTGTGAACCTGCTCTGTGTCACGTGAATTCCGCTCACACAGTTAAGCTTCTCTTTTCATTGAGTAGTATCATAACAATGTTTTTGTTTAGACTGCGAAGGGATATTCAGGAGCTTTTTAAGGGTTACAGTGTGAAAGGAAACCTCTTTAGATAGAAACTGTAGAGAAGCTTTCTGAAGAGCTGCTTTATGACATGTGCATTCCACTCACAGAAATATAAATTCTTCTCCTAGAGGATTCCGGAATCCCTTTTGTAGAAAAAGCTACCAGGAGACATTCCGGGGTATAAATATGGCTATGGTGATAAAGGAAACATCCTCAGACAAAACTGTAAAGAAGATTTCTGTGAAAATGCTTCTTGTTAGATATATCTATTCATCTCGCATAGTTCAAACCTTCTTTATATTACACAGTTTGGAAACTCCATCATGCACGAATCCACAAAGGAACATTCGGGAGCACATTCAGGCCTATGGTGAAAGAGGAGATATATTCAGATAAAAACTGGATAGAAGCTTTTGGAGAAACTAGTCGTGATATATGCTTTCTGCTCAGGCAGTTATACCTCTTACCTCAAAAGACAGTGTTTAAACACTGTTCCTGTGCAACCGAAAATTGATATTTCCAAGCACACTGAGGACTATGGCAAATATACTGTGAGGACTATGGCAAATATACTGAAATGAAATCGAGAAAGAAGGGTTCCATTAATCTGCTCTCTGATATGTGCATTCACTTCACAGAATTTATGCTTAGTCTATGTTGCCCAGTTTCGAAATTCTGTCTTTGAAGAATCTGTGAAGGGATATTTAGTGACGCCCGGTGGCTTGTGGTGAGCAAGGAAACATCTTTCGATGAAACCTGCGGAGTAACTTTCTGAGCAACTGCTTTGCAATGTGTGCATTCATCTCATAGATTTAAACCGTTCTTTGGATTGGGCAGATTGAAATCACTGTTTTTGTAGAATCTGAGGAAGGACATTTGGGAACCATCCTTAGAATAAGGAGAAAGAATTATCCTCAGGTAAAATCCAGAAGGAAGCTTTCTGTGAAACTACTCTGTGTCATCTTAATTCCTCTCACTTAGTTAGGCCTCTCCTTCCATTGAGGAGTTTCATAACCCTGTGTATGTTTAGCATGTGATGGGCAATTCGAGAGCACTTTGAGGCTTACGGTGAAAGGAAATATGTTCAGACAGAAACTGGAGAGAAGCTTTCTGAGGAACTGCTTCGTGACATGTGCATTCCACTCACAGTGTTATACCTCTCTTCTCATACATCGTCGAGGAAACCATTTGGGAGAAAAAGGTACCAATTGATATTCGGGACCATGTTGATGCCGATGATGAAAAGGGAAATAGCCTCAGACAAAACCTGGAAAGAAGCTTTCTAGGAAACTTCTCTGTGATGTGTGTAATCATCTCACATAGATAAAGGTTTCCTTACATCACACAGTTTGAAAACGGTCATGGCTGGATTCACGAAGGGACTTTCGGGAGAACACACAGGACTATGGTGAGAAAGGAAATATCTTCAGATAAAAACTGAAAAGAAGCTTTCTGTGAATCTGCTTTCTTCTATGTTTATTCTTCTCACATAAATGAAGCTTTCCTTAAATTACGCAGCTTGGAAACTCCGTTGTGGATCAATCCACGAAGGAATAGTTAGGATCAAATTCGGGCCTATGGTCAAATAGGAAATATAGTCAGAGAAAATCTGGAGAGAAGCTGTCTGAGAAACTGCTTGGTGATATGTGCATTCCACTCAGGGAATTTTATTCTTCTTCTCATAAAGCACAGTTTGAACACTGTTTCTATAAAATCAAAAGAGTGATATTCGGAGCACACTGAAGATTATGGCAAAAAGTGAAATGTCATCCAAGAAAAAACAGAAAGAAGTACTCGAAGAAACTGCTCTCTGACATGCCCATTCTTTTCACAGGATTATATCTTCCTCTACATTTCCCAGTTTGGAAGTCGGCCTCTGAGGTTCTGCGAAGTGATGGTAAGGGGCAACCGGAGGCCTGTGTCGAGCAAGGAAACGTCTCGCATTGAAAATTGGAGAGAAACTTCCTGCACAAGGTTTTGTGATGTTTGAATTCGTCTCAAAGAGTTAAATCATTCTTTGGACCGATCAGTTTGAAATCACTGTTTCTGTGGAATTTGTGAAAGGACATTTGGAGACGCTCTTTAGAATATCGTGAAAAAGAAATAACCTCAGAGACAAAACAGAAAGAAGCTTTATGTGAAACTGCTCCTTGTCACGTGAATTCCGCTCACACAGTTAAGCTTCTCTTTTCATAGAGCAGTATCATAACACTGTTTTTGTTGAGACTGTGAAGGGATATTTAGGAGCGATTTGAGGGTTACGGTGAGAAAGGAAACGTCTTCAGATAGAAAATGAACAGAAGCTTTCTGAAGAGCTGCTTTGTGACATGTGCATTCCACTCTCAGAATTATACCTTTGTTCTCCTAGAGGATTCCAGAAACCCTTTTGGAGAAAAAACTACCAAGAGACATTCGGGGTATAGGGATGGCTATGGTGAAAAAGGAAATATCCTCAGACAAACTGGAAAGAAGACTTCTGAGAAACTGCTTCGTGTTAGATATATCTATTAATCTCGCATAGTTCAAACCTTTCTTATATTACACAGTTTGGAAACTCTGTCATGCACGAATCCGCGAAGGGACATCCAGGAGGACTTTCAAGCCTATGGTGAAAGAGGAGATATTTTCAGATAAAAACTGGATAGAAGATTTCTGAGAAACTACTTTTGATGTATGCATTCCGCTCAGGGACTTATACCTCTTTTCTCACAAGGCAGTGTTTAAACCCTGTTCCTGTGTAACCGAAATGTGATATTTCAGAGCACACTGAGGACTATGCCAAATAGCCAAATATACTGCAATAAAATCGAGAAAGAAGCATTCCAAGGGTATGCTCTCTGATATGTGCAATAACTTCACCGAATTTTTGTTCACTTTATGCTGCCCAGTTTCGAAATTCTGTCTTTGAAGAATGTGTGAAGGGATATTTAGTGATGCCCGGAGGCTTGTGGTGAGCAAGGAAACATCTTCTGATGAAACCTGCAGAGTAACTTTCTGAGCAACTGCTTTGCGATGTGTGTATTCGTGTCATAGATTTAAAACGTGCTTTGGATTGAGCATATTGAAATCACTGTTTTTGTGGAATCTGAGGAAGGACTTTTGGGAATGATCCTTAGAACATGGAGAAAGAAATATCCTCAGGTAAAATCCAGAATGAAGTTTTCTGTGAAGCTACTTCGTGTCGTCTTAGTTCCTCTCACTTAGTTAACCCTCCCCTTACGTTGAGTAGTTTTATAACCCTGTGTATGTTTAGCGTGTGATGGGACTTTCGGGAGCACTATGAGTCTTACGGCAAAAAAGGAAATATATTCAGACCGAAACTGGAGGGAAGCTTTCCGAGGAACTTCTTTGTGACATGTGCATTCCACTCACAGTGTTATACCTCACTTCTCATACAGCATCGGGTAAACCCTTTTGGAGAAACAGGTACCAGGTGATATTCGGGGGCATGTTGATGCCGATGATGAAAAGGGAAATAGCCTCAGACAAAACCTGGAAAGAAGCTTTCTAGGAAACTACTTTGTGATATGTGTTATCATCTCACAGAGATAAAGGTTTCCTTATATTACAGAGCTTGAAAACTGTCATGGACGGATCCACGAGGAGACTCTCGGGAGCATGCTCAGGACTCTGGTGAAAAAGGACATATCCTCAGATAAAAACTGGGAAGAAGCTTTCTGTGAATCTGCTTTTTTCTATGTTTATTTTTCTCACATAGATGAAGCTTTCTTTACATTACGCAGCTTGGAAACACCCTCGTGGATGGATCCACAAAGGGATATTTGGGATCACATTCGGGCCTATGGTCAAATAGGAAATACAGTCAGATAAAAACTGGAGAGAAGCTTTCTGAGAAACTGCTTGGTTATGTGTGCATTCCACTCAGGCAGTTTTAATATTCTTCTCATAAGTTAGTTTGAACACTGTTCTTGTAAACCCAAAAGAGTGATATTCGGAGCACAGTGAAGACTATGGCAAAAAGCAAAATGTTGTCCCATAAAAAACAGAAAGAAGCACTCGAAGAAACTGCTCTCTCACATGCCCATTGTTTTCATAGGGTTAAAGCTTACTCTATATTTCCCAGTTTGAAAGTTGGCTTCTGAGGGTTCTGCAAAGGGATAGTAAGTGGCGACCGGAGGCCTGTGTCGAGCAAGGAAATGTCTCCCATCGAAAATTGGAGAGAAGCTTTCTGTGCAACACTTTTGTGATATTTGTGTTCATCTCAAAGAGCTAAAGCATTCTTTGGATTCAGCAGTTTCTCTGCAAATCTAAGAAAGGACATTTGGGGACACTCTATAGAATATCCTGAAAAAAAAAATAACCTCAAAGAGAAACCAGAAGGAAGCTTTCTATGAAACTCCTCTGTGTCACGTGAATTCTACTCACACAGTTAAGCTTCTCTCTTCACTAAACAATACCATAACACTGTTTTTGTTTAGACTGCGAAGAGATATTCATGAGCGATTTGAGGGTTACGGTGAGAAAGGAAACGTCTTAAGATAGAAACTGGAGAGAAGCTTTCTGAGGATCTGCCTTGTGACATTTGCATTCCACTCACAGAAATATACCTTTCCTTTCCTAGAGGATTCTGGAATCACTTTTGGAGAAAAAGCTAAAAAGAGACATTCGGGAGTATAGGGTCGGCTATTGTGAAAAAGGAGGTATCCTCAGACAAACCTGGAAAGATTTCTGTGAAACTGTTTCGTGTTAGATATATCTATTCATCTCACATATTTCAAACCTTTCTTATATTATGCAGTTAGGAAACTCCGTCATGAACGAATCCATGAAGGGACATTCGGAAGGACATTCAAGCCTATGGTGAAAGAGGAGATATCTTCAGATATAAACTGGATAGAAGTTTCCTGAGAAACTACTTTTGATGTATGCATTCTGCTCAGGGAGTTATACCTCTTTTCTCACAATGCAGAGTTTAAACACTGTTCCTGTGTAACTGAAAAGGTGATATTTCTGAGGGCACTGAGGACTATGGCAAATAGTGAAATGTACTGAAATAAAATCGAGAAAGAAGTGTTCCAAGAATCTTCTCTCTGATATGTGCATTCACTTCAGAGAATTTATGCTTACTCTCTGTTGCCCAGTTTCGAAATTCTGTCTTTGAAAATCTGTGAAGGGATATTTAGTGATGCCCAGAGGTTTGTGGTGAGCAAGGAAACATCTTTCGATGAAACCTGCAGAGTAACTTTCTTAGCAACTACTTTGTGATGTGTCTGTTTGTCTTATAGATTTAAATCATTCCTTGGATTGAGCAGATTGAAATCACTGTTTTTGTGGAATCTGAGGAAGGACATTTGCGAACGATCCTTAGAACATGGAGAAAGAAACACCCTCGGGTAAAATCCAGAAGGAAGCTTTCTGTGAATCTACTCTGTGTTGTCTTAATACCTCTCACTCAGTTAAGCCTCTCCTTATGTTGAGTAGTTTTATAACCCTGTGTATGTTTAGCGTGTGATGGGACATTTGGGAGCACTTTGAGGCTTACGGTGAAAAAGGAAATATGTTCAGACCGAAACTGGAGAGAAGCTTTCTGAGAAACTGCTTGGAGATGTGTACATTCCACTCAGGTACCTTTAATGTTCTTCTCATAAGGCACAGTTTGAACACTGTTCCTGTAAAACCAAAAGAGTGATATTCGGAGCACACTGAAGACTATGGCAAAAAGTGAAATGTCGTCCAATAAAAAACACAAAGAAGCACTCGAAGAAACTGCTCTTTGACATTCCCACTCTTTTCACAGGGATAAATCTTACTCTACATTTCCCAGTTTGAAAGTCGGCCTCTGAGGTTTCTGTGAAGGGATAGTAAGTGGCAACAGGAGGCCTATGTTGGGCAAGGAAATGTCTCCCATGGAAAATTGGAGACAAGCTTTCTCCACATCTCTTTTGTGATGTTTGTATTCATCTCAAAGAGTTAAATCATTCTTTGGATTGAGCAGTTTGAAATCACTGTTTCTGTGGAATCTGAGAAGGGACATTTGGAGACATTCTTTAGAATACCCTGCAAAAGAAATAACTTCAGAGAGAAACCAGAAGGAAGCTTTCTGTGAACCTGCTCCGTGTCACATGAATTCCCCTTACACAGTTAAATTACTCTTTCCATTGAGCCGAATCATGACACTGTTTCTGTTTAGACTGTGAAGGAATATTCAAGAGTGATTTGAGGGTTACAGTGAGAAAGGAAACGTCTTCAGATAGAAATTGGAGAGAAGCTTTCTGAGGAGCTGCTTTGTGACGTGTGCATTCCACTTACAGAAATATACCTTTGTTCTCCTAGAGTTTTCCAGAAGCCCTTTTGAAGGAAAAACTACCAAGAGACATTCGGGAGTATAGGGATGGCAATGGTGTAAAAGGAAATATCCTCAGACAAATCTGGAAAGATTTCTGTGAAACTGCTTCGTGTTAGATATCTCTATTCATCTCGCATAGTTCAAATCTTTCTTATATTATGCAGTTTGGAAACTCCGTCATGCACGTATCCATAAAGGGACATTCAGGAGCACATTCAGGACTATGGTGAAAGAGGAGATATCTTCAGATAAAAACTGGATAGAAGCTTTCTGAGAAACTCCTTGTCATGTATGCATTCCACTGAGGGAGCTATACCTCTTTTCTCACAAGGTAATGTTTAAACACTGTTCCTGTGTAACCGAGAAATTGATATTTCAGATCGCATTGAGGACTATGGCAAACAGTGAAATATATTGAAATAAAATCCAGAAAGAAGCGTTCCAAGAATCTGCTCTCTGATATGTGCATTCACTTCACAGAATTTATGCTTAGTCTATGTTGCCCAGTTTCGAAATTCTGTCTTTGAAGAATCTGTGAAGGGATATTTAGTGACGCCCGGTGGCTTGTGGTGAGCAAGGAAACATCTTTCGATGAAACCTGCGGAGTAACTTTGTGAGCAACTGCTTTGCAATGTGTGTACTCATCTCATAGATTTAAACCGTTCTTTGGATTGGGCAGACTGAAATCACTGTTTTTGTAGAATCTGAGGAAGGACATTTGGGAACCATCCTTAGAATAAGGAGAAAGAATTATCCTCAGGTAAAATCCAGAAGGAAGCTTTCTGTGAAACTACTCTGTGTCATCTTAATTCCTCTCACTTAGTTAGGCCTCTCCTTCCATTGAGGAGTTTTATAGCCCTGTGTATGTTCAGTATGTGATGGGCAATTCGGGAGCACTTTGAGGCTTATAGTGAAAAAGGAAATATTTTCAGACCGAAACTGGAGGGAAGCTTTCCAAGGAACTGCTTTGTGACGTGTGCATTCCACTCACAGAAATATACATTTTTCTCCTAGAGGATTCCGGAATCCCTTATGGAGAAAAAGCTACCAAGAGACATTCAGGAGTACAGGGATGGCTATGGCGAAAAAGGAAATATCCTTAGACAAAACTGGAGAGAAGTTTTCTGTGGAACTGCTTCATGTTAGATATATCTATTCATCTCGCATATGTCAAAGCTTGCTTATATTATGCAGTTTGGAAACTCTGTCATGCATGAATCCACGAAGTGACATTTGGGAGCACATTCAGGCCTATGGTGAAGGAGGAGATATCTTCAGATAAAAATTGGATAGAAGCTTTCTGAGAAACTGCTTGTGATATATGCATTCCGCTCAGGGAATTATACTTCCTTTCTCCCAAGGCAGTGTTTAAACACTACCCCTGTGTAAATGAAAATGTGATATTTCGGAGCGCATTGAGGACTATGGCAAATAGTGAAATATACTGCAATAAAATCGAGAAAGAAGCATTCCAAAAATCTGCTCTCTGATATGTGCATTCACTTCACAGAATTTATGCTTACTCTATGTTGCCCAATTTCAAAATTCTGTCTTTGAAGAATCTGTGAACTGATATACAGTGACGCATGGAGGCTTGTGGTGAGCAAGGAATCATCTGCTGATGAAACCTGCAGAGTAACTTTCTGAGCAACTGCCTTGCAATGTGTTTATTCATCCTGTAGATTTAAACCGTTCTTTGGATTGAGCAGATACAAATCACTGCTTTTGTGGAATCAGAGGAAGGACATTTGGGAACGATCCTTAGAACATGGAGAAATAAGTATCCTCAGGTAAAATCTAGAAGGAAGTTTCCTGTGAAACTACTCTGTGTCTTCTTAATTTCTCTCACTTACTTAAGCCTCTCCCTACGTTAAGGAGATGTATAACCCTGTGTATGTTTAGCGTGTGATGGGACTTTCGGGAGCACTTTGAGGCTTACCGTGAAAAAGGAAATATGTTCAGACCGAAACTGGAGAGAAGCTTTCCCAGGAACTGCTTTGTGACGTGTGCATTCCACTCACAGTGTTATACCTCTCTTCTCATACAGCGTCGGGGAAACCCTTTTGGAAACAAAGGTACTAAGTCATATTTGGGAGCATGTTGATGCCGATGAAGAAAAGGGAAATAGCCTCAGACAGACCCTGGAAAGAAGCTTTCTAGGATACTAGTCTGTGACATGTGTACTCAACTCACAGAGATAACGTTTCTATATTACACAGCTTGAAAACTGTCATGGATGGATCCACGAAGGGACATTCCATAGCACACTCAGGACAATGGCGTAAAAAGAAATATCGTCAGATAAAAACTGGAAAGAAGTTTCTGTGAATCTACTTTTTTCTGTGTTTACTCTTCTCACATAGATGAAGGTTTCTTCATATTATGCAGCTTGGATACTCCCTCGTGAATGGATGCACGAAGGGATATTTGGGATCGCATTCAGGCCTATAGTCAAATGGGAAATATAGTAAGATAAAAACTGAAGAGAAGCTTTCTGAGAAACTGCTTGGTGATTTGTGCATTCCACTCAGGGTGTTTTAATGTTCTTCTCATAAGGCACAGTTTGAACCCTGTTCCTGTAAAACCAAAAGAGTGATATTCAGAGCCCATTGAAGACTATGGCAAAAAGTGAAATGTCATCCAATAAAAACCAGAAAGAAGCACTCGAAGAAACTCCTCTCTGACATGCCCATTCTTTTCACAGTGTTAAAGCTTACTCTACATTTCCCAGTTTGAATGTCAGCCTCTGAGGGTTCTGCGAAGTGATAGTAGGTGGTAACCAGAGGCCTGTGTCAAGCAACGAAATGTCTCCCATTAAAAATTGGAGAGAAGCTTTCTGCGCAATGCTTTTCTGATGTTTGTGTTCGTCTCAAAGTGTTAAATGATTCTTAGGATTGAGCAGTTTGAAATCACTGTTTCTGTGGAATCTGAGAAAGGACATTTGGAGATGCTCTTTAGAATACCATGAAAAATAAATAACCTCAGAGAGAAACCAGAAGGAAGTTTTCTGTGAACCTGCTCTGTGTCACGTGAATTCCGCTCACACAGTTAAGCTCCTGTTTTCACTGAGCAGTATTATAACACAGTATATTTTTAGAATGCAAAGTGATATTCAGGAGATATTTGAGGGTTACGGTGAGAAAGGAAACGTCTTCAGATAGAAACTGGAGAGAAGCTTTCTGAGGAGCTGCTTTGTGACGTGTCCATTCCACTCACAGAAATGTACCTTTCCTCTCCTAGAGGATTCTGGAATCCCTTTTGGAGAAAAAGCTACCAAGAGACATTCAAGACTATAGGGATGGCTATGGTGAAAAAGGAAATATCCTCAGACAAAAAGTGGATAGAAGATTTCTGTGAAACTGCTTCGTGTTAGATATATCTATTCATGTAGCATAGTTCAAACCTTTCTTGTTTTTTTTTTTTTTTTTTTTTTTTTTTTGAGACGGAGTCTTGCTCTGTTGCCCAGGCTGGAGTGCGGTGGCTGGATCTCAGCTCACTGCAACCTACGCCCCCTGGGTTCATGCCATTCTCCTGCCTCAACCTCCCAAGTAGCTGGGACTACTGGTGCCCGCCATCTTGGCTGGCTAGTTTTTTGTATTTTTTAGTAGAGAAGGGATTTCACCGTGTTAGCCAGGATGGTCTCGATCTCCTGACCTCGTGATCCGCCTGTCTTGGCCTCCCAAAGTGCTGGGATTACAAGCTTGAGCCACCGTGACCAGCCCAAACCTTTCTTATATTACGCAGTTTGGAAAATCCGTCATGGACGAATCCGCAAAGGGACATATGGGAGCACACTCAGGCCTATGGTGAAAGAGGAGCTATCTTCAGATAAAAACTGGATAGAAGCTCTCTGAGAAACTACTTATGATGTATGCATTCCACTCAGGGAGTTATACCTCTTTTCTCACAAGGCAGTGTTTAAACACTGTTCCCGTGTAACTGAAAAACTGATATGTCGCAGCGCACTGAGGACTATGGCAAATAGTGAAATATGCTGCAATAAAATCGAGAAAGAAGCATTCCAAGAATCTGCTCTCTGAAATGTGCATTCACTTCACAGAATTTATGCTTACTCTATGTTGTCCAGTTTCGAAATTCTGTCTTTGAAAAATCTGTGAAGGGATATATAGTGATGCCCGGAGGCTTGTGGTGAGCAAGGAAACATCTTGAGATGAAATCTGCAGGGTAACTTTCTGAGCAACTGTTTTGCGATGTGTGTATTCGACTCATAGATTTAAACAATTCTTTGGATTGAGCAGATTGAAATCACTGTTTTTGTGGAAACTGAGGAAGGGCATTTGGGAACGATCCTTAGAACATGGAGAAAGAAATATCCTCAGGTAAAATCCAGAAGGAAGTTTTCTGTGAAACTACACTGTGGCATCTTAATTCCTCTCGCTTAGTTAAGCATCTCCTTATGTTTAGTAGTTTTACAACCCTGTGTATGTTTAGTGTGTGATGGGACATTGGGGAGCACTTTGAGGCTTATGGTGAAAAAGGAAATATGTTCAGACCAAAACTGGAGAGAAGCTTTCCGAGGAACTGCTTTGTGACGTGTGCATTCCACTCACAGTGTTATACCTCTCTTCTCATAAAGCATCAGGGAAACCCTTTTGGAGAAACAGGTACCAAGTGATATTCGGGAGCATGTTGATGCCAATGATGAAAAGGGAAATAGCCTCAGACAAAACCTGGAAAGAAGTTCCTAGTCAACTACTTTGTGATATGCATAATCATCACACAAAGTTAAAGGTTTCCTTACATTACACAGCTTGAAAACTGTCATGGACCGATCCACGAAGGGACTCTCAGGAGCATGCACAGGACTATGGTGAAAAAGGAAATATCCTCAGATAAAAACTGGAAAGAAGCTTTCTGTGAATCTGCTTTTTTCTATGTTTATTCTTCTCACATAGATGAAGATTTCTTTACATTACACAGCTTGGAACCTCCCCGTGGATGGATCCACGAAGGGATATTTGGGATCACATTTGGACCCATGGTCAAATAGGAAATATAGTCAGATAAAAACTGGAGAGAAGCTTTCTGAGAAACTGCTTGGTGAAGTGGCATTCCACTCAGGGAGTTTTAATGCTCTTCTCATAAGGCACAGTTTGAACACTGTTCCTGTAAAACCAAAAGGAAATATAGTCAGATAAAAACTGGAGAGAAGCTTTTTGAGAAACTGCTTGGTGATGTGTGCATTCCACTCAGGGAGTTTTAATGTTCTTCTCATAAGGCACAGTTTGAACACTGTTAATGTAAAACCAAAACAGTGATATTCGAAGCACATTGAATACTATGGCAAAAAGTGCAATGTCGTCCAGTAAAAAACAGAAAGAAGCACTAGAAGAAACTGCTCTGTGACATGCCCATTCTTTTCACAGGGTTAAAGCTTTCTCTATGTTTCCCAGTATGAAACTCAGCTTCTGAGGGTTCTGTGAAGGGATAGTAAGAGGCAACCGGAGGCCTGTGTCAAGCAAGGAAATGTCTCCCATCGAAAATTGGAGAGACGCTTTCTGTGCAACACTTTTGTGGTGTATGTATTCATCTCAAAGAGCTAAATAATTCTTTGCATAGAGCAGTTTCTCTGCAAATCTGAGAAAGGACATTTGGAGACACTCCATAGAATATCCTGAAAAAGAAATAACCTCAGAGAGAAACTAGAAGGAAGCTTTCTGTGAAATTGCTCTGTGTCATGTGAATTCCGCTCACACAGTTAAGCCTCTCTTTTCACTGAACAGTACCAAAAAACTGTTTTTGTTTAGACTGCGAAGGGATATTCAGGAGCGATTTGAGGGTTACGGTGAGAAAGGAAACGTCTTCAGATAAAATCTGGAGAGAAGCTTTCTGAGGAGCTGCTTTGTGATGTGCGCATTCCACTCACCAAAATAGCTTTCTTCTCCTAGAGGATTCCGGAATCTCTTTTGGAGAAAAAGCTACCAAGAGACATTCGGGAGTATAGGGACGGCTATGGTGAAAAAGGAAATATCCTCAGACAAACTGGAAAGAAGATTTCTGTGAAACTGCTTCGTGTTAGATATATCTATTCATCTAGCATAGTTCAAACCTTTCTTATATTATGCATTTTGGAAACTCTGTCATGCACGAATCAGCGAAGTGACATTTGGGAGCATATTCAGGCCTATGGTGAAAGAGGAGATATCTTCAGACAAAAATTGGATAGAAGCTTTCTGAGAAACTACTTGTGATGTATGCATTCCGCTCAGGGTGTTATACTTCTTTTCTCACAAGGCAGTGTTTAAACACTGTTCCTGTGTTACTGAAAAAGTGATAAATCAGAGCACATTGTGGACTATGGCAAATAGTGAAATATACTGAAATAAAATCGAGAAAGAAGCGTTTCAAGAATCTGCTCTCTGATATGTGCATTCAATTCACAGAATTTATGCTTACTCTATTTTGCCCAGTTTCGAAATTCTGTCTTTGAAGAATCTGTGAAGGGATGTTTAGTGATGCCCGGTGGCTTGTGTGAACAAGAAAACATCTTCCGTTGAAACCTGCACAGTAACTTTCTGAGAAAATGCTTTGCGATGTGTGTATTCGTCTCATAGATTCAAACCGTTCTTTGGATTGAGTAGATTGGAATCACTGTTTTTGTGGAACGTGAAGAAGGACATTTGGGAATGATCCTTAGAACATGGAGAAAGAAATATCCTCAGGTAAAATCCAGAAGGAAGCTTTCTGTGAAACTACTCTGTGTCATCTTAATTCTTCTCACTTAGTTAAGCATCTCCTTAGGTTGAGTAGTTTTATAATCCTGTGCATGTTTAGCGTGTGATGGGACATTCAGGAGCACATTGAGGCTTACAGTGAAAAAAAAAAAAGTATGTTCAGACCAAAACTGGAGAGAAGCTTTCCGAGGAATTCCTTTGTGACGTGTGCATTCCACTCACAGTGTTATACCTCTCTTCTCATACAGCGTCTGGGAAACCCTTTTGGAGAAACAGGTACCAAGTGATATTTGGGAGCATCTTGATGCTGATGATGAAAAGGGAAATAGCCTCAGACAAAACCTGGAAGGAGGCTTTCTAGGAAACTACTCTGTGATACATGTAATCATCTCACAGAGATAAAGGTTTCCTTACATTACACAGCTTGAAAACCGTCATGGACGGGTTGACAAAGAAACTTTCAGGATTACACTCAGGACTATGGTGAAAAAGGAAATATCTTGAGATAAAAACTGGAAAGAAGCTGTCTGTGAATCTGCTTTTCTCTATGTTTATTTTTCTCACATAGATGAAACTTTCTTTCCATTATGCAGGTTGGAAACTCCCTCATGGATGGATCCACGAAGGGATATTTGGGATCAAATTCGGGCCTATTGTCAAAAAGGAAATAGAGTCAGATAAAAACTGGAGAGAAGCTTTCTGAGAAAGTGCTTGGTGATGTGTGCATTCCACTCAGGGAGTTTTAATGTTCTTCTAATAAGGCACAGTTTGAACACTGTTCCTGTAAAACCAAAAGAGTCATATTCGGAGCACATTGAACACCATGGCAAAAAGTGCAATGTTTCATCCAATAAAAAACAGAAAGAAGGACTCGAAGAAACTGCTTGTGACATGCCCACTCTTTTCACAGAGTTAAAACTTACTCTACATTTCCCAGTTTGAAAGTCATCCTCTGAGGGTTCTGTGAAAGGATAGTAAGCGGCAACCGGAGACCTGTGTCGAGCAAGGAAATGTCTCCCATCGAAAATTGGAGAGAAACATTCTGTGCAACTCTTTTGTAATGTTTGTGTTCATCTCAAAGAGTTAAATCATTCTTTAGATTGAGCAGTTTGAAATCACTGTTTCTGTGGAATCTGAGAAAAGACATTTGGAGACACTCTTTAGAATACCCTGAAAAAGAAATAACCTCAGAGAGAAACCAGAAGGAAGCTTTCTGTGAACTAGTTCTGTGTCACGTGAATTCCGCTCACACAGTTAAGCATCTTTTTTCAACTGAGCAGTATCATAACACTGTTTTTCTTTAGACTGTGAAGGGATATTCAGTAGCAATTTGACGGTTACGGTGAGAAAGGAAACGTCTTCAGATAGAAACTGGAGAGAAGCTTTCTGAGAAGCTGCTTTGTGACGTGTGCATTCCACTCACAGAAATACACCTTTCTTCTCTAGAGGATTCCGGAATCCCTTTTGGAGAAAAAGCTACCAAGAGACATTTGGGAGTATAGGGACTGCTATGGTCAAAAAGGAAATATCCTCAGACAAAACTGGAAAGAAGATTTCTGTGAAACAGCTTCATGTTAGATATATCTATTCATCTCGCATAATTCAAACCTTTCTTATGTTATGCAGTTTGGGAACTCCATCATGCACGGATCTGCGAAGGGACATTTGGGAGCACATTCAGGCCTTCAGTGAAAGAGGAGATATCATCAGAGAGAAAATGGAAACAAGCTTTCAGAGAAACTGTTTTGTGATGTATGCATTCCGCTCAGGGAGTTATACCTATATTCTCACAAGGTAGGGATTGAACACTGTTCCTGTGAAACCGAAAAGGTGATATTTTGGAGTGCACTGAGGTCTGTGATGAATAGTGAAATATACTGAAATAAAATCGATAAAGAAGAGTTCCAAGAATCTGCTCTCTGATACGTGCATTCACTTCACAGAATTTATGCTTACTCTATGTTGCCCAGTTTCGAAATTCTGTCTTTGAAAAATCTGTGAAGGGATATTTAATGAATCCCGTAGGCTTGTGGTGAGCAAGGAAACATCTTCCGATGAAACCTGCAGAGTAACTTTCTGAGCAACTGCTTTGCGATGTGTGTATTCGTCTCCTAGATTGAAATCGTTCTTTTGATTGAGCAGATTGAAATCACTGTTTTTATGAAATCTGAGGAAGGACAGTTGGGAACGATCCTTAGAACATGGAGAAAGATATATCCTCAGGTAAAAGACAGAAGGAAGCTTTCTGTGAAACTACTCTGTGTAGACTTAATTTCTTTCACTTAGTTAAGCCTTTCCTTACATTGAGTACTTTTATAACCCTTTGTAGACTTAGCTTGTGATGGGACATTCGGGAGCACTTTGAGGCTTATGATGAAAAAGGAAATATGTTCAGAATGAAACTGGACAGAAGCTTTCCGGGGAACTGCTTTGTGACGTGTGCATTCCATTCACAGCGTTATACCTCTCTTCTCGTACAGCGCTGGGAAACCCTTTTGGAGAAAAGGTACCAAGTGATATTCAGGAGCATGTTGATGCAGATGATAAAAAGGGAAATAGCCTCATA
Organism: Piliocolobus tephrosceles; assembly: GCF_002776525.5. Taxonomy (NCBI): domain Eukaryota; kingdom Metazoa; phylum Chordata; class Mammalia; order Primates; family Cercopithecidae; genus Piliocolobus; species Piliocolobus tephrosceles. The sequence continues at coordinate 35,206,679 of NC_045443.1, read as the reverse complement.
CAAAACCTGTAAAGAAGTTTCTTTTAAACTACTCTGTGATATGTGTAATCATCTCACAGAGATAAAGGTTTCCTTACATTACACACCTTGAAATCTGTCATGGACAGATCCATGAAGGCACTTTCGGGAGCACACTCAGGACTATGGTGAAATAGAAAATATCTTCAGATAAAAACTGGAAAGAAGCTTTCTGTGAATCTGCTTTTTTCTATGTTTATTCTTCTCACATAGATGAAGCTTTCTTTACATTACGCAGCTTGGAAACTCCCTCGTGGATGGATCCATTAAGGGATATTTGGGGTCACATTTGGACACATGGTCAAATAGGAAATGTAGTCAGATAAAAACTGGAGAGAAGCTTTCTGAGAAACTGCTTGGTGAAGTGGTATTCCACTCAGGGAGTTTTAATGTTCTTCTCATAAGGCACAGTTTGAACACTGTTCCTGTAAAATCAAAAGAGTACTATTCGGAGCACATTGAAGAATATGGCATAAGTGAAATGTTGTCCAATAAAAAAACAGAAAGAAGCACTCGAAAAAACTACTCTCTGACATGCCCATTCTTTTCACAGGGTTAAAGCTTACTCTACATTTCCCAGTTTGAGAGTGGGCCTCTGAGGGTTCTGCAAAGGTAGAGTAAGTGGCAACCAGAGGCCTGTGTCGAGCAAGGAAATGTCTCCCATCGAAAATTGGAGAGAAGCTTTCTGCATGACACATTTGTGATGTTTGTGTCCATCTTAAAGGGTTAAATCATTCTATGGATTGAGCAGTTTTATTTCACTGTTTCTTTGTAATCTGAGGAAGGACATTTGGAGGCACTCTTTAGAAAATCCTGAAAATGAAATAACCTCAGAGAGAAACCAGAAGGAAGCTTTCTGTGAAACTGCTCTGTGTCACATGAATTCCACTGACACAGTTATGCTTCTCTTTTCATTGAGCAGTATCATAACACTGTTTTTGTTTAGACTGTGAAGGGATACTCAGGAGCAAATTTAGGGTTACGGTGAGTAAAGAAACGTCTTCAGATAAAATCTGGAAAGAAGCTTTCTGAGGAGCTGCTTTGTGACGTGTGCATAACACTCACAAAAATATACCTTTGTTCTCATAGAGGATTCCGGAATCCCTTTTGGAGAAAAAAATACAAAGAGACTTTCAGGAGTATAGGGTCGGCTTTGGTGAAAAAGAAAATATCCTCAGACAAAACTGGAAAGAAGATTTCTGTGAAACTGCTTCGAGTTAGATATATCTATTCATCTCACATAGTTCAAACCTTTCTTATATTATGCAGTTTCAAAAATCCGTCATGCACGAGTTGACGAAGGGATATTTGGGAGCACATTCAGGCCTAGGGAGAAAGAGGAGATATCTTCAGATGAAAACGGGATAGAAGCTTTCTTAGAAACTACTTGTGATGTATGCATTCCGCTCAGGGAGTTATACCTCTTTTCTCACAAGGCAGTGTTTAAATACTGTTCTTGTGTATCCGAAAAAGTGATATTTCGGTGCACACTGAGGAGTATGGCAAATAGTGAAATATACCGCAATGAAATCGAGAAAGAAGTGTTCCAAGAATCTGCCCTCTGATATGTGCATTCACTTCACAGAATTTATGCTTTCTCTATGTTGCCCAGTTTCAAAATTCTGTCTTTGAAGAATCTGTGAGGGGATATATAGTGACACTCGGAGGCTTGTTTTTAGCAAGGAAACATCTTCCGATGAAACCTGCAGAGTAACTTTCTGAGCAACTGCTTTGTGATGTGTGTATTCGTCTCCTAGATTTAAACCCTTCTTTGGATTGAGCAGATTGAAATCACCGTTTTTGTGGAATCTGAGGAAGGACATATGGGAACGATCCTTAGAACATGGAGAAAGAAATATCCTCAGGTAAAATCCAGAAGGAAGCTTTCTGTGAAACTACTCTGTGTCATCTTAATTCCTCTCACTCAGTTAAGCCTCTCCTTACGTTGAGTAGTTTTATAACCCTGTGTATGTTTCGCGTGTGATGGGACATTCCAGAGCACTTTGACGCTTACGCTGAAAAAGGAAATATGTTCAGACCAAAACTGGAGAAAAACTTTCCGAGGAACTGATTTGTGACATGTGCATTCCACTCACAGTGTTATACCTCTCTGCTCATACAGCGTCTGTGAAACCCTTTTGGAGAAACAGGTACCAAGTGATGTTCAGGAGCATATTGATGCCAATGATGAAAAGGGAAATAGGCTCAGACAAAACCTGGAAAGAAACTTTCTAGGAAGCTACTCTGTGATATGTGTTATCATCTCAAAGAGATAAAGGTTTCCTTACATTACACAGCTTGAAAACTGCCATGGTCGGACCCAGGAAGGGACTATTGGGAGCACACTCAGGACCATGGTGAAAAAGGAAATATCTTCAGATAAAAACTGGAAAGAAGCTTTCTGTGAATCTTCTTTTTTCTATGTTTATTCTTCTCACATAGATGAAGCTTTCTTTACATTACGCAGCTTGGAAACTCCCTCGTGGAAGGATCCATGAAGGGATATTTGGGATCCCAGACAGGCCTATGGTCAAATAGGAAATAAATTCAGATAAAAACTGGAGACAAGCTTCCTGAGAAACTGCTTGGGGATGTGTGCATTCCACTCAGGGGGCTTTAATGTCCTTCTCATAAGGCACAGTTTGAACACTGTTACAGTAAAACCAAAAGAGTGATATTCAGAGCACATTGAAGTCAATGGCAAAAAGTGAGATGTCGGTCAATAATAAACAGAAAGAAGCACTCGAAGAAACTGCTGTATGACAGGCCCATTCTTTTCACAGGGTTAAAGCTTACTCTACATTTCCCAGTTTGAATGTCGGCCTCTGAGGGTTCTGCAAAGAGATAGTAAGGGGCAACCGGAGGCCTGTGTTGAGCAAGGAAATGTCTCCATTCGAAAATTGGAGAGAAGCTTTCTGTGCAACTCTTTTGTGATGTCTGTATTCATCTCAAAGAGTTAAATATTTCTTTGGAATGAGCAATTTGAAATCACTGTTTCTGTGGAATCTGAGAAAGGACATTTGGAGACGCTCTTTAGAATACGCTGAAAACGAAATAACCTCAGAGAGAAACCAGAAGGAAGATTTCTGTGAACCTCCACTGTGTCACGTGAATTTCACTCACACAGTTAAGATTCTCTTTTTTCCCTGAGAAGTATTATAACACTGTTTTTGTTTAGACTGCGAAGCGATTATTCAGGAGCGATTTGAGAGTTACTGTGAGAAAGGAAACGTCTTCAGATAGAAACTGGAGAGAAGCTTTCTGAGGAGCTGCTTTTTGCCGTGTGCATTCCACTCACAGAAATATACCATTTTTCTCCTCGAGGATTCCGGAATCCTTTCAGAGAAAAAGCTACCAAGAGACATTCAGGAGTATAGGGACGACTATGGTGAAAAAGGAAATATCCTCAGACAAACTGGAAAGAAGATATCTGTGAAACTGCTTCATGTTAGATATATCTATTAATCTCACACATTTCAAACTTTTCTTATATTACAAAATTTGGAATCTCCGTCATGCACGAGTCTGCGAAGAGACATTCGGGAGCACATTCAGGCCTATGGTGAAAGAGGAGATATCTTCAGATAAAAACTGGATAGAAGCTCTCTGAGAAACTACTTGTGTGTATGCATTCTGCTCAGGGAGTTATACCTCTTTTCTCACAAGGCAGTGTTTAAACACTGTTCCTGTATAACCGAAAAAGTGATATTTCGCAGCCCACTGAGGACTATGGCAAATAGTGAAATATACTGCAATAGAAATGAGAAAGAAGCGTTCCAAGCATCTGCTCTCTGATATGTGCATTCACTTCACAGAATTTATGCTTACTCTATGTTGTCCAGTTACGAAATTCTGTCTTTGAAGAATCTGTGAAAGGACATTTAGTGACGCCCGGAGGCTTGTGGTGAGCAAGGAAACATCTTCTGATGAAACCTGCAGAGTAACTTTCTGAGAAACTGCTTTGCAATGTGTGTATTCATCTCATAGATTTAAACCGTTCTTTGGATTGAGCAGATTGAAATCACTGTTTTTGTGGAACCTGAGGAATGACATTTGGGAACGATCCTTAGAACATGGAGAAAGAAATATCCTCAGGTAAAATCCAGAAGGAAGCTTTGTGTGAAACTACTCTGTGTCATCTTAATTCCTCTCACTTAGTTAAGCTTCTCCTAACGTTGAGTAGTTTTATACCCCTGTGTATGGTTAGCGTGTGATGGGATATTGGGGAGCACTATGAGGCTTATGGTGAAAAAGGAAATATGTTCAGACCGAAACTGGAGAGGAGCTTTCCGAGGAACTGCTTTGTGACGTGTGCATTCCACTCACGGTGTTATACCTCTCTTTTCATACAGGGTCGGGGAAGCCCTTTTGGAGAAACAGGTACCAAGTGATATTTGGGAGCATGTTGATGCTGATGATGAAAATGGAAATAGCCTCAGACAAAACCTGGAAAGAAGCTTTCTAGGAAACTACTCTGTGATACATGTAATCATCTCACAGAGATAAAGGTTTCCTTACATTACACAGCTTGAAATCTGTCATGGTCGGATCCACGAAGGGACTTTCAGGAGCACACTCAGGACCATGGTGAAAAAGGAAATATCTTCAGATAAAAACTGGAAAGAAGCTTTCTGTGAATCTGCGTTTTTCTATGTTTATTCTTCTGACATAGTTGAAGCTTTCTTTACATTACGCCACTTGGAAACTCCCTCATGGATGGATCCACAAAGGATATTTGGGATCACATTTGGGCCAATGGTCAAACAGGAAATATAGTCAGATAAATACTGGAGAGAAGCTTTCTGAGAAACTGCTTGGTGATATGTTCATTCCACTCAGGGAGTGTTAATGTTCTTCTCCTAAGGCACAGTTTGAACACTGTTCCTGTAAAATCAAAAGAGTAATATTCAGAGCACATTGAAGACAATGGCAAAAAGTGTAATGTCGTCCAATAAAAAACAAAAAGAAGCACTCGAAGAATCTGCTCTCTGATATGCCCATTCTTTTCACAGGGTTAAAGCTTACTCTACATTTCCCAGTTTGAAAGTCGGCCTCTGAGGGTTCTGTGAAGGGATAGTAAGTGGAAACCGGAAGCCTGTGTAGAGCAAGGAAATGTCTCCCATGAAAAATGGGAGAGAAGCTTTCTGCGCAACTCTTTTGTGATGCTTGTTTTCTTCTCAAAAGAGTTAAATCATTCTTTGGATTGAGCAGTTTGAAATCACTGTTTTTGTGGAATCTGAGAAAGGATATTTGGAGGCACTATTTAGAATACCCTGAAAAATAAATATCCTCAAAGAGAAACCAGAAGGAAATTTTCTGTGAATCTGCACTGTCTCACGTGAATTCCACTCACACAGTTAAGCTTCTGCTTTCACTGAACAGTATCATAACACTGTTTTTGTTTAGACTGCGAAAGGATATTCAGGAGCGATTTGAGGGTTGCATTGAGAAAGGAAACATGTTCAGATAGAAACTGGAGAGAAGCTTTCTGAGGAGTTGCTTTGTGACGTGTGCATTCCACTCACAGAAATATACCTTTCTTCTCCTAGAACATTCCGGAATCCCTTTTGGAGAAAAAGTTACCAAGAGACATTCGGGAGTATAGGGTCGGCAACGGTGAAAAATGAAATATCCTTAGGAAATGTCTCCCATCGAAAATTGCAGAGAAGCTTTCTGCACAACTCTTTTGTGATGTTTGTATTCATCGCAAAGAGTTAAATATTTCTTTTGAATGAGCAGTTTGAAATCACTGTTTCTGTGGAATCTGAGAAAGGACATTTGGAAACGCTCTTTAGAATACACTGAAAAATAAACAACCTCAGAGAGAAACCAGAAGGAAGCTTTCTGTGAACCTGCTCTGTGTCACGGGAATTCCGCTCACACAGTTAAGCTTCTCTTTTCACTGAGCAGTATCATAACACTGTTTTTGTTTAGACTGTGAAGGGATATTCAGGAGCGATTTGAGGGTTATGGTGAGAAAGGAAACGTCTTCAGACAGAGACTGGAGAGAAGCTTTCTGAGGAGCTGCTTTGTGACGTGTGCATTCCACTCACAGAAATATACTTTTCTTCTCCTAGAGGAGTCCGGAATCCCTTTTGGAGGAAAAGCTTCCAAGGGACATTCGGGAGTATAGCGATGGCTATGGTGAAAAAGGAAATATCTTCAGACAAACTGGAAAGAAGATTTCTGTGAAACTGCTTCGTGTTAGATATCTCTATTCATCTCGCATAGTTCAAACCTTTCTTATATTACACAGTCTGGAAACTCCGTCATGCACGAATCCATGAAGGGACATTCAGGAGCACATTCAGGCCTATGGTGAAAGAGGAGATATCTTCAGATAAAAACTGGATAGAAGATTTCTGAGAAACTACTTGTAATCTATGCATTCCACCATGGGAGTTATACCTCTTTTCTCACAAGGCAGTGTTTAAACACAGTTCCTGTGTACCCGAAAAAGTGATATTTCGGAGCCCACGGAGGACTAGGGTAAATAGTGAAATATACTGAAATAAAGCTGAGAAAGAAGGGTTCAAAGAATCTGCTCTCTGATATGTGCATTCACTTCACAGAATTTATGCTTACTTCATGTTGCCCAGTTTCGAAATTCTGTCTTTGAAGAATCTGTCAAGGGATATGTAGTGATGCCCGGAGGCTTGTGGCGAGCAAGGAAACATCTTCCAATGAAACCTGCAGAGTAAATTTCTGAGCAACTGCTTTGTGATGTGTGTATTCGTCTCCTAGATTTAAAACGTTCTTTGGATTGAGCAGGTTGAAATCACTGTTTTTGTGGAATCTGAGGAAGGACATTTGGGAACGATCCTTAGAACACGAAGAAAGAAATATCCTCAGGTAAAATCCAGAAGGAAGCTTTTTGTGAAACTACTCTGTGTCATCTTTATTCCCCTCACTTAGTTAAGGCTCTCCTTACGTTGAGTGGTTTTATAACCCTGTGTATGTTTAGCGTGTGATGGGACATTCGGGAGTACTTTGAGGCTTACAGTGAAAAAGAAAATATGTTCAGACCGAAACTGGAGAGGAGCTTTCCAAGGAACTTCTTTGTGACTTGTGCATTCCACTCACACTGTTATACCTCTCTTCTCATACAGCGTCGGGGAAACCCTTTTGGAGAAACAGGTACCAAGTGATATTTGGGAGCATGTTGATGCAGATGATGAAAAGGGAAAGAGCCTCAGACAAAACCTGGAAAGAAGCTTTCTAGGAAACTACTCTGTGATATGTGTAACCATCTCACAGAGATAAAGGTTTCCCTACATTACACAGCTTGAAAACTGTCATGGTCGGATCCACGAAGGGACTTTTGGGAGCACACTCAGGACTATAGTGAAAAAGGAAATATCTTCATATAATAACCGGAAAGAAGCTTTCTATGAATCTGCTTTATTCTATGTTTATTCTTCTGACATAGTTGAAGCTTTCCTTACATTACACATCTTGGAAACTCCCTCGTGGATGGATCCACGAAGGATATTTGGGATCACATTCGAGCCTATGGTCAAACAGGAAATATAGTCAGATAAATACTGGAGAGAAGCTTTCTGAGAAACTGCTTGGTGATATGTACATTCCACTCAGAGGGTTTTAATGTTCTTCTCATAAGGCACAGTTTGAACACTGTTCCTGTAAAATCAAAAGAGTACTATTCGGAGCACATTGAAGACAATGGCAAAAAGTGAAATGTCATGCAATAAAAACAGAAAGAAGTACTCAATGAATCTGCTCTCTGATATGCCCATTCTTTTCACAGGGTTAAAGCTTACTCTACATTTCCCAGTTTGAAAGTCGGCTTCTGAGGGTTCTGCGAAGGGATAGTATGTGGCAACTGGAGGCCTGTGTCGAACAAAAAATGTCTCCCATCGAAAATTGGAGAGAAGCTTTCTGTGCAACTCTTCTGTGATGTTTGTGTTCATCTGATAAAGTAAAATCATTCTTTGGATAGAGCATTTTGAAATCACTGTTTCTGTGGAATCTGAGAAAGGACATTTGGAAACACTCTTTAGAATACCCTGAAAAATAAACAACCTCAGAGAGAAACCAGAAAGAAGCTTTCTGTGAACCTCCTGTGTCATGTGAATTCCGCTCACACAGTGAAGCTTCTCTTTTCACTGAGCAGTATCATAACACTGTTTTTGTTTAGACTGTGAAGGGTTATTCAGGAGTGATTTGAGGGTTATGGTGAGAAAGGAAACATCTTCAGATAGACACTGGAGAGAAACTTTCTGAGGAGCTGCTTTGTGACGTGTGCATTCCACTCCCAAAAATATACCTTTCTTCTCCTAGAGGACTCCGGAATCCCTTTTAGAGGAAAAGCTACCAAGAGACATTCGGGAGTATAGGGACAGCTATGGTCAAAAAGGAAATATCCTCAGACAAAACTGGAAAGAAGATTACTGTGAAACTGCTCATGTTAGATATATCTATTCATCTCGCATCGTTCAAACTTGTCTTATATTACGCTGTTTGGAAACTCTGTTATGCATGAATCCATGAAGGTACATTCGGGAGGACATTCAGGCCTACAGTGAAAGAGGAGATATCTTCAGATAAAAACTGGATAGAAGCCTTCTGAGAAACTATTTGTGATGTATGCATTCCGCTCAGGGAGTTATACCTCTTTCCTCACAAGGCAGTGTCTAAACACTCTTCTTGTGTAACCGAAAAAGTGATATTTGGGACCGCACTGAGGACTATGGCAAAGAGTGAAATATACTGCAATAAAATCGAGAAAGAAGCGTTCCAAGAATCTGCTCTCTGATATGTGCATTCATTTCACAAAAGTTATGCTTACTCTATGTTGCCCAGTTTCGAAATTCTGTCTTTCAAGAATCTGTGCAGGGATATTTAGTGACACCTGGAGGCTTGTGGTGAGCAAGGAAACATCTTCCGATGAAACCTGCTGAGTAAACTTCTGAGCAACTGCTTATCAATGTGTGTATTCGTCTTGTAGATTTAAGCCATTCCTTGGATTGAGCAGATTGAAATCACCGTTTTTGTGGAATCTGAGTAAGGACATTTGGGAACGAGCCTTAGAACATGGAGAAAGAAATATCCTCAGGTAAAATCCAGAAGGAAGCTTTGTGTGAAACTACTCTGTGTCATCTTAATTTCTCTCACTTAGTTAAGCTTCTCCTAACGTTGAGTAGTTTTATGCCCCGGTGTATGGTTAGAGTGTGATGGGACATTCGGGAGCACCATGAGGCTTACGGTGAAAATGGAAATATGTTCAGACCGAAACTGGAGAGTAGCTTTCGGAGGAACTGCATTGTGACGTGTGTATTCCACTCACAGTGTTATACCTCTCTTCTCATACAGGGTCATGGAAACAGTTTTGGAGAAACAGGTACAAAGTGATATTCAGAAGCATGTTGATGCCAATGGGGAAAAGGGAAACAGCCTCAGACAAACCTGGAAAGAAGCTTTCTAGGAAACTACTCTGTGATATGTGTAATCATCTCACAGAGATAAAGGTTTCCTTACATTGCACAGCTTGAAAACTGTCATGGACGGATCCACGAAGAGACTTTTGGGAGCACCCTCAGGACTATGGTGT
>NC_045443.1:35168791-35197080 GCF_002776525.5 Piliocolobus tephrosceles | reverse complement strand
CAGGGTTAAACCTTACTCTACATTTCCCAGTTTGAAAGTCGGCCTCTTAGGGTTCTGCGAAGGGATAGTAAGTGGCGACCAGAGGCCTGTGTCAAGCAAGGAAATGTCTCCTATCGAAAAATGGAGAGAATATTTCTGCCCAACTCTTTTGTGATGTTTGTATTCATCTCAAAGAGTTAGATCGTTCTTTGGATTGAGCATTTTTAAATCACTGTTTCTGTGGAATCTGGGAAAGGATATTTGGAAACGCTCTTTAGAATACCATGAAAAAGGACTAACCTCAGATAGAAATCAGAAGGAAACTTTCTGTAAACCTGCTCTGTGTCACGTGAATTCCGCTCACACAGTTAGGGTTGTCTTTTCATTGACAGTGTCATAACACTGTTTTTGTTTACTCTGAGAAGGGATATTCATGAGCGATTTGAGGGTTACAGTGAGAAAGGAAATGTCTTCACATCACAACGCAGTTTCTCAGAATGCTTCTTTCTAGTTTTTATGTGAGGATATTTCCTTTGTCACGGTAGGCTTCACTGCATTAAGAAGTATCCCATTGAAGATTTCAAGAAAACTGTGTTAGCAAACTGCTCAATGAAGAAGAAAGTGTATCTCTGTGAGCTGCATTCACACATCACAATGCAGTTTTTCAGAACGCTTCTTACCAGTTATTATCTGTGGATATTTCCTTTCTCACCATAGGCCTCAATGTGCTCCCAAATATCACTTTACAGATTCCACGAACACAGTGTTAGCAAACTGCTACAGGAAGGATAAGGTGAATCTCTCTGTGGTGTATTCACACATCAGAAAGCAAGTGTTCACAACGCTTCTTTCTACTTATTATCTGAGGATAGTTCCTTTTTCACCGTAGGCCTCAATGCACTCCAAATATCACGTTGCAGATTCCACGATAACACTGTTAACAAACTGCTTTATGAAGATTAAGTTGTAACTCTGTGACATGAATTCATAGATCACAAAGAAGTTTCTCAGAAAGCTTCTTTCATGTTTTTTTCTGTGGATACTTCCTTTGTCCTTATACTCTGAAAAGCAATCCGAAGTATCAGTTCTCAGATTCCAAAGAAACAGGAATAGCAAACAGCTCCATGAAATACAGGTGTAACTCACTGAGTTTAACCCACACATCACAGTGCAGTTTCTCAGAAAGCTTCTTTCTACTTTTTAGCTCAGGATATTTCCTTTGTCACCGTAGGCTTCATTGCACTAAGAAGTGTCCTATTGCAGATTTCAAGAAAATTGCGTTAGCAAACTGCTCAATGAAGAGGAAAGTGTATCTCTGTGAGTTGAACCCACACATCACAAAGCAGTTTCTCAGAAAGCTTCTTTCTACTTTTTAGCTGAGGATATTTCCTTTGTCACCTTAGGCTTCATTGCGCTAAGAAGTGTCCTATTGCAGATTTCAAGAAAACTGTGTTAGCAAACTGCTCAATGAAGAGAAAAGTGTATCTCGGTGAGTTGCATTCACACATCACAACTCAGTTTCTCAGAACACTTCTTTCCAGTTTTTATCTGTGGATATTTTCTTTCTCACCGTAGGCCTCAATGTGCTCCCAAATATCAGTTTACAGATTCCACGAACACAGTGTTAGCAAACTGCTACAAGAAGGGAAAGGTGAAACTCTCTGTGATGAATTCACACATCAGAAAGCAAGTGTTCAGAACGCTTCTTTCCAGTTATTATCTGAGGATACTTCCTTTTTTACCATAGGCCTCAATGTGCTCCCAAATATCAAGTTGCAGATTCCACGAGAACACTGTAAGCAAGCTGCTTCATGAAGACAAAGTTGTGACTCCATGAGGTGAACTCATATTTCATAAAGAAGTTTCTCAGAAAGCTTGTTTCACGATTTTATCTGTGGATACTTCCTATGTCCTTATACTCGCAAAAGCAATCCGAAATTTCAGTTCTCAGAATCCACAGAGACAGGGCTAGCAAACGGCTACACAAAATATATGTGTATCTTACGGAGTTGAATCCACACATCACAGTGCAGTTTCTCAGAAAGCTTTTTCTACTTTTTAGTTGAGGTTATTTCCTTTGTCACCGTAGGCTTCACTGAACTAAGAAGTATCCCATTGCAGATTTCAAGAAAACTGTGTTAGGAAACTGCTCAATAAAGAGGAAAGTGTATCTCTCTGAGTTGAATTCACACATAACAAAGCAGTTTCTCAGAAAGCTTCTTTCTCGTTTTTAACTGAGGATATTTTCTCTGTCAGCGTAAGCTTCATTGCGCTAAGAAATGTCCTATTGCAGATTTCAAGAAAACTATGTTAGCAAACTGCTCAATGAAGAGGAAAGTGTATCTCTGTGAGGTGCATTCATACATCACAACGCAGTTTCTTAGAACGGTTCTTTCCAGTTTTTATCTGTGGATATTTCCTTTTTCACCATAGGCCTCAATGTGCTCCCAAATATCACTTTACAGATTCCATGAACACAGTGTTAGCAAACTGCTGTAGAAACGGAAAGGTGAAACTCTCTGTGATGAATTCACACATCAGAAAGCAAGTGTTCACAACGTATCTTTCCAATTATTGTCTGAGGATACTTCCTTTTTCACCGTAAGCCTCAATGCACTCACAAATATCACGTTGTAGATTCCACGAGAACAGTGTTAGCAAACCTTTTCATGAAGACTAAGTTTTACCTCTGTGAGATGAATTCATATATCACAAAGAAGTTTCTCAGAAAGCTTCTTTCACGTTTTTATCTGTGGATACTTCCTTTGTCCTTATACTCTCCATAATCTGAAATATCAGTTCCCAGATTCCACAGAGACGGGGCTAGCAAATGGCTACACGAAATATACGTGTAACTCACGGAGTTGAACCCACACATTCCAAAGTATTTTCTCAGAAAGCTTCTTACTAGTTTTTATCTGGGGATATTTCCTTTGTCACGGTAGGCTTCACTGCACTAAGAAGTATTCCAATGCAGATTTCACGAAAACTGTGTTAGCACACTGCTCAACAAAGAAGAAAGTGTATCTCTGTGAGCTGCATTCACACATCACAATGCAGTTTTTCAGAATGCTTCTTTCCAATTTTTTTTTTTTTTTTTTTTTGAGATGGAGTCTTGCTCTGTCGCCCAGGCTGGAGTGCAGTGGCCAGATCTCAGCTCACTGCAAGCTCCGCCTCCCGGGTTCATACCATTCTCCTGTCTCAGCCTCCCGAGTAGCTGGGACTACAGGCGCCCGCCTCGTCACCCGGCTAGTTTTTTGTATTTTCTATTAGAGACAGGGTTTCACTGTATTAGCCAGGATGGTCTCGATCTCCTGACCTCGTGATCCACCCGTCTCGGCCTCCCAAAGTGCTGGGATTACAGGCTTGAGCCACTGCGCCCGGCCTTCTTTCCAGTTTTTATCTGTGGATATTTCCTTTCTCACCATAGGCCTCTATGTGCTCCCAAATATAACTTTACAGATCCCACGAACACAGTGTTAGCAAACTGCTACAGGAAGGATAAGGTGAATCTCTCTGTGATGCATTCACACATCAGAAAGCAAGTGTTCAGAACGCTTCTTTCCAGTTGCTTTATGAAGACTAAGTTTTAACACTGTGAGGTGAATTCATAGATCACAAAGAAGTTTCTAAGAAAGTGTCTTTCACGTTTTTAATCTGTGGATACTTCTTTTGTTTTTTACTCTGAAAAGCAATTCGAAATATCAGTTTTCAGATTCCAAAGAAACAGGAATAGCAAACGACTCCACGAAATACAGGTGTAACTCACTGAGTTGATCGCACACATCACAAAGCAGTTTTTCAGAAAGCTTCTTTCTACTTTTTAGCTGAGTTTAGTTCCTTTCTCACCATAGGCTTCATTGCAATAAGAAGTGTCCTATTGCAGATTTCAAGAAAACTGTGTTAGCAAACTGCTCAATGAAGAGGAAAGTGTATCTCTGTGAGTTGCATTCACACATCATGACGCAGTTTCTCTGAATGCTTCTTTCTCGTTTTTAAGTGAAGATATGTCCTCTGTCCATGTTAGCTTCATTGCACTAACAAATGTCTTATTGCAGATTTCAAGAACGCTGTGTTAGCAAACTGCTCAATGAAGAGGAAAGTGTATCTCTGTGAGTTGCATTGACACATCACTATGCAGTTTTTCAGAACGCTTCTTACCAGTTTTCATCTGTGGTTATTTCCTGTTCTACCATATGCCTCAATGTGCTCCAAAATATCACTTTAACAGATTCCACGAACACAGTGTTAGTGAACTGCTACAGGAAGGGAAAGGTGAAACCCTCTGTGATGAATTCACACATCAGAAAGCAAGTTCTCAGAACGCTTCCTTCTAGTTATTATCTGAGAATACTTCCTTTTTCTCCATAGGCCTCAATGCGCTCCCAAATATCATGTTGCAGATTGCACGAGAACACTGTTATCAAACTGCTTTATGAAGTCTAAATTTTACCTCTGTGAGGTGAATTCATAGATCACAAAGAAGTTTCTCAGAAAGCTTCTTTCACTTTTTTATCTGTGGACACTTCCTTTATCCTTATGCTCTGAAAAGCAACCCGAAATATCAGTTCTCAGATTCCAAAGAAACAGGAATAGCAAACAGCTCCATGAAATACAGGTGTAACTCACTGAGTTGAAACCACACATCAACAAAGCAGTTTCTCAGAAAACTTCTTTCTACTTTTTAGCTGAGGATATTTCCTTTGTTGCCGTAGGCTTCAATGCGCTAAGAAGTGTCCTATTGTAGATTTCAAGAAAACAGTGTTAGCAAACTGCTCAATGAAGAGAAAAATGTATCTCTGTGAGTTGATTTCACACATCACAACGCAGTTTCTCAGAAAGCTTCTTTCTCGTTTTTAACTGAGGATATTTCCTCTGTCAATGTAAGGTTCATTGCACTAAGAAATGTCCTATTGCAGATTTCAAGAACACTGTGTTAACAAACTGCTCAATGAATAGGAAAGTGTATCTCTGAGTTGCATTCACACATCACAACGCATTTTCTCAGAACGATTCCTACCAGTTTTTATCTGTGGATATTTCTGTTTCTACCATAGGCCTCAATGTGCTCCCAAATATCACTTTACAGATTCCATGAACACAGTGTTAGGAAACTGCTACAGGAAAGATAAGATGAATCTCTTTGTGATGTATTCACACATCAGAAAGCAAGTGTTCAGAAAGCTTCTTTCTACTTATTATCTGAGGATAGTTCCTTTTTCACCATAGGCCACAATGTGCTCCCAAATATCACGTTGCAGATTCCACGAGAACACTGTTAGCAAACTGCTTCATGAAGACTAAGTTGTGACTCTGTGAGGTGAATTTATAGATCACAAAGAAGTTTCTCAGAAACGTCTTTCACGATTTTATTTGTGGATACTTCCTTTGTCCTTTTACACTGAAAAACAATCTGAAACATCAGTTCCCAGATGCCAAAGAAACAGGACTAGCAAACGGCTCCATGAAATACAGGTGTAACTCACTGAGTTGAACCCACACATCACAAAGCAGTTTCTCAGAAAGCTTCTTTCTACTTTTTAGCTGAGGATATTTCCTTTGTCACCATAGGCTTCATTGCGCTAAGAATTGTCATTTTGCAGATTTCAAGAAAACTGTGTTCGCAAATACTCAACGAAGAGAAAAGAGTATCTTTGTGACTTGAATTCACACATCACAAAGTAGTTTCTCAGAAACCTTCTTTCTCTCTTTTAGCTGAGGATATATTTTTTGTCACCGTAAGCTTCATTGCGCTAAGAAATGTCCTATTGCAGATTTCATGTACACCGTATTACCAAACTGCTCAATGAACAGGAAAGTGTATCTCTTTGAATTGCATTCAACATCACAATGCAGTTTCTCAGAACTCAGAACTCTTCTTTCCACTTTGTTTCTGTGTATATTTCCTTTTTCACCTTAGGTATCACTGTGCTCCCAAATATCACTTTACAGATTCCACGAACACAGTGTTAGCAAACTGCTACAGGAAGGATAAGATGAATCTCTCTGTGATGGATTCACACATCAGAAAGCAAGTGTTTAGAATGCTTCTTTCCAGTTATTATCTGAGGATAGTTCCTTTTTCACCATATGCTGAAAAGTGAAATATGCTGAAATAAAATTCAGAAAGAAGCGTTTCCAGAAACTGTTCTCTGATGTGTCCATTCATTTCAAAGACTTAAAGCGTACACTACATGAACGCTCTCAAAAATATGCTGAAAAAGACATATCCTCTGATATAAACAAGAAGGAAACTTTCTGTGAAACTGCTCTAGGTTACTTGAAGTACAGTTGCACAGTTAAGCTTCTGTTTTCATTGAGCAGAATTCTAACACTCTTTTAGGTTAGTCAGCTAAGGGACACTCAGGAGCGTTTTGAGGCTTTCAGTGAAAACGGAAATATCTTCAGATACTGGAGAGAAAGTTTCCAAGGAGATGATTTGTGATGTGTGCTTTCCACTCACAGAGTTATACTTTTCTTCTCTTAGAGCATTGGGTAATTCTGTTTGGAGAAAAAGGTATCAGGTTGCATTTGGAAGTATATGGATGACTGCGGCAAAAAAGGAAATTTCCTCAAAGAGAAACTGGAAAGAAGTTTCTGTGAAACTGCTTTGTGATAGATATGTCTATTCATCTCACAAAGATAAAATTTTATTTCTAACAGGCAGTTTTGAAACTGCGATATGAATGGATTCACGAAGGGACATTTCCGAGCACATTCAGGCCTGTGGGGAAATAGGAAATATCTTTCAATAAAAACTGAATAAAAGTTTTCTGAAAAACTGCTTTGTGATGTGTGTATTCCATTCAGGGACCCTTCCTCCTATCTCATAATGTAGTGTGCGAACCCTGATCCTGTAAAACTGAAAAAGTGATATTTTGCAGCGCTTTGAAGACTATGGCAAAAATTGAAATATCCTGAAAGGAAATGGAGAAAGAGGCATTCCAAGAAGCTGCACTCTGACGTTTGCATTCATTTTAGTGAGTTAAAGCTTTCACTACATTGCCCAGTTTGGAAACTCTGTCTTTGAAGAATCTGTGAAGGGATATTAAGTGGCACCTGGAGGCTTTAGGTGAGAAGGAAACATCTTCCGATGAAAACTGGATAGAAGCTTTTGGAGCAACTGCTTTGTGATATGTGTATTCATCTCATAGAGTTAAATAATTATTTGGATTGAGCAGCTTGAAAGCAGTTTCTGTGGAACCTGAGCAAGGACATATGGAAATGCTCCTACAAATATGCTGAAAAAGTGTTAACCTCCGATATAAACCAGCAGGAAACATTCTGTGAAAGTACTCTAGGTCACGTGAAGTCCACTTGCACAGTTAAGCTTCTGTTTTCATTGAGCAGTATTTTGACACTGTTTTAGGATAGTCAGCTAAGGGATATTCGGGAGTGCTATGAGGCGTTCAGTGAAAACGGAAATAACTTCAGATAGATACTGGAGAGATGATTTCTGAGCAGCTGCTTTGCAACGTGTGCATTCCACTCAAAGAGTTTACTTTTCTTCTCATAGAGGATTGGGGAATATGTCTGGAGAAAAAGTGACCAGGGGACATTCAGTGGTAGTTGGACTGGTATGGGTAAAAAGTAAATATTCTCACACAAAAACTGGAAAGAAGCTTTTGGTGAAACTGCTTTGTGATAGATACCTCTATTCATCTCACATAGATAAAATTTTCCTTCTATTACGTGGTTTTGAAAATGTGTCATGGACGGATTCACACAGAGACATTCGGGAGCACCTTCAGGCCTGTGGGGAGATAGGAGATATCTTCAGATAAAAACTGGAGAGAAACTTTCTGAGAAACTGCTTTCTGGTGTGTTCATTCCACTCCAGACATTATATCTCTTTTTTCATAAGGCAGCATTTGAACACTGTTCCCATAAAAGTGAAAAAGTGATACTTTTCAGCGCATTGAAGACTACAGTGAAAAGTGAAATATCCTGAAATAAATCCCATAAAGAAGCATTCCAAGGAACTGCTCTCTGACGTGTGCATTGATTTCACAGAGTTAAAGCTCACACTACGTTGCTCAGTTTGGAAACTCTGTCTTTATGGAATCTGTGAAAGGATATTAAGTGGTACCCGGAGGCTTGTGGTGAGAAAGGAAACGTTTTCTGATGAAAACTGGAGAGAAGCTTTTGGGGCAACTGCTTTGTGTTGTGTGTATTGATCTCATAGAGTTAAATCATTCTTTGAATTGAGCAGTGTGAAATCACAGTTTCTGTGGAAACTGAGAAAGACAATTGGGAAGGCTCTGACGAATATGCTGAAAAAGAAATACCCTCCGATATAAAACAGAAGGAAACTTTCTCTGAAACTGCTCCAGGTCACGTGAAGTGCCCTCACACAGTTAAACTTCTGTTTACATTGAGCTGTATTGTGATGCCGTTTTAGGTTAGTCAGCTAAGGGACACTGGGGCGCGCTTTGAGGCTTATGGTGAAAACAGAAATATCTTCAGATAGATACTGCAGAGAAGATTTCAGAGGAGCTTCTTTGTGACGTGTGCATTCCACTCACAGACTTATTCTTTTTTTCTCATAGAAGATTGGGGAATCCCGTTTGGAGAAAAAGCTACCAGGAAACATTCAGGAGTATATGGGCAGCTATGGTGAAAAAGGAAATATCCTCAGGCAAAAACCGAAAAGAATCTTTCTGTGAAACTGCTTTGAGATAGATATGTCCATTCATCTCACAGAGATAAGTTTTTTTCTATTGTGCAGTTTTGAGACTGCGTCATGGATGGATTCACGAAGGGACATTTGGGAGCACATCCAGTCCTGTGGGAAAATAGGAGATATCTTCAGATAAAAATTGGATAGAAGCTCTCTGAGAAACTGCTTTGTGATGTGTGCATTCCACTCAGGACGTTATACCTCTTTTCGCATAAGTCAGTGTTGGAGCACTGTTCCGATAGAACTGAAAAAGTGGTATTTTGCAACGCATTGAAGACTATGGTGAAAAGTGAAATATCCGGAAATGAAACCCAAAATGAAACTTTCCAAGAATCTGTTCTCTGACGTGTGCATTCATTTCAGAGAGTTACAGCTTACACTGCATTGCCCAGTTTGGAAACTCTGTCTTTGAGGATTCTGGGAAGGGATATTAAGTGGCGCCTGGAGGCTTGTAGTGAGAAATGAAACGTCTTCCTATGAAAACTAGAGACAAGCTTTCAGAGCAACTGCTTTGTGATGTGTGTCTTCATCGCACAGAGTTAATCATTCTTTGGATTAAGCAGTTTGAAATCACTGTTTCTGTGGAACCTGAGAAAGGACATTAGGGCACACTCTTAAGAATATGCTGAAAAACAAATACCCTCAGATAAAAATAAGAAGGAAACTTTCTGTGAAACTGTTCTAGGTCACGGGAAGTCCACTTGTACAGTTAAGTTTCTGTTTTCAGTAAGTAGTATTCTAACACTATTTTACGTTAGTCAGCTAAGGGATACTCGGGAACATTTTGAGACTTACTGTGAAGCTGGAAATATCTTCAGATAGATACTGGAGAGAAGATTTCCGAGGAGCTTCTTTGTGACACGTGTATTCCATTCACAGAATTATACTTTTCTTCTCATAGATGATTGGGGAATCCTGCTTGGAGAAAAAGCTAAAAGGGGACATTTGTGAGTATATTTACAGTCTTGGCAAAAAAATAAATACCATCAGACAAAATCTGGAAAGATAATTTCTGTGAAACTTCTTTGGGATAGATATGTTTACTCAACTCGCATAGATAAAACCTTCCTCCTATTACGCAGATTTTCAACTGCATCAACAAAGGATTCCTGAAGGTACATTTGGAGCACATTTAAGCCTGTGGGGAAATAACAGATAAATTCCTTTAAAAACTGGATAGAAGCTTTGTGATAAACTGCTTTGTGATGTGCGCATTCCACTCAGGGAGTTATGCTTCTTTTCTCCTAACGCAGTGTTTGAACACTGTTCCTGTAATTCTGAAAAAATGATGCTTTGAAGCGCATTGAAGACTAAAGTGAAAAGTGAAATATCCTGAAATAAAACCCAGAAAGACACGTCTCAAGAGACTGCTCTCTGACGTGTCCATTCATTTCAGAGACGTAAAGCATACACTACATTGCCCAGTTTGGAAACTCTGTCTTTGAGGAGTCTGTGAAGGGATATTAAGTAGCGCCCATAGGCTTGTTGTGAGAAAGGAAACGTTTTCTGATGAAAACTGGAGAAAAGCTTTCGGAGCAGTTTCTTTGTGATGTGCGTATTCATCTCATAGAGTTAAATCATTCTTTGGATTGAGCAGTTTGAAATCACTGTTTCTGTGGAAACTCAGAGAGGACATTTACGAACCCTCTCAAGAATATGCTGAAAAAGACATACCTTCTGATATAAAACAGAAGGAAACTTTCTGTGAAACTACTCCATGTCATGTGAAGTCTACTTTCACAGTTAAGCTTCTGTTTTCATTGAACAGAATTCTAACACTGTTTTAGGTTAGTCAGCTAAGGGATACTCAGGAGCGTTTTGAGGCTTTCAGTGAAAACGTAAATATCTTCAGATAGATACTGGAGAGAAGATTTCCGAGGAGCTGCTTTGTGACGTGTGCGTTTCACTCACAGAGTTTTACTTTTCTTCTCGTTGAGCACCGGGGAATCCCGTTTGGAGAAGAATGCTACCAGGGGATTCGGGAATATATGGACGGCTATGGTGAAAAAGGTAATATCTTGAGACATAACCTGGAAAGAAGATTTCTGTGAAATTGATTTTTGATAGATATGTCCATTAATTTCACACAGATAAATATTTTTTTCTATTACGTAATTTTGAAACTGCATCATGGATATATTCCCGAATGGATATTCGGGAGCACTTTCAGGCGTATGCCGAAAAAGGGGACGTCTTCAGATAAAAACCACAGAGAAGCTTTCTGAGAAACTGCTTTTAGATGTGTGCATTACACGCAGGGAGTTACACCTCTTTTCTCATAAGGAAGTGTTTGAAAACTTTTCCTGCAAAACTGACAAAGTGATATTTTGCAGCAAATTGAAGACTATGGCAAAATGTGAAATATCCTGGAAAAAAAAAAAAAAAACAGGAAAGACGGGTTCCAAGAAACTCCTCTCTGTCATGGGCATTCATTTCAGAGAGATAAAGTTTACACTGCGTTGTCCAGTTTGGAAACTCTGTCTTTGAGGAATCTGTGAAGGGATAATAAGTGGTTCCCCTGGGCTTGGGTGAGAAAGGAAATGTCTTCCGATGAAAACTGGAGAGAAGCTTTCGGAGCAACTGCTTTGTGATATGTGTAATCACTCCATTGTGCTAAATCATTCTTTGGAATGAGCAGTTTGATATCACTGTTCTGTGGAACCTGAGAAAGGACATTTGGAACTGCTCCAACGAATATGCTGATAAAGGGATAACTTCCGATAAAAATCAGTAGGAAACTTTCTGTGAAACTACTCTAGGTCACATGAAGTCCACTTGCACAGTTAAGCTTCTGTTTTCACTGAGCAGTATTCTGACAGTGTTTTAGGTTAGTCAGCTAAGTGATATTCGGGAGCGCTATGAGGCTGACAGTGAAAACGGAAATTTCTTCAGATAGATACTGGAGAGAAGATTGCCGAGCAGCTACTTTGTGACATGTACATTCCACTCACAGAGTTATACTTTTGTTCTGATAGAGGATTGGTGAATACCACTTGGAGAAAAAGTGACCAGGGGACATTCAGTGGTATATGGTCTGCTATAGGTAAAAAGTAAATATCCTCACACAAAAACTGGAAAGAAGCTTTCGGTGAAACTGCTTTGTGATAGATACCTCTATTCATCTCGCATAGATAAAATTTTCCTTCTATTACGCAGTTTTGAAACTGTGTCATATACAGATTCACGCAGAGACATTTGGCAGCAACTTCAAGCTTATGGGGAAATAGGAGATATCTTCAGATGAAAACTAAGGGATACTCGGGAATACTTTAAGACTTACGGTGAAGACAGAAATATCTTCAGATAGATACTGGAGAGAAGATTTCCGAGGAGCTGCTTTGTGACACGTGCATTCCATTCACGGAATTATACTTTTCTTCTCATAGATGATTGGGGACTCCCACTTGGAGAAAAAGCTAAAAGGGGACATTTGGGAGTATATTTACAGCCCTGGTGAAAAAGTAAATACCCTGAGACAAAATCTGGAAAGAAACTTTCTGTGAAACTTCTTTGGGATAGATATGTCTACTCAACTCGCATAGATAAAACTTTCCTTCTATTGCGCAGATTTGCAACTGCGTCAACGATGAATTCCTGAAGGGACATTCAGACACATTTAAGCCTGTGGGGAAATAGGAGATAAATTCAGATAAAAACTGGACAGAAGCTTTCTGATAAACTGCTTTGTGTTGTGTGCATTCTTCTCAGGGAGTTATACGTCTTTTCTCCTAACGTAGTGTTTGAACATTCTTCCTGTAAATCTGAAAAAAATGATACTTTGAAGCACCTTGAAGGCTAAAGCAAAAAATGAAATATCCTGAAATAAAACTCAGAAAGACGCATTTCAAGAGACTGCTCTCTGACGTGTCCTTTCATTTCAGAAACTTAAAGCGTACACTACATTGCCCAGTTTGGAAACTCTGTCTTTGAGGAGTCTGTGAAGGGATATTAAGTAGTGCCCATAGGCTTGTTGTGAGAAAGGAAACGTCTTCCGATGAAAACTAGAGGGAAGATTTTGGAGCAGCTTCTTTGTAATGTGTTTATTTATCTCATAGAGTTAAATCATCCTTTGGATTGAGCAGTTTGAAATCACTGTTTCTGTGGAAACTCAGAGAGGACATTTGCAAACGCTCTCAAGAATATGCTGAAAAAGACATACCCTCTGATATAAACCAGAAGGAAACATTCTGTGAAACTACTCTAAGTCACGTGAAGTCCACTTGCACAGATAATTTTTGTTTTCATTGAGCAGTATTCAAACACTCTTTTAGCTTGGTCCACTAAGGGATACTAGAGAGCGCTTTGAGGCTTACGGTGAAACGGAAATATCTTCAGGTAGACACTGGAGAGAAGATTTCTGAGGAGTTGCTGTTTCATGTGTCTGTTGGCTGCATAAATGTCTTCTTTTGAGAAGTGTCTGTTCATATCCTTTGCCCACTTTCTGATGTGGTTGTTTGTTTTTTTCGTATAAATTTGTTTGAGTTCTTCGTAGATTCTGGATATCAGCCATTTGACAGATGGGTAGATTGCAAAAATTTTCTCCCATTCTGTACGTAGCCTGTTCACTCGGATGGTAGTTTCTTTTGCTGTGCAGAAGCTCTTTAGTTCAATGAGATCCCATTTGTCAATTTTGGCTTTTGTTGCCATTGCTTTTGGTGTTTTAGACATGAAGTCCTTGCCCATGTCTATGTCCTTAATGGTACTACCTAGGTTTTCTTCTAGGGTTTTTATGGTATTAGGTCTAACATTTAAGTTTCTAATCCATTTTGAATTAATTTTCGTATAAGGAGTAAGGAAAGGATCCAGTTTAAGCTTTCTACTTATGGCTAGCCAATTTTCCCAGCACCATTTATTAAATAGGGAATCCTTTCCCCATTTCTTGTTTCTCTCAGGTTTGTCAAAGATCAGATGGCTGTAGTTGTTTAGTATTATTTCTGAGGACTCTGCTCTGTTCCATTGGTCTATATCTCTGTTTTGGTAACAGCACCATGCTGTTTTGGTTACTATACCCTTGTAGTATAGTTTGAAGTCAGGTAACGTGATGCCTCCAGCTTTGTTCTTTTGACTTAAGATTGATACATGTAATAATATTTCACACGTGCCCCATAAGTTTGTATAAATAAAAAAATAAAGTAAATTAAAAAAAAAAAAAAAAAAAAAAAAAGATTGTCTTGGCAATGAAGGCTCTTTTTTGGTTCCATATGAACTTTAAAGCAGTTTTTTTCCAATTCTGTGAAGAAACTCATTGGTAGCTTGATGGGGATGGCATTGAATCTATAAATAACCTTGGGCAGTATGGCCATTTTCACGATAATGATTCTTCCTATCCATGAGCATGGTATGTTCTTCCATTTGTTTGTGTCCTCTTTTATTTCACTGAGCAGTGGTTTGTAGTACTCCTTGAAGAGGTCCTTTACATCCCTTGTAAGTTGGATTCCTAGGTATTTTATTCTCTTTGAAGCAATTGTGAATGGAAGTTCATTCATGATTTGGCTCTCTGTCTGTTACTGGTGTATAAGAATGCTTGTGATTTTTGCACATTAATTTTGTATCTTGAGACTTTGCTGAAGTTGCTTATCAGCTTAAGGAGATTTTGGGCTGAGACCATGGGGTTTTCTAAATATACAATCATGTCATCTGCAAACAGGGACAATTTGACTTCTTCTTTTCCTAACTGAATACACTCTATTTCTTTCTCTGGCCTGATTGCCCTATCTAGAACGTCCAACACTATGTTGAATAGGAGTGGTGAGAGAGGGCATGCCTGTCTTGTGCCAGTTTTCAAAGGGAATGCTTCCAGTTTTTGCCCATTCAGTATGATATTGGCTGTGGGTTTGTCATAAATAGCTCTTATTATTTTGAGGTACGTTCCATCAATACCGAATTTATTGAGCGTTGTTAGCATGAAGGGCTGTTGAATTTTGTCAAAAGCCTTTTCTGCATCTATTGAGATAATCATGTGGTTCTTGTCTTTGGTTCTGTTTATATGCCGGATTATGTTTATTGATTTGCGAATGTTGAACCAGCCTTGCATCCCAGGGATGAAGCCCACTGGATCATGGTGGATAAGCTTTTTGATGTGCTGCTGAATCCGGTTTGCCAGTATTTTATTGAGGATTTTTGCATCAATGTTCATCAGGGATATTGGTCTAAAATTCTCTTTTTTTGTTGTGTCTCTGCCAGGCTTTGTTATCAGGATGATGTTGGCCTCATAAAATGAGTTAGGGAATATTCCCTGTTTTTCGATTGATTGGAATAGTTTCAGAAGGAATGGTACCAGATCCTCCTTGTACCTCTGGTAGAATTCAGCTGTGAATCCATCTGGTCCTGGACTTTTTTTGGTGGGTAGGCTATTAATTATTGCCTCACTTTCAGAGCCTACTATTGGTCTATTCAGGGATTCCACTTCTTCCTGGTTTAGTCCTGGAAGAGTGTAAGTGTCCAGGAAATTATCCATTTCTTCTATATTTTCTAGTTGATTTGTGTAGAAGTGTTTATAGTATTCTCTGATGGTAGTTTGTATTTCTGTGGTGTTGGTGGTGATATACCCTTTATAATATTTTATTGCATCTATTTGATTCTTCTCTCTTTTCTTCTTTATTAGTCTTGCTAGCAGTCTGTCAATTTCGTTGATCTTTTCAAAAAAACTAACTCCTGGTTTCATTGATTTTTTGGAGGGTTTTTTGTGTCACTATCTCCTACAGTTCTGCTCTGATCTTAGCTATTTCTTGCCTTCTGCTATCTTTTGAATGTGTTTGCTCTTGCCTCTCTAGTTCTTTTAATTGTGATGTTAGAGTGTCAATTTTAGATCTTTCCAGCTTTCTCTTGTGGGCATTTAGTGCTATAAATTTCCCTCTACACACTGCTTTAAATGTGTCCCAGAGATTCTGGTATGTTGTATCTTTGTTCTCATAGTTTCCAAAGAACATCTTTATTTCTGCCTTCATTTTGTTATGTACCCAGTAGTCATTCAGGAGCAGGTTGTTCAGTTTCCATGTAGTTGAGCGGTTTTGATTGAGTTTCTTAATCCTGAGTTCTAGTTTGATTGCACTGTGGTCTGAGAGACAGTTTGTTATAATTTCTGTTCTTGTACATTTGCTGAGGAGTGCTTTACTTTCAATTATGTGGTCAATTTTGGAATAAGTGCAATGTGGTGCTGAGAAGAATGTATATTCTGTTGATTTGGGGTGGAGAGTTCTATAGATGTCTATTAGGTCCACTTGGTGCAGAGATGAGTTCAGTTCCTGGATATCCTTGTTAACTTTCTGTCTTGTTGATCTGTCTAATGTTGACAGTGGCATGTTGAAGACTCCCATTATTATTGTATGGGTGTCTGAGTGTCTTTGTAAGTCTCTAAGGACTTGCTTTATGAATCTGGGTGCTCCTGTATTGGGTACATATATATTTAGGATAGTTAGCTCTTCCTGTTGAATTGATCCCTTTACCATTATGTAATGGCCTTCTTTGTCTCTTTTGATCTTTGATGGTTGAAAGTCTGTTTTATCAGAGACTAGGATTGCAACCCCTGCTTTTTTTTGTTCTCCATTTGCTTGGTAGATCTTCCTCCATCCTTTTATTTTGAGCCTATGTATGTCTCTGCATGTGAGATGGGTCTCCTGAATACAGCAGACTGATGGGTCTTGACTCTTTATCCAGTTTGCCAGTCTGTGTCTTTTAATGGGAGCATTTAGACCATTTACATTTAAGGTTAATATTCTTATGTGTGAACTTGATCCTGCCATTATGATATTAACTGGTTATTTTGCTCATAAGTTGATGCAGTTTCTTCCTAGCCTCGATGGTCTTTACATTTTGGCATGTGTTTGCAATGGTTGGTACCGGTTGTTCCTTTCCATGTTTTGGGCTTCCATCAGGGTCTCTTGTAAGGCAGGCCTGGTGGTGACAAAATCTCTAAGCATTTGCTTATCTGTAAAGGATTTTATTTCTCCTTCACTGATGAAACTTAGTTTGGCTGGATATGAAATTCTGGGTTTAAAATTCTTTTCTTTAAGAATGTTGAATATTTGCCCCCACTCTTCTGGCTTGTAGAGTTTCTGCCGAGAGATCTGCTGTTAGTCTGATGGGCTTCCCTTTGTGGGTAACCCGACCTTTCTCTCTGGCTGCCCTTAAGATTTTTTCCTTCATTTCAACTTTGGTGAATCTGGCAATTACGTGTCTTGGAGTTGCACTTCTCGAAGAGTATCTTTGTGGCATTCTCTGTATTTCCTGAATTTGAATGTTGGCCTGCCCTACTAGGTTGGACACTCCTGGATGATATCCTGAAGAGTGTTTTCCAACTTGGTTCCATTTTCCCCCTCACTTTCAGGCACCCCAATCAGACGTAGATTTGGTCTTTTTACATAATCCCATACTTCTTGCAGGCTTTGTTCATTTCTTTTTCTTCTTTTTCCTTTTGGTTTCTCTTCTTGCTTCATTTCATTCATTTGACACTCAATCACTGATACCCTCTCTTCCACTTGATTGAGTCGGTTACTGAAGCTTGTGCATTTGTTACGTATTTCTTGTGTCATGGTTTTTATCTCTGTCATTTCGTTTATGATCTTCTCTGCATTAATTATTTTAGCTGTCAATTCTTCCACTCTTTTTTCAAGACTCTTAGTTTCTATGTGGTGGGTGCGTAAGTCCTCCTTTACCTCTGAGAGGTTTGTTGGACTGAAGCCTTCTTCTCTCATCTCGTCAAAGTCATTCTCTGACCAGCTTTGATCCGTTGCTGGCAATGAGCTGCGCTCCTTTGCAGGGGGAGATGCGCTCTTATTTTTTGAATTTCCAGCTTTTCTGCCCTGCTTTTTCCCCACCTTTGTGGTTTTATCTGCCTCTGGTCTTTGATGATGGTGACGTACTGATGGGGTTTTGGTATAGGTGTCCTTCCTGTTTGATAGTTTTCCTTCTAGTAGTCAGGACCCTGAGCTGCAGGTCTGTTGGAGATTGCTTGAGGTCCACTCCAGACCCTGTTTGCCTGGGTATCAGCAGTAGAGGTTGCAGAAGACGGAATATTGCTGAACAGCAAGTGTACCTGTCTGATTCTTACTTTGGAAGCTTCCTCTCAGGGGTGTACTCCACCCTGTGAGATGTGGGGTGTCAGACTGCCCCTAGGGGGGGATGTCTCCCAGTTCGGCTACTCAGGGGTCAGGGACCCACGTGAGCAGGCAGTCCGTCCCTTCTCAGATCTCAACCCCCATGTGGGGAGATCCACTGCTCTCTTCAAAGCTGTCAGACAGAGTTGTTCACGTGTGCACAGGCCTCTGCTGCTTCCCCTGTTATTTTTTAGCTGTGCCCTGTCCCCAGAGGTGGAGTCTACAGCTAAACAACAACAACAGAGTCTTTTGCGTCTGCAGAGGTTCTTGCTGCATTTTATGTTGTTGTTGTTTATCTGTGCCCTGTCTCCAGAGGGGGAGTCTACAGAGACAGGCAGGTTTCCTTGAGCTGCTGTAAGCTCCACCCAGTTCGAGCTTCGCAGCGGCTTTTTTTAACCTACTTAAGCCTCAGCAATGGTGGACGCCCCTCCCCCATCCTTGCTGCTGCCTTGCGGTTAGATCACAGACTGCTGTGTTAGTAATGATGGAGGCTCCATGGCCGTGGGACCCTCCCAGCCAGGTGTGTGATACAATCTCCTTGTGTGCCCGTTTGCTCAAAGCGCAGTATTGAGGGGGCAGTCACCCGATTTTCCAGGTGTTGTGTGTCTCAGTTCCCTTGGCTAGGAAAAGGGACTCCCTTCCCCCTTGCGCTTCCCAGGTGAGGCGATGCCTCACCCTGCTTCAGCTCTGGCTGGTCGTGCTGCAGCAGCTGACCAGCACCGATTGTCCCACAAACCCTAGTGAGATGACCCCAGTACCTCAGTTGAAAATGCAGAAATCACCGGTCTTCTGTGTCACTCATGCTGGGATTTGGAGACTGGAGCTCTTCCTATTCGACCACCTTGCTCCGCCCCCCAGAGTTAGCTTTTCTTCTCATGGAGGATTGGGGAATCCAGTTTGGAGAAATGTCTACCAGGAGATATTCATGAGTATATGAACTGCTATGGTGAAAAAGGAAGTATCCTCAGACAGAAAGTGGAAAGAAGCTTTCTGTGAAACTACTTTGTGATAGGTATGTCTATTCGTCTCACAAAGATAAAACTTTTTTTCTAATAAGCAGTTTTAAAACTGCGTCATAGATGGATTTGCGAAAGTACATTTCCGGGCACATTCAGGCCTGTGGGGAAATCGGAACTATCTTTCAATAAAAACTGAAGAAAAGTTTTCTGAAAAACTGCTTTGTGATGTGTGTATTCCATTAAGGGAACTTTACCTCCCATCTCATAAGGTAATGTGTGAACCCTGATTCTGTAAAACTGAAAAAGTGACATTTCGCGGCGCATTGAAGACTATGGTGAAAAATGAAATATCCTGAAAGGAAACCCAGAAAGAAGCATTCCAAGAACCTGCTTTCTGACGTTTACATTCATTTCAGTGAGTTAAACCTTTCACTACATTGCCAAGTTTGGAAACTCTGTCTCTGAGGAATCTGTGAAGGGATATTAAGTGGCTCCCAGACGCTTGAGGTGAGAAGGAAACGTCTTCCGATGAAAACAGGATAGAATCTTTTGGAGCAACTCTTTTGGATATGTGTATTCATCTCATAGAGGTAAATCATTCTTTGGATTGAGCAGTTTGAAAGCAGTTTCTGTGGAACCTGAGAAAGGACATATGGAAATGCTCCTACGAATATGCTGAAAAAGGGTTAACTTCCGATAAAAGCCAGTAGAAAACTTCCTGTGAAACTGCTCTAGGTCACGTGAAGTTCACTTGAACAGTTAAGCTTCTGTTTTCATTGAGCAGTATTCTGACACTGTTTTAGGTTAGTTAGCTAAGGGATATTCGGGAGCACTATGAGGCTTACAGTGAAAACGGAAATATCTTCAGATAGATACTGGAGTGAAGATTTCCAAGCAGCTGCTTTGTGACGTGTGCATTCCACTCACAGAGTTATACTTTTCTTCTCATAGAGGATTGGGGAATAACGTTTGGAGAAAAAGTGACCAGGGACATTCGGTGGTATATGGACTGCTATGGGTAAAAAGTAAATATCCTCACACAAAAACTGGAAAGAAGCTTTTGTTGAAACTGCTTTGTGATAGATACCTTTATTCATCTCACATAGATAAAATTTTCCATCTATTATGCAGTTTTGAAGCTGCGTCATAGACGGATTCACACAGAGACATTCGGGAGCACCTTCGGGCTTGTGGGGAAATAGGAGATATCTTCAGACAAAAACTGGAGAGAAACATTCTGAGAAACTGCTCTCTGGTGTGTGCATTCCACTCAGGACATTATACCTCTTTTCTCATCAGGCAGCATTTGAATACTGTTCCGGTAAAAGTGAAAAAGTGATACTTTTCAGCACGTTGAAGACTGTAGTGAATAGTGAAATATCCTGAAATAAAACCCAGAAAGAAGCGTTCCAAGGAACTGCTCTCCGACCTGTGCATTGATTTCACTGAGTTAAAGCTCAGACTACGTTGCCCAGTTTGGAAACTCTGTCTTTATGGAATCTGTGAAAGGATATTACGTGGTATCCAGAGGGTTGTGGTGAGAAAGGAAACGTCTTCTGATGAAAACTGCAGAAAAGCTTTTGGAACAACTGGTTTGTGTTGTGTGTATTGATCTCATAGAGTTAAATCATTCTTTGAATTGAGCAGTGTGAAATCACAGTTTCTGTGGAAACTGAGAAAGACAATTGGGAACGCTCTTACAAATATCCTGAAAAAGAAATACCCTCCGATAAGTACCAGAAAGAAACTTTCTCTGAAACTGCTCTAGGTCACGTGAAGTCCCCTCACACAGTTAAACTTCTGTTTACATTGGCCAGTATTGTAATGCCATTTTAGCTTAGTCAACTAAGGGACACTGGGGTGCACTGTGAGGCATATGGTAAAAACAGAAATATCTTCATATAGATACTGCAGAGAAGATTTCAGAGGAGCTTCTTTGTGACGTGTGCATTCCACTCACAGACTTATTCTTTTTTTCTCATAGAAGATTGGGGAATCCATTTGGAGAAAATGCTACCAGGAAACATTCAGGACTATATGGACAGCTGGGTGAAAAAGGATATTTCCTGAGACAAAAAGCAGAAAGAATCTTTCTGTGAAACTGCTTTGAGATAGATATGTCCATTCATCTTGCAGAGATAAAAGATTTTTTCTATTACGCAGTTTTGAGACCGCGTCATGGTCTGATTAGCAAAGGGACATTTGGGAGGGCATCCAGTCCTTTTGGGAAATAGGAGATATCTTCAGATGAAAACTGGAGATAAGCTTTCTGAAAAACTGTTTTGTGATGTGTGCATTCCAATCAGGAAGTTATACATCTTTTCTCATAAGTCAGTGTTGGAGCACTGTTCCGATAAAACTGACAAGGTGATGTTTTGCAACACATTGAAGACTATGGCGAAAAGTGAAATATCCGGAAATAAAACCAGAAAGAAACGTTCCAAGAAGCTGTTCTCTGACGTGTGCATTCATTTCAGAGAGTTACAGCTTACACTGAGTTGCCCAGTTTGGAAACTCTGTCTTTGAGGAATCTGGGAAGGGATATTAAGTGGCATCCGGAGGCTTGTGGTGAGAAAGGAAAAGTCTTCCTATGAAAACTAGAGACAATCTTTCGGAGCAACTGCTTTGTGATGTGTGTCTTCATCGCACAGACTTAATCATTCTTTGAATTAAGCAGTTTGAAATCACTGTTTCTGTGGAACCTGAGAAAGGACACTAGGGCACACTCTTAAGAATATGCTGAAAAAAAAATACCCTCTGATAAAAATAAGAAAGAAACTTTCTGTCAAACTGTTCTAGGTCACCGGAAGTCCACTCCCACAGTTAAACTTCTGTTTTCAGTAAGTAGTATTCTAACATTATTTTACATTAGCCAGCTAAAGGATACTCGAGGACGCTTTGAGGCTTACGGTGAAGCCGGAAATATCTTCAGATAGATACTGGAGAGAAGATTTCCAAGGAGCTGCTTTGTGACACGTGCATTCCATTCACAGAATTATACTTTTCTTCTTATAGATGATTGGGGAATCCCGCTCGGAGAGAAAGCTAAAAGGGGACATTCAGGAGTATATTTACAGTTCTTGTGAAAAAGGAAATATTCTCAGACAAAATCTGGAAAGAAACTCTCTGTGAAACTGCTTTGGGATAGATATGTCTACTCATGTCACATAGATAAAACTTTCCTCCTATTACGCAGATTTTCAACTGCGTCAACGACGGATTCCTGAAGGGCCATTCGGAGCACATTTAAGCCTTCGGGGAAATAGGAGATAAATTCAGATAAATTCTGGAGAGAAGCTTTCTGACAAACTGCTTTGTGATGTGCGCACTCCACTCAGGGAGTTATACCTCTTTTCTGCTAACGCAGTGTTTGAACATCGTTCCTGTAAATCTGAAAAAGTGATACTTTGAAGCGCCTTGAAGACTAAAGCAAAAAGTAAAATATCCTGAAATAAATCCAGAAAGAAGCATTTCAAGAAACTGCTCTCCGACGTGTCCATTCATTTCTGAGACTTATAGCATACACTACATTGCCCAGTTAGGAAACTCTGTCGTTGAGGTGTCTGTGAAGGGATATTAAGTAATGCCCGTAGGCTTGTTGTGAGAAAGGAAACTTCTTCCGATGAAAACTGGAGAGAGGCTTTTGGAGAAACTTCCTTGTGATGTGTGTATTCATGTCATAGAGTTAAATCTTTCTTTGGATTGAGCAGTTTGAAATCACTGTTTCTGTGGAAACTCAGAGAGGACATTCGTGAATGCTCTCAAGAATATGCTGAAAAAGACATACCCTCCAATATAAACCAGAAGGAAACTTTCTGGGAAACTGCTCCAGGTTACTTGTAGTACAGTCACACAGTTAAGCTTCTGTTTTCATTGAGCAAAATTCTAACGCTGTTTTAGGTTAGTCAGCTAAGGGATACTCAGGAGCGTTTTGAGGCTTTCAGTGAAAACGGAAATATCTTCAGATAGATACTGGAGAGAAGGTTTCCGAGGAGCTGATTTGGGATGTGTGCGTTCCACTCACAGAGTTATACTTTTCTTCCCTTAGAGCATTGGATAATTGTGTTTGGAGAAAAAGGTATCAGGTTGCATTCAGAAGTATATGGATGACTATGGGGAAAAAGGAAATGTCCTCAAACCAAAACCGGAAAGAAACTTTCTGTGAACCTGCTTTGTGATAGATAACTCTATTCATCTCACATAGATAAAGTTTTCTTTTTATTACACACTTTTGAGACTGTGTCATGGAAGGATTCGCTACGTGACATTCGGAAGCACATTTATGTCTGTGGGGTAATAGTAAATATCTTCAGATAAAAACTGGAGTGAAGCTTTCTGAGAAACTGCTTTGTGATGTGTGTATTCCACTGAGGGAGTTATACCACTTTTCTCGAAAGGCAGTGTTTGAACACTGTTCGTGTAAAACTCAAAAAGTGATATTTTTCAGCACCCTGAAGACTATGGCGAAAAGTGAAATATCCTGAAACAAAACCCAGAAAGAAAGGTTCCAGCAAACTGCTCTCTGCGGTGTGCACTCATTTCAGAGAGTTAAAGCTTACACTACGGTGATCAGTTTGGAAACTAACTCCTTCAGGGATCTATGAAGGGATATTGAGTGGCGCCCAGAGGCTGGTCTTGAGAAAAGAAACGTCTTTTGATGAAAACTGGAGAGAAGCTTTCAGAGCATCTGCTTTTGACGCGTGTATTCATCTCATAGAGTTAAATCATTCTTTGGATTGAGCAGTTTGAAATCACTGTTTCTGTGGAGCCTGAGAAAGGATATTTCGGAATGCTCTAAGGAATGTGCTGAAAAACAAGTACCCTCTGACAAAAACCAGAAGGACATTTTCTGTGAAACTGCTCTGGGTCACATGAATTCCACTTGCACACTTAAGCTTCGGTTTTCATTGAGCAGTGTTCTAACAAGCTTTTAGGTGAGTCTGAAGTGATATTCGGGAGTGCTTTGAGGCTTATGGTGAAAAAGGAAATATCTTCAGATAAAAACTGGAGAGTAGAATTCCGAGTAGCTGCTTTGTGACGTGTGCATTCCTTGCACAGATTTACAATTTTATTTTCATAGAGGATTGGCGAGTCCCGTTTGGTGTAAACGTTACCAGGCCTCATTTGGGAGTATATGCATGGCTATGGTTTAAAAGGAAATATCATCAGACAAAAACTGGAAAGAAGCTTTCTGTGAAACTGCTTTGTGTTAGATATGTCTATTCATCTCACATAGATAAAACTTTTTCGCTATTATGCAGTTTTGAAACTGCATTATGGACGGATTTGCGAAGGGACATTTTGTGCACATTCCAGCCCGTGGGGAAAGAGGAAATATCGCCAGATAAGAACGGGAGAGAAGCTCTCTGAGAAACTGCTTTGTGATGTGTGCATCCCACTCAGGGATTTATACCTCTTTTGTCATAAAGTAGTGTTTGAACACTGTTCCTGTAAAACTGAAAATGTAATACCTTGCAGCGCACTGAAGACTATGGCGAAAAGTGAATTGTCCTGAAATAAAACCCAGAAATAAGCATTCCAGGAAACTGCTCTCTGACGTGTGCACTCATTTGAGAGAGTTAAAGTTTAAACTACGTTACCGAGTTTGGAAACTCTGTCTTTGAGGAATCTGTGAAGGGATATTAAGTGGTGCCCGAAGGAGTGTGGTGAGAAAGGAAATGTCTTCAGATGAAAACTGGAGACAAGCTTTCATAGCAACTGCTTTGTGATGTGTGTTTTTACCTCATAGAGTTAAATCATTCTTTGGATTGAACAGTTGAAATCACTGTTTTTGTGTAACCTTAGAAAGGACGTTTGGGAACGCTCTTAAGAATATGCTGAAAAAGAAATACCCTCCAATAAAAAACAGAAGGAAACTTTCTGTGAAACTGCTCTAGGTCATGTGAGGTGCACTCACACAGTTCAGCTCCTGTTTTCATTGAGCAGCATTCTAACACTGTTCTAGGTTAGTCCCCTAATGGATACTCAGTAGCACATTGAGGCTTATGGTGAAAACGGAAATATCTTCAGATAGTTACTGGAGAGAAAATTTCCAAGGAGCTGCTTTGTGACGTGTGCATTCCACTCACAGAGATATACTTTTCTTCTCAGAGAGGATTGGGGAATCCCGTTTGGAGCAAAAGCTACCAGGAGACATTCGGGATTATATGACTGGATATGGTGAAAAATGAAATATCCTGAGAAAAAAACTAGAAAGAAGCTTTTTGTGAAACTGCTTTGTGATAGATATGTCTATTCATCTCACATAGATAAAACGTTCTTTCTATTACGCAGTTTTGAAAGTACCTCATGACGGATTCATGAAGGGACATTCGGGAGCACATTCTGGCCTGTGGGGAAATAGGACATATTGTCAGATTAAAACTGCAGAAAAGATTTCTGACAAATTGTTTTTGATGTGTGCATTCCATTCAGCATGTTATCCAGCTTTTTTCATTAGACAGTGTTTGAACACTGTTCCTGTGA
The DNA here is from genome assembly GCF_002776525.5 of Piliocolobus tephrosceles. Lineage (NCBI taxonomy): Eukaryota > Metazoa > Chordata > Mammalia > Primates > Cercopithecidae > Piliocolobus > Piliocolobus tephrosceles. Next base: position 35,171,881 of record NC_045443.1, on the reverse strand, counting down.
AACTGAAAAAACATATTTTGCAGCACCTTGAAGACTATGGCGAAAAGTGAAATATCCTGTAATAAAACCCAGAAGGAAGTGTCACAACAAATTGCTCTCTGATGTGTGCACTCATTTCAGAGAACTAAAGCTTACACTACGTTGCCCAGCTTGGAAACTCCGTGTTTGAGGAATCTGTGAAGGGATAGTAAGTGGCTCCTGGAGGCTTGTGGTGAGAAAGGAACCGTCTTCTGATGAACACTGGAGACAAGCCTTCAGAGCAACTGCTTTGTGATGTGAGTATTCATCTCACAGAGTTAAATCATTCTTTTGATCAAGCAGTTTGATATCACTGTTTCTGTGGATCCTCAGAAAGGACATTTGGGACCGCTCTTAAGAATATGCTGAAAAAGAAATACACTCTGATGAAAACCAGAAGGAATCTTTCTGTGAAATTGCTCTAGGTCATGTGAAATCCACTCGCACAGTTTAGCTTCTGTATTCACTGAGCAGTATTCTAATCCTGTTTTAGGTTACTCAGCTAAGGGATTCTCGGGAGCGCTTTGAGGCTTACCGTGAAAACATAAATATCTTCAGATAGATACTGGAGAGAAGATTTCAGAGGAGCTGCTTTGTGATGTGTGTGTTCGACTCACAGAGTTTTAGTTTTCTTCTCATAGAGCACCGGTGTATCCCGTTTGGAGAATAACACTACCAGGGGATTCAGGAATATATGGACGGCTATGGTGAAAAAGGTAATATCCTGAGAAAAAAACTGGAAAGAAGATTTCTTTGGAACTGCTTTTAGATAGATATGTCCATTCATTTCACACAGATAAGCCTTGTTTTCTATTACGTAGTTTGGAAACTGCGTCATGGACGGATTCGCGAATGGATATTCGGGAGCACATTCCGGTGTATAGCGAAAAAGGAGATGTCTTCAGATGAAAACCACAGAGAAGATTTCTGAGAAATTGCTTTTTGATGTGTGCATTCCATGCAGGGATTTATACCTCTTTTCTCATAAGGCAGTGTTTGAAAGCTTTTCCTGCAAAAGTGACAAAGTGATATTTTGCAGTGAATTGAAGACTATGCCAAATGTGAAATATCCTGAAAAAAAAAAAAAAACCCAGCAAAGAGGATTCCAAGAAACTCCTCTCACGTGGGCATTCATTTCGGAGAGATAAAGTTGACACTGCATTGTCCAGTTTGGCAACTCTGTCTTTGAGGAATCTGTGAAGGGATAATAAGTGGTTCCCCTGGGCTTGTGGTGAGAAAGGAAATGTCCTCTGATGAAAACTATAGAGAATCTTTCGGAGCATCTGCTTTGTATTGTGTGTAATCATTCCATTGTGTTAAATTATTCTTTGGATTGAGCAGTTTGATATCACTGTTTCTGTGGAACCTGAGAAAGGACATTTGGAAATTCTCTTAAGAATATATTGAAAAAGAAATACCCTCCAATAAAAAAGACAAGGGAACACTCTGTGAAACTGCTGTAAGTCACGTGAGGTCCACTCGCACAGTTAAACTTCTGTTTTCATTGAGCAGTATTCAAACACTCTTTTAGCTTTGTCAGCTAATGGATACTAGGGAGTGCATTGAGGCTTACGGTGAAACGGAAATATCTTCAGGTAGATACTGGAGAGAAGATTTCTGAGGAGCTGCTTTGTGAAGCGTGCATTCCACTCACTGAGTTACACTTTCCTTCACCAAGATGAATGGGGAATTCCGTTTGTAGGAAAAGCTACCAGGGGACATTCGGGAGTATATGGACAGCTATGGTGAAAAAGGAAATATCCTCAGACAAAAACCGGAAAGAATCTTTCTGTGAAACTGCTTTGTGATAGATATGTCCATTCTCCTCACAGAGATAAAAGTGTTTTTCTATTATGCAGTTTTGAGACTGCATCGTGGACAGATTTGCAAAGAAACATTTGGGAGCGCATCCAGTACTGTGGGGAAATAGGAGATATCTTCAGATAAATACTGGAGAGAAGCTTTCTGAAAAACGGCTTTGTGATGTGTGCATTCCACTCAGGAAGTTTTACCCCTTTTCTCATAAGTCAGTGTTTGAGCACTGTTCCAATAAAGCTGAAAATGTGATATTTTGCAACGCATTGAAGACTAAGGCAAAAAGTGAAATATCCGGAAATAAAACCCAGAAAGAAACGTTCACAGAAGCAGTTCTCTGACGTGTGCATTCATTTCAGAGAGTTACAGATTACACTGCATTGCCCAGTTTGGAAACTCTGTCTTTGAGGAATCTGGGAAGGGATATTAAGTGGCGCCCGGAGGCTTGTGGTGAGAAAGGAAACGTCTTCTTATGAAAACTAGAGACAAGCTTTCGGAGCAACTGCTTTGTGATGTGTGTCTTCAGGGCACAGACTTAATCATTCTTTAGATTAAGCAGTTTGAAATCACTGTTTCTGTGGAACCTGAGAAAGGACGTTAGGGCACACTCTGAAAAATATGCTGAAACACAAATACCCTCTGAAAAAAATAAGAAAGAAACTTTCTGTGAAAATGTTCTAGGTCACGGGAAGTCCACTCCCACAGTTAAGCTTCTGTTTTCAGTAAGAAGTATTCTAACACTATTTTATGTTAGTCAGCTAAAGGATACTCGGGAACGCTTTGAGGCTTACGGTGAAGATGGAAATATCTTCAGATAGATACTGGAGAGAAGATTTCCGAGGAGCTGCTTTGTGACACGTGCATCCCATTCACAGAATTATACTTTTCTACTCATAGATGATTGGGGAATCCTGCTTGGAGAAAAAGCTAAAAGGGGACATTCAGGAGTATATTTACAGCCCTGGTGAAAAAGGAAATATCCTCAGACAAAATCTGGAAAGAAACTTTCTGTGAAACTGCTTTGGGATAGATATGTCTACTCATCTCGCATAGATAAAACTTTCCTCCTATACGCAGATTTGCAAATGCATCAACGACGGATTTCTGAAGGGACATTCGGAGCACATTTAAGCCTGCGGGGAAATAGGAGATAAATTCAGATAAAAACTGGACAGAAGCTTTCTGATAAACTGCCTTGTGGTGTGAGTATTCCACTCAGGGAGTTATACCCCTTTTCTCCTAATGCAGTGATTGAAC
>NC_045443.1:35119327-35168781 GCF_002776525.5 Piliocolobus tephrosceles | reverse complement strand
TCCACTCAGGGAGTTATACCCCTTTTCTCCTAATGCAGTGATTGAACACTGCTCCTTTAAATCTGGAAAAATGATACTTTGAAGCACCTTGAAGACTAAAGCAAAAAGTGAAATATCCTGAAATAAAACCCAGAAAGAAGCATTTCAGGATACTGCTCTCTGACGTGTCCATTCATTTCAGAGACTTAAAGTGTACACTGCATTGCCCAGTTGGAAACTCTGTCTTTGAGGAGTCTGTGAAGGGATATTAAGTAGCGCCCGTAGGCTTGTTGTGAGAAAGGAAACGTCTTCCAATGAAAACTGGAGAGAAGCTTTCGGAGCAGCTTCCTTTTGATGTTGTATTCATCTCATAGAGTTAAATCATTCTTTGGATTGAGCCATTTGAAATCACTGTTTCTGTGGAAACTCAGACAGGACATTTGTGAACGCTCTCAAAAATATGCTGAAAAAGACATACCCTCTGATATAAACCAGAAGGAAACTTTCTGTGAAACTGCTCCAGGTTACTTGAAGTTCAGTCACACAGTTAAGCTTCTGTTTTCCTTGATCAGAATTCTAACACTGTTTTAGGTTAGGCAGCTAAGGGATACTCAGGAGCGTTTTGAGGCTTTCAGAGAAAAGGCAAATATCTTCAGATAGATACTGGAGAGAAGGTTTCCAAGGAGCTGATTTGTGATGTGTGCATTCCACTCACAGAGTTATACTTTTCTTCTCTTAGGGCACTGGGTAATTCTGTTTGGAGAAAAAGGTATCAGGTTTCATTCGGAAGTATATGGACGACTACGGGGAAAAAGGAAATCTCCTTAAACACTAACTAGAAACAAGCTTTCTGTGAATCTGCTTTGTGATAGATACCTCTATTTATCTCACATAGATAAAGCTTTCTTTCTATTACGCACTTTTGAAACCGCATCATGGATGGATTCACGAAGATACATTCGGGAGCACATTCAGGTCTGTGGGGTAATAGTAAATATCTTCAGATACAAACTGGAGTGAAGCTTTCTGAGAAACTGCTTTGTGATGTGTGTATTCCACTGAGGGAGTTTTACCACTTTTCTCATAAGGCAGTGTTTGAACACTGTTCGTGTAAAACTGAAAAAGTGATATTGTGCAGTGCCTTGAAGACTACGGTGGAAAGTGAAATATCCTGTAATAAAGCCCAGAAAGAAACGTTCCAACAAACTGCTCTCTGACGTGTGCACTCATTTCAGAGAGTTAAAGCTTACACTACATTGATCAGTTTGGAAACTAAGTCTTTGAGGAATCTATGAAGGGATATTAATTGGCGCCCAGAGGATAGGCTTGAGAAAAGAAACATCTTCCAATGAACACTGGAGAGAAGCTTTCGGAGCTACTGCTGTGTGATGTGTGTATTCATCTCATAGAGTTAAATCATTCTTTGGATTGAGCAGTTTCAAATCACTGTTTCTGTGGAACTTGAAAGAGGATATTTGGGAACGCTCTAATGCATGTGCTGAAAAATAAGTACCCTCTGACAAAAACCAGAAAGACATTTTCTGTGAAACTGCTCTGGGTCACATGAATTCCACACACACACATAAGCTTCGGTTTTCACTGAGCAGTATTCTAACAAGCTTTTTGGTTAGTCTGTGAAGTTATATTTGGGAGTTAGTCTGTGAAGTTATATTTGGGAGCGCTTTGAGGCTTGTTGTGAAAAAGGAAATATCTTCAGATAAAAACTGGAGAGTAGAATTCCGAGGAGCTGCTTTGTGACGTGTGTATTTCACTCACAGAGTGACAATTTTATTTTCATAGAGGATTGGCAAGTCCCGTTTGGTGTAAACACTACCAGTGCTCATTCAGGAGCATATGCATGGCTATGGTTTAAAAGGAAATATCTTCAGACAAAAACTGGAAAGAAGCTTTCTGTGAAACTGCTTTGTGTTAGATATGTCTATTCATCTCACATAGATAAAACTTTTTCTCTTTTATGCAGTTTTGAAACTGCATTATGGACGGATTTGGGTAGGGACATTTTGTGCACATTCCAGCCTGTGGGGAAATAGGAAATATCGCCACATAAGAATGGGAGATAAGCTGTCTGAGAAACTGCTTTGTGATGTGTGCATTCCACTGAAGGATTTATACCTCTTTTGTGATAAGGCTGTGTTTGAACACTGTTCCTATAAAACTGAAAATGTAATACCTGCAGCGCACTGAAGACTATGTTGAAAAGTGAATTGTCCTTAAATAAAACCAGAAAGAAGCATTCCAGGAAACTGCTCTCTGACGTGTGCATTCATTTCTGAGAGTTAATGCTTACACTACATTGCCGAGTTTGGAAAACTGCTCTTTGAGGAATATGTGAAGGGATATTAAGTGGTGCCCGAAGACTTGTGGTGAGAAAGGAAACGTTTTCAGATGAAAACTGGAGACAAGCTTTCGGAGCAACTGCTTTGTGATGTGTGTATTCATCTCTTAGAGATAAATCATTCTTTGGATTGAACAGTTGATATCACCATTTTTGTGTAATCTTAAAAAGGACATTTGGGAACACTCTTAAGAATATGCTGAAAAAGAAATACCCTCCAATAAAAAACAGAAGGAAACTTTCTGTGAAACTGCTCTAGGTCACGTGAGGTGCACTCACACTGTTGAGCTCCCGTTTTCATTGAGCAGCATTCTAACACTGTTCTAGGTCAGTCCACTAATGGATACTCAGTAGCACATTGAGGCTTACGGTGAAAACGGAAATATCTTCAGATAGATACTGGAGAGAAAATTTCCAAGGTGCTGTTTTGTGACGTGTGCATTCCACTCACAGAGATATACTTTTCTTCTCATAGAAGATTGGGGAATCCCGTTTGGAGCAAAAGCTACCAGGAGACATTCAGGATTATATGGCCGGATATGGTGAAAAAGGAAATATCCTGAGAAAAAAACTAGAAAGAAGCTTTTTGTGAAACTGCTTTGTGATAGATATGTCTATTCATCTCACATAGATAAAACTTTCTTTCTATTACACAGTTTTGAAAGTACGTCATGACTGATTCGAAAAGGGACATTTGGGAGCACATTCTGGCCTGTGGGGAAAGAGGAGATATCTTCACATAAAAACTGCAGAGAAGATTTCTGAGAAACTGACTTTTGATGTGTGCATTCCATTCAGGGTGTTATCCAGCTGTTTTCATAAGGCAGTGTTTGAACACTGTTCCTGTGAAACTGAAAAACCATATTTTGAAGCGCCTTGAAGACTATGACAAAAAGTGAAATATTCTGTAATAAAACCCGGAAAGAAGTGCCCCAACAAATTGCTGTTCGATGTGTGCACTCATTTCAGAGAGTTAAAGCTTACAGTACGTTGCCCAGTTTGGAAACTCCGTGTTTGAGGAATCTGTGAAGGCATATGAAGTGGCGCCCATAGGCTTGTGGTCAGAAAGGAAACGTCTTCCAATGAACACTGGAGACAAGCTTTCGGAGCAACTGCTTTGTGATGTGCCTATTCATCTCATAGAGTTAAATCAATCTTTGGATCGAGCAGTTTGATATCACTCTTTCTGTGGAAGTTGAGAAAGGACATTTGGGAATGTTCTTAAGAATATGCTGAAAAAGAATTACACTCCGATGAAAACCAGAAGGAGACTTTCTGTGAAACCACTCTAGGTCACGTGAAGTCCACTCGCACAGTTTAGCTTCTGTATTCACTGAGCAGTATTCTAATCCTGTTTTAGGTTACTCAGCTAAGGGATACTCAGGAGCGCTTTGAGGCTTACGGAGAAAATGTAAATATCTTCAGATAGATACTGGAGAGAAGATTTCCGAGGAGCTGCTTTGTGACGTGTGCATTGCACTCACAGTGTTTTACTTTTCTTCTCATAGAGCATCGAGGAATCCCGTTTGTAGAATAGTGCTACCAGGGGATTCAGGAATGTATGGATGGCTATGGTGGAAAGGCAATATCCTGAGACAAAAACTGGAAAGAAGATTTCTGTGACACTTGTTTTTGGTAGATATGTTCATTCATTTCACACATAAAACTTTTTTCTATTATGTAGTTTTGAAACTGCGTCATGGACGGATTCGTGAATGGATATTCAGGAGCACATTCAGGCGTACAGTGAAAAAGGAGATGTCCTCAGATAAAAACTGCAGAGAAGCTTTCTGAGAAACTACTTTTTGGTGTGTGCATTCCACGCAGGGAGCTATACCTCTTTTCTCATTAGGCAGTGTTTGAAACCTTTTCCTGCAAAACTGACAAAATGATATTTTGCAGTGAAATGAAGACTATGGCGAAATGTGAAGTATCCTGAAAAGAATCCAGGAAGGAAGGGTTCCAAGAAATTCCTCTCTGACGTGGGCATTCATTTCAGAGAATTAAAGTTGACACTGCATTGTCCAGTTTGGAAACTCTGTCTTTGAGGAATCTGTGAAGGGATAATAAGTGGTTCCCCTGGGCTTGTGGTGAGAAAGGAAATGTCTTCCGATGAAAACTGGAGAGAAGCTTTCAGAGCAACTGCTTTGTGATGTGTGTAATCATTCCATTGTGTTAAATCATTCCTTGGATAGAGCAGTTTGATATCACTGTTTCTGTAGAACCTGAGAAAGGACATTTGGAAATGCTCTTAAGAATATATTGACAATGAAATACCCTCCAATAAAAAAGACAAGGAAACACTCTGTGAAACTGCTGTAAGTCACGTGAAGTCCACTCGCACAGTTAAACTTCTGTTTTCATTGAGCAGTATTCAAACACTCTTTTATCTTGGTCAGCTAAGGGATACTAGGGAGCACTTTGAGGCTTACAGTGAAACAGAAATATCTTCAGGTAGATACTGGAGAGAAGATTTCTGAGGAGTTGCTTTGTGAAGTGTGTATTCCACTCACTGAGTTACACTTTTCTTCTCCAAGATGATTGGGGAATTCCATTTGTAGAAAAAGCTACCAGGGGACATTCGGGAGTATATGGACTGGTATGATGAAAAATAAAATATCCTCAGACAATAACTGGAAAGAAGCTTCTGTGAAACTGCTTTGTGATAGATATGTCTATTCATCTCACATACAGAAAAACTTCTCTCTACTATGCAGTTCTGAAACTGCATCACCGACGCATTCGTGAAGGGACATTCGGAGGCACATTCAGGCCTGTGGGGAAGTAGGAAATAACATCAGATAAAAACTGGAGAGAAGCTTTCAGAATAACTGATTTGTGATGTGTGCATTCCACTCAGGGAGTTATACCTCTTTTCTCATAAGGCAGTGTTTGAACCCTACTCCTGTTAAACTGAAAAAGTGATATATTGCAGCGCATTGAAGACTAGGGCGAAAAGTGAAAAATCCTGAAATAAAACCCAAAAAGAAGTGTTCCAGGAAACATCTCTGGACGTTTGCATTCATTTCACAGAGTTAAAGCTTTCCCTACATTGCCCAGTTTGGAAACGCTGTCTTTGAAGAATCGGTGAAGGGAAATTACAGTGTCGTCTGAAGTTTGGAGGTGAGAAAGAAAACGTCTTCCGATAAAAACTGGACAGAAGCTTATGGAGAAACTGTTTTGTGATGGGTGTATTCGTCTCATAGTGTTAAATCATTGTTTGTAGTGAACAGTTTGAAATCACTCTTTCTGTGGAACCTGAGAATGGACATTTCTGAAAGCTCTTAAGAATATGCTGAAAAAGAAATGCCCTCCCATAAAAACCAGAAGGAAACTTCCTGTGAATCCTCTCTAGGCCACGTGAAGTCCACTTGCACAGTTAGGCTTCTGTTTTCATTGAGCAGTCCTATAACACTATTTCTGTTCAGTTTGGGAAGTGATATTCGGGAGCACTTTGAGGTTTGAGGTGAAAAAGTTAATATCTTCAGATAAAAACTGCAGAAAAGATTTCCGAGGAGCTGCTCTGTGATGTATGCATTCTATTCACAGAGTTATGCTTTTCTTCTCAGGGAGGATTGGGGAATCCAGTTTGGAGAAAAGTCTACCAGGAGACATTCGTGAGTATATGAATGGCTATGGTGACAAAGGAAGTATCTTCAGACAAAAAGTGGAAAGAAGCTGTCTGTGAAACTGCTTTGTGATAGATATGTCTATTCGTCTCACAAAGAAAAACCTTTGTTTCTAATACACAGTTTTGAAACTGAATCATGGGAGGATTTGCGAAAGGACACTTGGGAGCACATTCAGGCCTGTGGGGAAATAGAAAATATCTTTCAATAAAACCTGAAGAAAAGTTTTCTGAAAAACTGCTTTGTGATGTGTTTATTCCATTCAGCTAATTTTACCTCCTATATCATAAGATAGTGTGTGAACCCTGATCCTGTAAAACTGAAAAAGTGATATTTCACAGCACATTGAAGACTATGGTGAAAATTGAAATATCCTGAAAGGAAACCCAGAAAGAAGCATTCCAGGAAACTGCTCTCTGACGTTTGCATTCATTTCAGAGAGTTAAAGCTTTCATTAAATTGCCCAGTTGAAAACTCTGTCTTTGAGGAATCTGTGAAGGGATATTAAGTGGTACCCAGAGGCTTGAGGTGAGAAGGAAACATCTTCTGATTAAAACTGGAGAGAAGCTTTTGGAGCAACTGCTTTGTGATATGTGTATTCATCTCAGAGAGGTAAATCATTCTTTGGATTGAGCAGTTTGAAAGCAGTTTCTGTGGAACTTGAGAAAGGACATTTGGAAATTCTCCTACGAATATGCTGAAAAAGGGTTAACTTCCAATAAAAACCAGTAGGAAACTTTCTGTGAAACTACTCTAGGTCACGTGGGTCCACTTGCACAGTTAAGCTTCTGTTTTCATTGAGCAGTATTCTGACACTGTTTTAGGTTAGTCAGCTAAGGGATATTCGGGAGCACTATGAGACTTACAGTAAAAACGGAAATATCTTCAGATAGATACTGGAGAGAAGATTTCCGAGCAGCTGCTTTGTGACGTGTGCATTCCACTCACAGAGTTATACTTTCATTCTCATAGAGGATTGGGGAATACCATTTGGAAAAAAAATGACCGGGGACATTTGGTGGTATAAGGACTGCTATGGGTAAAACAAAAATATCAGCACACAAAAACTGGAAAGAAGCTTTCGGTGAAACTGCTTTGTGATAGATACCTCTATTCATCCCACATAGATAAAGTTTTCCTTCTATTATGCAGTTTTGAAAGTGCGTCATGGACGGATTCATGCAGAGACATTCGGCAGCACCTTCAGGCTGGTGGGGAAATAGGAGATATCTTCAGATAAAAACTGGAAAGAAACCTTCTGAGAATCCGCTTTGTGGTGTGTGCATTCCACTCAGGACATTATACCTCTTTTCTCATAAGGCAGCGTTTGAACACTGTTCCGGTAAAAGTGAAAAAGTCATACTTTTCAGCGCATTGATTACTACGGCGAAAATTGAAATATCCTGAAATAAAACCCAGAAAGAAGCATTCCAAGGAACTGCTCTCTGACATTTGCATTGACTTCACAGAGTTAAAGCTCACACTACGTTGCCCAGTTTGGAAACTCTGTTTTTAGGGAATCTGTGAAAGGATATTAAGTGGTACCCGGAGGCTTGTGGTGAGAAAGCAAACGTCTTCTGATGAAAACTGGAGAGAATTTTTTGGAGCAACTGCTTTGTGTTGTGTGTATTCGTCTCACAGAGTTAAATCATTCTTTGAATTCAGCAATGTGAAATCACAGTTTCTGTAGAAACTGAGAAAGACAATTGGGAACGCTCTTAGGAATATGCTGAAAAAGAAGAACCCTCCGATAAAAAACAGAAGGAAACTTTCTCTGAAACTGCTCTAGGTCACGTGAAGTCCCCTCACACAGTTAAGCTTCTGTTTACATTGAGCTGTATTGTGATGCCGTTTTAGGTTAGTCAGCTAAGGGACACTGGGGCGTGCTTTGAGGCTTATGGTGAAAACAGAAATATCTTCAGATAGATACTGCAGAGAAGATTTTGGAGGAGCTTCTTTGTGATGTGTGCATTCCACTCACAGACTTATTCTTTTTTTCTCATAGAAGATTGGGGAATCCCGTTTGGAGAAAAAGCTACCAGGAAACATTCAGGAGTATATGGACAGCTAAGGTGAAAAGGAAATATCCTCAGACAAAAACCGGAAAGAATCTTTCTGTGAAACTGCTTTGTGATAGATGTGTCCAATCATGTCACAGAGTTAAAAGTTTTTTTCTATTACGCAGTTTTGAGACCATGTCATGGACTTATTCGCGAAGGGACTTTCGGGAGCGCATCCTGTCCTGCGGGGAAATAGGAGATATCTTGAGATAAAAACTGGAGAGAAGCTTTCTGAGAAACTGCTTTGTGATATGTGCATTCCACTCAGGAAGTTATACCTCTTTTCTCATAAGTCAGTGTTTGAGCACTGTTCCGATAAAACTGAAAAAGTGATATTTTGCAATGCCTTGAAGACTATGGTGAAAAGTGAAATATCTGGAAAGAAAACCCAGAAAGAAACGTTCAAGAAGCTGTTCTCTGATGTGTGCATACATTTCAGAGAGTTACAGCTTACACTGCATTGCCCAGTTTGGAAACTCTGTCTTTGAGGAATATGGGAAGGGATACTAAGTGGCGTCGGAGGCTTGTAGTGAGAAAGGTAATGTCTTCCTATGAAAACCAGACAGGCTTTTGGAGCAACTGCTTTGTGATGTGTGTATTCATCTCAAAGACTTAATCATTCTTTGGATTAAGCAGTTTGAAATCACTGTTTCTGTGGAACCTGAGAAGGCACATTAGGGCACACACTTAAAAATTTGCTGATATAAGTGATGAATTGATGGGTGCTGACGAGTTGATGGGTGCAGCACACCAACATGGCACAAGTATACATATGTAACAAACCTCCACGTTATGCACATGTACCCTAGAACTTAAAGTATAAAAAAAAAAAAAAAAAAAAAAAAAAAAAAAAACGCTGAAACACAAATACCTTCTGATAAAAATAAGAAGGAAACTTTCTGTGAAACTGTTCTAGGTCACGGGAAGTCCACTCCCACAGTTAAGCTTCTGTTTTCAGTAAGTTGTATTCTAACAGTATTTTACATTATTCAATTAGGGATACTCGGGAACGCTTTGAGGCTTACGGTGAAAGCGGAAATATCTTCAGATACATACTGGAGAGAAAATTTCCAAGGAGCTGCTTCGTGACGCATGCATTCCACTCACAGAGATATACTTTTCTTCTCATAGAGGATTGGGGAATCCTGTTTGGAGGAAAAGCTACCAGGAGACATTCGGGATTATATGGCCGGATATGGCGAAAAAGGAAATATGCTGAGAAAAAAACTAGAAAGAAGCTTTTTGTGAAACTGCTTTGTGATAGATATGTATATTCATCTCAAATAGATAAAACTTTATTTCTATTACACAGTTTTGAAAGTACGTCATGACGGATTCGCGAAGAGACATTAGGGAGCACATTCTGGTCTGTAGGGAGATAGGAGATATTTTCGGATAAAAACTGCAGAGAAGATTTCGGAGAAACTGCTTTTTGATGTGTGCATTCCATTCAGGGTGTTATCCAGCTTTTTTCATAAGGCAGTGTTTGAACACTGTTCCTGTGAAACTGAGAAACCATATTTTGCAGCGCGTTGAACAATGGTGGAAAGAGAAATATCGTGTAATAAAACCCAGAAAGAAGTGTCCCAACAAATTGCTGTTTGATGTGTGCACTCATTTCAGAGAGTTAAAGCTTACAGTACGTTGCCCAGTTTGGAAACTCCATGTTTGAGGAATCTGTGAAGGGATATGAAGTGACGCCCATAGGCTTCTGGTGAGAAAGGAAACGTCTTCCGATGAACACTGGAGACAAGCTTTTGGAGCAACTGCTTTGTGATGTGCGTATTCATCTCACAGAGTTAAATCATTCTTTGGATCGAGCAGTTTGATATCACTGTTTCTGTGGAACCTGAGAAAGGACATTTGGCAACCCTCTTAAGAATATGTTGAAAAAGAAATACACTCTGATGAAAACCAGAAGGAAATATTCTGTAAAAACCGCTCTAGGTCACGTGAAGTACACTCGCAGAGTTCAGCTTCTGTATTCACTGAGCAGTATTCTAATCCTGTTTTAGGTTAGTCAGCTAAGGGATACTCGGGAGCACTTCGACGCTTACGGTGAAAATGGAAATATCTTTAGATAGATACTGGAGAGAAGATTTCGGAGGAGCTGCTTTGTGATTTGTGTGTTCCACTCACAGAGTTTTACTTTTCTTCTCATAGAGCACCAGGGAATCTCATTTGGAGAATAACACTACCAGGGGATTCAGGAATATATGGATGGCTATGGTGAAAAGGCAATATCCTGAGACAAAAACTGGAAAGAAGATTTCTGTGGAACTGCTTTTTGATAGATATGTCCATTCATTTCACACAGATAAACGTTTTTTTCTATTACGTAGTTTTGAAACTGTGTCATGGACGGATTCGCCAACAGATATTCTGGAGCACATTCAGGCCTATGGCGAAAAAGGAGATGTCTTCAGATAAAAACTACAGAGAAGCTTTCTGAGAAACTGTTTTTTGATATGTGCATTCCATGCAGGGAGTTATACCTCTTTTCTCATTAGGCAGTGTTTGAAAACTTTTCCTGCAAAACTGACAAAGTGATATTTTGCAGTGAATTGAAGACTATGGCAAAATGTGAAATATTGAAAAAAAAACAGGAAAGAAGGGTTCCAAGAAACTCCTCTCTGTCATGGGCATTCATTTCAGAGAGATAAAGTTGACACTGCATTGTCCAGTTTGGAAACTCTGTCTTTGAGGAATATGTGAAGGGATAATAAGTGGTTCCCCTGGGCTCGTGGTGAGAAAGGAAATGTCCTCTGATGAAAACTGTAGAGAAGCTTTCGGAGCAGCTGCTTTCTATTGTATGTAATCATTCCATTGTGTTAAATTATTCTTTGGATTGAGCAGTTTGATATCACAGTTTCTGTGAAACCTGAGAAAGGACATTTGGAAATGCTCTTAAGAATATATTGACAATGAAATACCCTCCAATAAAAAAGACAAGGAAACACTCTGTGAAACTGCTGTAAGTCACGTGAAGTCCACTCGCACAGTTAAACTTCTGTTTTCATTGAGCAGTATTCAAACACTCTTTTATCTTGGTCAGCTAAGGGATACTAGGGAGCACTTTGAGGCTTACGGTGAAACGGAAATATCTTCAGGTAGATACTGGAGAGAAGATTTCTGAGGAGCTGCTTTGTAAAGTGTGCATTCCACTCACTGAGTTACACTTTTCTTCTCCAAGATGATTGGGGAATTCCGTTTGTAGAAAAAGCTACCGGGGACATTTGGGAGTATATGGACTGGTATGATGAAAAATAAAAGATCCTCAGACAATAACTGGAAAGAAGCTTTCTGTGAAACTGCTTTATGATAGATATGTCTATTAATCTCACATACATAAAAACTTCTCCCTATTACTCAGTTCTGAAACTGCATCACCGACGCATTCGCGAAGGGACATTCAGGAGCACATTCAGGGCTGTGGGGAAGTAGGAAACAACATCAGATAAACACTGGAGAGAAGCTTTCAGAATAACTGATTTGTGATGTGTGCATTCCACTCAGGGAGTTACACCTCTTTTCTCATAAAGCAGTGTTTGAACACTGCTCCTGTAAAACTGAAAAAGTGATATTTTGCAACGCATTGAAGACTCGGGCAAAAAGTGAAAAATCCTGAAATAAAACCCAAAAAGAAGCATTCCAAGAAACAGCTCTTGAACGTTTGCACTCATTTCAGAGAGTTAAAGCTTTCCCTCCATTGCCCACTTTGGAAACTCTGTCTTTGAGGAATCTGTGAAGGGAAATTATAGTGGCGTCCAAAGGCTTGCGATGAGAAAAAAACACCTTCCGATAAAAACTGGACAGAAGCTTTCGGAGAAACTGTTTTGTGATGTGTGTATTCGTCTCATAGAGATAATCATTGTTTGTAGTGAGCAGTTTGAAATCAATGTTTCTGTGGAACTTGAGAATGGACATTTCTGAAAGCTCTTATGAATATGCTGAAAAAGGAATACCCTCCCATAAAAACCAGAAGGAAACTTCCTGTGAATCTTCTCTAGGTCACATGAAGTCCACTCGCACAGTTAAGCTTCTGTTTTCATTGAGCAGTCTTATAATACTGTTTTTGTTTGGTTTGTGAAGTGATATTTGGGAGCACTTTGAGGTTGGAGGTGAAAAAGTTAATATCTTCAGATAAAAACTGCAGAAAAGATTTCCGAGGAGCTGCTCTGTGATGTATGCATTCTATTCACAGAGTTATGCTTTTCTTCTCAGGGAGGATTGTGGAATCCAGTTTGGAGAAAAGTCTACCAGGAGACATTCGAGAGTATATGAACAGCTATGGTGACAAAGGAAGTATCCTCAGACAAAAAGTGGAAAGAAGCTGTCTGTGAAACTGCTTTGTGATAGATATGTCTATTCATCTCACAAAGATAAAACTTTCTTTCTAATACGCAGTTTTGAAACTGCGTCGTGGGTGGATTCACGAAAGGATGTGGGTATTCCACTGAGGGAGTTATACCACTTTTCTCATAAGGCAGTGTTTGAACACTGTTCGTGTAAAACTGAAAAAGTGATACTGTGCAGCGCTTTGAAGACTACGGCAAAAAGCGAAATATTCTGAATTACAACCCAGAAAGAAACGTTCCAACAAACTGTTCTCTGACGTGTGCACTCATTTCAGAAAGTTAAAGCTTACACTACATTGATCAGTTTGGAAACTAAGTCTTTGAGGAATCTCTGAAGGGATATTAAGTGGTGCCCAGAGGCTAGTCTTGAGAAAAGAAATGTCTTCCGATGAAAACTGGGGAGAGGCTTTTGGAGCAACTGCTTTGTGATGTGTGTATTCATCTCATGGAGTTAAATCATTCTTTGGATTGAGCAGTTTGAAATCACTTTTCTGTGGAACCTGAGAAAGGATATTTGGGAACGCTCTTAAGAATGTGCTGAAAAATAAATACCCTCTGAAAAAAACCAGAAGGAAATTTTCTGTGAAACTGCTCTGGGTCACATGAATTCCACTCGCACACTTAAGCTTCGGTTTTCATTCTAACAAACTTTTAGATTAGCCTGTGAAGTGATATTCAGGAGCGCTTTGAGGCTTATTGTGAAAAAGGATACATCTTCAGATAAAAACTGGACAGTAGAATTCCGAGGAGTTGCTTTGTGACGTGTGCATTCCACTCACAGAGTTACAATTTTATTTTCGTAGAGGATTGGCGAGTCCCATTTGGTGTAAACGCTACCAGCACTCATTCGGGAGCATATGCATGGCTATGGTTTAAAAGGAAATATCTTCAGAAAAAAAAAACTGGAAAGAAGCTTTCTGTGAAACTGCCTTGTGTTAGATATGTCTATTCATCTCACATAGATAAAACTTTTTCTCTATTATGCAGTTTTGAGACTGCATTGTGGACGGATTTGGGAAGGGACATTTTGTGCACATTCCAGCCTGTGGGGAAATAGGAAATATCGCCAGATAATAATGGGAGAGAAGGTGTCTGAGAAACTGCTTTTTGATGTGTGCATTCCACTGAAGGATTTATACGTCTTTTGTCATAAGGCAGTGTTTGATCACTGTTCCTGTAAAACTGAAAATGTAATAGCTTGCAGCGCACTGAACACTATGGCAAAAAGTGAATTGTCCTGAAACTGCTCTTGGACGTTTGCATTCATTTCAGAGAGTTAAAGCTTTCCCTATATTACCGAGTTTTGAAACTCTGTCTTTGAGGAATCTGTGAAGGGAAATTATAGTGGAGTCCGAAGGCTTGAGGTGAGAAAGAAAATGTCTTCCGATAAAAACTGGACAGAAGCTTTTGGAGAAACTTTTTTGTGATGTGTGTTTTCGTCTCATAGAATTAAATCCTTGTTTGTAGTGAGCAGTTTGAAATCACTGTTTCTGTGGAACCTGGAAATGGACATTTCTGAAAGCTCTTAAGAATATGCTGAAAAAGAAATACCCTCCCATAGAAACCAGAAGGAAACTTCCTGTGAATCCTCTCTAGGTCACGTGAAGTCCACTCGCACAGTTAAGCTTCTGTTTACATTGAGCAGTATTATAACAGTTTTTGTTCAGTTTGCGAAGTGATATTCTGGAGCGCTTTGAGGATGGAGGTGAAAAAGTTAATATCTTCAGATAAAAACTGCAGAAAAGATTTCCGAGGAACTGCTTTGTGATGTATGCATTCTATTCACAGAGTTATGCTTTTCTTCTCGGGGAGGACTGGGGAATCTAGTTTGCAGAAAAGTCTACCAGGAGCCATTCGCGAGTATATGAATGGCTATGGTGACAAAGGAAGTATCCTCAGACAAAACGTGGAAAGTTTCTGTCAAACTGCTTTGTGACAGATTTGTCCATTCATCTCACAAAGATAAAACTTTCTTTCTAATATGCAGTTTTGAAACAGCGTCATGGATGGATTCGTGAAAGGACATTGTGGAGCACATTCAGGCCTGTGGGGAAATAGGAAATATCTTTCAATAAAAACTGAAGAAAAGTTTTCTGAAAAATTGCTTTGTGATGTGTGTATTCCATTCAGGGAATTTTGCCTCCTATCTCATAAGATAGTGTGTGAACCCTGATCCTGTAAAACTGAAAAACTGATATTTCACAGCGCAATGAAGACTATGGTGAAAATTGAAATATCCTGAAAGGAAACCCAGAAAGAAACGTTCCAAGAAACTGCTCTCTGACGTTTGCATTAATTTCAGTGAGTTAAAGCTTTCACTACATTGCCCAGTTTGGAAACTCTGTCTTTGAGGAATCTGTGAAGGGATATTAAGTGGCGCCTGGAGGCTAGAGGTGAGAAGGAAAGGTCTTCCGATGAAAACTGGATATAAGCTTTTGGAGCAACTGCTTTGTGATATGTGTATTCGTCTCATAAAAGTAAATCATTCTTTGGATTGAACAGTTTGAAAGCAGTTACTGTGGAACCTGAGAAAGGACATTTGGAAATGCTCCTACGAATATGCTGAAAAAGGGTTAACGTCTGATAAAAACCAGTAGGAAATTTTCTATGAAACTACACTAGGTCACGTGAAGTTCGCTTGCACAGTTAAGCTTCTGTTTTCATTGAGCAGTATTCTGACACTGTTTTAGGTTAGTCACCTAAGGGATATTTGGGAGCGCTATGAGGCTTACAGTGAAAACGGAAATATCTTCAGATAGATACTGGAGAGAAGATTTGCGAGCAGCTGCTATGTGAAGTGTACATTCCACTCACAGAGTTATACTCTTCTTCTCATAGAGGAATGGGGAATACCGTTTGGAGAAAAAGTGACCAGGGGACATTCGGTGGTATATGGACTGCTATGGGTAAAAAGTAGATATCCTTACCCAAAAACTGGAAAGAAGTTTTCAGTGAAACTGCTTTGTGATAGATACATCTATTCATCTCACATAGATCAAATTTTCTTCTATTACGCAGTTTTGAAACTGCGTCATGGACGGATTCACACAGAGACATTCGGGAGCACCTTCAGGCCTGTGGGGAAATAGGAGATATCTTCAGATAAAAACTGGAGAGAAACTTTCTGAGAAACTGCTTTCTGGTGTGTGCATTTCACTCCAGACATTATATCTCTTTTCTCATAAGGCAGCATTTGAACACTCTTCCCGTAAAAGTGAAAAAGTGATACTTTTCAGCGCATTGAAGACTACTGCGAAAAGTGAAATATCCTGAAATAATATCCAGAAAGAAGCGTTCCAAGGAACTGCTCTCTGACGTGTGCATTGATTTCACAGAGTTAAGCTCGCACTACGTTGCCCAGTTTGGAAACTCTGTTTTTAGGGAATCTGTGAAAGGATATTAAGCGGCACCCGGAGGCTTCTGGTAAGAAAGCAAACGTCTTCTGATGAAAACTGAAGAGAAGCTTTTGGAGCAACTGCTTTGTGTTGTGTGTATTCATCTCATAGAGATAAATCATTCTTTGAATTGAGCAGTGTGAAATCACAGTTTCCGTGGAAACTGAGAAAGACAATTGGGAACGCTCTTAGGAATATGCTGAAAAAGAAGAACCCTCCGATAAAAACCAGAAGGAAACTTTCTCTGAAACTGCTCTAGGTCACGTGAAGTCCCCTCACACAGTTAAACTTCTGTTTACATTGAGCTGTATTGTGATGCCATTATAGGTTAGTCAGCTAAGGGACAATGGAGTGCGCTTTGAGGCTTATGGTGAAAACAGAAATATCTTCAGATAGATACTGCAGAGAAGATTTCGGAGGAGCTTCTTTGTGACGTGTGCATTCCACTCACAGACTTATTCTTTTTTTCTCATAGAAAATTGGGGAATCCCTTTTGGAGAAAAAGCTACCAGGAAACATTCAGGAGTATATGGACAGCTATGGTGAAAAAGGAAATATCCTCAGACAAAAACCGGAAAGAATCTTTCTGTGAAACTGCTTTGTGATAGATATGTCCATTCCTCTCACAGAGATAGAAGTTTTTTTTTTATTACGCAGTTTTGAGACTGCATCATGGACGATTTCGTGAAGGGACATTCGGGAGCGCACCTGGTCCTGTGGGGAAATAGGACATATCTTCAGATAAAAACTGGAGAGAAGCTTTCTGAGAAACTGCTTTGTGATGTGTTCATTCCCTCAGGAAGTTACACCTCTTTTCTCATAAGTCAGTGTTTGAGCACTCTTCCGATAAAACTGAAAAAGTGATATTTTGCAACGTCTTGAAGACTATGGCGAAAAGTGAAATTTCCAGAAATAAAACTCAGAAAGAAATGTTCCAAGAAGCTGTTCTCTGACGTGTGCATTCATTTCAGAGAGTTACAGCTTACACTGTATAGCCCAGTTTGGAAACTCTGTCTTTGAGGAATCTGGGAAGGGATATTAAGTGGCGTTCGGAGGTTTGTGGTGAGAAACGAAACATCTTCCTATGAAAACTAGAGACAAGCTTTCGGAGCAACTGCTTTGTGATGTGTGTAATCATCTCAAAGACTTAATCATTCTTTGGATTAAGCAATTTGAAATCACTGTTCCTGTGGAATCCGAGAAAGGACATTAAGGCACACTCTTAAAAATACGCTGAGAAACAAATACCCTCTGATAAAAATAAGAAGGAAACTTTCTGTGAAACTGTGCTAGGTCATGAGAAGTCCACTCCCACAGTTAAACTTCAGTTTCCAGTGGTATTTTAACACTATTTTACGTTCGTCAGCTAAGGGATACTTGGGACTGCTTTGAGGCTTGTGGTGAAGATGGAAATATCTTCAGATAGATACTGGAGAGAAGATTTCTGAGGAGCTGCTTTGTGACACCTGCATTCCATTCACAGAATTATACTTTTCTTCTCATAGATGATTGGGGAATCCCGCTTGGAGGAAAAGCTAAAAGGGGACATTCGGGAGTATATTTACAGCCCTGTTGAAAAAGCAAATATCCTCAGACCAAGACTGGAGTGAAACTTTCTGTGAAACTGCTTTCGGATAGATATGTTTACTCTTGCATAGATAAAACTTTCCTTCTATTATGCAGATTTGCAACTGCATCAATGACGGATTCCTGAAGGGACATTCGGAGCACATTTAAGCCTGTGGGGAAACAGGAGATAAATTCAGATAAAAACTGGAGAGAAGCTTTCTGATAAACTGCTTTGTGATGTGCGCATTCCACTCAGGGAGTTATACCTCTTTTCTTTTAATGCAGTGTGTGAACACTGTCCCTGTAAATCTGAAAAAGTGATACTTTGAAGCACCTTGAAGACTAAAGCGAAAAGTGTAATATCCTGAAATGAAACCTAGAAACAAGCATTTCACAAAACTGTTCTCTGACATGTCCATTCATTTCAGAGACTTACAGTGTACACTACATTGCCCAGTTTGAAAACTCTGTCATTGAGGATTCTGTGAAGGTATATTATGTAGCGCCCATAGGCTTGTTGTGAGAAAGGAAACGTCTTCTGATGAAAACTGGAGAGAAGCTTTCGGAGCAGCTTCTTTGTGATGTGTGTATTCATCTCATAGAGTTAAATCATTCTTTGGATTGAGCAATTTGAAATCACTGTTTCTGTGGAAACTCAGACAGGACATTTTTGAACGCTCTCAAGAATATGCTGAAAAAAACATACCCTCCGATATAAACCTGAAGGAAACTTTCTGTGAAACTGCTCTATGTTACTTGAAGTACAGTCACACAGTTAAGCTTCTGTTTTCATTGAGCAGAATTCTAACACTGTTTTAGGTTAGTCAGCTAAGGGATACTCAGGAGAGTTTTGAGGCTTTCAGTGAAAATGGAAATATCTTCATATAGATACTGAAGGGAAGGTTACCAAGGAGCTGATTTGTGATGTGTGCATTCCACTCACAGAGTTATACTTTTCTTCTCTTAGAGCATTGGGTAATTCTTTTGGAGAAAAAGGTATCAGGTTGCATTCGGAAGTATATGGACAACTATGGCGAAAAAGGAAAACTCCTCAAACAAAAACCAGAAAGAAGCTTTCTGTGAATCTGCTTTGTGATAGATACCTCTATTCATCTCACATAGATAAAGCTTTCTTTCTATTATGCACTTTTGAAACCGCGTCATGGAAGGATTCATGAAGTGACATTCGGGAGCACATTCAGGTCTGTGGGGTAATAGTAAATTTCTTCAGATAAAAACTGGGGTGAAGCTTTCTGAGAAACTGCTTTGTGATGTGTGTATTCCACTGAGGGAGTTTTACCACTTTTCTCATAAGGCAGAGTTTGAACACTGTTTGTGTAAAACTGAAAAAGTGATATTGTGCAGCGCCTTGAAGACAACAGCAAAAAGCGAAATATCCTGAAATACAACCCAGAAAGAAACGTTCCAACAAACTGTTCTCTGACGTGTGAACTCATTTCAGAGAGTTAAAGCTTACACTACGTTGATCAGTTTGGAAACTAAGTCTTTGAGGAATCTATGAAGGGATATTAAGTGGCACCCAGAGGCTTTGCTTGACAAAAGAAACGTCTTCCGATGAAAACTGGAGAGAAGCTTTTGGAGCAACTGCTTTGTGATGTGTGTATTCATCTCACAGAGTTAAATCATTCTTTGGATTGAGTAGTTTGAAATCACTGTTTCTGTAGAACCTGAGAAAGGATATTTGGGAATGCTGTTAAGAATGTGCTAAAAAATAAGTACCCTCCGAGAAAAACCAAAAGGAAATTTTCTGTGAAACTGCTGTGGGTCACATGAATTCGACTCACACAGTTAAGCTTTGGTTTTCATTGAGCAGTATTCTAACAAGCTTTTAGGTGAGTCTGTGAAGTGATATTCGGGAGTGCTTTGAGGCTTATGGTGAAAAAGGAAATATCTTCAGATAAAAACTGGAGAGTAGAATTCCGAGGAGCTGCTTTGCAATGTGTGCATTCCACTCGCAGAGTTACAATTTTATTTTCATGGAGGATTGGCGAGTCCCATTTGGTATAATGCTACCAGGGCTCATTCAGGAGCATATGCATGGCTATGGTTTAAAAGGAAAAATCTTCAGACAAAACTGGAAATAAGCGTTCTGAGAAAACTGCGTTGTGATGTGTTAATGCAACTCACAGAGATACACTTTCCTCTTCATTGAGCAGTTCGCTAACACAGTTTTCTTGAAATCTACAATAGATCATTTCTTAGTGCAATGAAGCTTACGGTGACAAAGGAAATATCCTCAGCTAAAAACGAGAAAGAAGCTTTCTGAGAAACTGCTTTGTGAGGTGTGAATTCAACTCACGGAGATACACATTCCTCTTCATTGAGCAGTTTGCTAACACAGTTTTCATGAAATCTGCAATAGGACACTTCTTAATGCAATGAAGCCTACGGTGACAAAGGAAATATCCTGAGCTAAAAAGTAGAAAGAAGCTTTCTGAGAAACTGCTTTGTGATGTGTGGGTTCAATTAAGTGAGTTACACCTGTATTTCATGGAGCCTTTTGCTAGTCCTGTTTCTTTGGAATCTGAGAACTGATATTTCGGATTGCCTTTCAGAGTATAAGGATGAATGAAATATCCACAGACAAAAATGAGAAAGAAGCTTTCTGAGAAACTTCTTTGTGATACATGAATTCACCTCACAGAGTTAAAACTTAGTCTTCATAAAGCAGTTTGCTAACAGTGTTCTAGTGAAATCTGCAACGTGATATTTGGGAGTGCATTGAGACATATGGTGAACAAGGAACTATCCTCAGATAATAAGTAGAAAGAAGAGTTCTGAACACTTGCTTTCTGATGTGTGAATTCATCACAGAGAGATTCACCTTATCCTTCCTGTAGCAGTTTGCTAACACTGTGTTCGTGGAATATGTAAAGTGATACTTGGGAGCACATTGAGGCCTATGGTGTAAAAGGAAATATCTACAGATAAAAACTGGAAAGATTGGTTCTGAAAAACTGCATTGTGATGTGTGAATGCAGCTCAAAGAGATTCACTTTCTTCTTCATTGAGCAGTTTGCTAACACAGTTTTCCTGAAATCTGCATTAGGACGCTTCTTAGCGCAATGAAGCTTACGGTGACAAAGGAAATATCCTCAGCTGAAAACGAGAAAGAAGCATTCTAAGAAACTGATTTGTGATGTGTGAATTCAACACACAGGGATACACTTTCCTCTTCATTGAGCATTTTGCAAACACAGTTCTCTTGAAATCTGCAATAGGACACTACTTAGCACAATGAAGTCTATGGTGACAAAGGAAATATCCTCAGATAAAAATATAAAGAAGCTTTCTGAGAAACTGCTATGTGATGTGTGAATTCAACTCACGGAGATACACTCTCCTCTTCTTTGACCAGTTTGCTGACAGTTTTCTTGAAATCTGCAATTGGATATTTCTTAGCGCAATGAAGCCTACGGTGACAAAGGAAATATCCTCAGATAAAAACTAGAAAGAAGCTTTCTGAGAAACTGCTTTGTGATGTTTCGGTTCAACTCAGTGAGTTACACCTTTATTTCTTGGAGCCGTTTGCTAGTCCTGTTTCTTTGGAATCTGAGAACTGATATTTCTGATTGCTTTTCAGAGTATAAGGACAAAGGAAGTATCCACAGATAAAAACGTGAAAGAAGCTTTCTGAGAAACTTCTTTGTGATATATGAATTCACCTCACAGAGTTAAAACTTAGTCTTCATAAAGCAGTTTGCTAACAGTGTTCTCGTGGAATCTGCAACATGATATTTGGGAGCCTTTTGAGGTCTATGCTGAAAAAGGAACTATCCTCAGATAATAAGTAGAAAGAAGCGTTCTGAACACGTGCTTTCTAATGTGTGAATTCATCAGAGAGAGTTTCACCTTTCCGTTCCTGTAGCAGTTTTCTAACACTGTGTTTGTGGAATCTGTAAAGTGATAATTGGAGCACATTGAGGCCTATGGTGAGAAAGGAAATATCCACAGATAAAAACTGGAAAGAAGCATTCTGAAAAACTGCATTGTGATGTGTGAATGCAGCTCACAGAGATACACTTTCACCTTCCTTGAACAGTTTGCTAACACAGTTTTCCTGAAATCTACAATTGGATACTTTTTAGTTCAGTGAAGCCTACCATGACAAAGGAAATATCCTCAGATAAAAACTAGAAAGGGCCTGGCGTGGTGGCTCAAGCCTGAAATGCCGGCACTTTGGGAGGCTGAGACGGGTGGATCACGAGGTCAGGAGATCGAGACCATCCTGGCCTACACTGTGAAACTCCGGCTCTATTAAAATATACAAAAAACTACCCGGCGAGAGGGTGGGCGCCTGTAGTCCCAGCTACTCAGGAGGCTGAGGCAGGAGAATGGCGTAAACCCGGGAGGCGGAGCTTGCAGTGAGCTGAGATCGCGCCATGGCACTTCAGCCTGGATGACAGAGCGAGACTCCGTCTCAAAAAAAAAAAAAAGAGAAAGAAGCTTTCTGAGCAACTGCTTTATGATGTGTGCATTTAACTCACAGAGATAGACATTCCTCTTCATTGAGTAGTTTGCTAACACAGTTTTCATGAAATCTGCAATAGGACACTTCTTAGTGCAGTGAAGCCTATGGTGACAAAGGAAATATCCTCAGATAAAAAGTAGAAAGAAGCTTTCTGGAGAAACTGCTATGTGATGTGTGAATTCAATCCATAAAATAAACTTTCCTCTTCTTTCATGAGTTTAATAACACAGTTTTCTTGAAATCTGCAATAGGACACTTCTTAGCTCAATGAAGCCTATGGTGACAAAGGAAATATCCTCAGATAAAAAGTAGAAAGAAGCTTTCTGAGAAACTGCTATGTGATGTGTGAATTCAACTCACAGAGTTACTCTTTCCTCTTCTTTCATCAGTTTGCTAACACACTTTTCTTGAAACCTACAATCGTATACTTCTTAGTGCAATGAAGCCTACCGTGAAAAAGGAAATATCCTGAGATTAAAAAGTAGAAAGAAGCTTTCTGAAAAACTGCTATGTGATGTGTGAATTCAACCCACAGAATACACTTTCCTCTTCTTTCATGAGTTTGATAACACAGTTTTCTTGAAATCTGCAATAGGACACTTCTTAGCACAATGAAGCCTACGGTGACAAAGTAAATATCCTCAGATAAAAAGTAGAAAGAAGCTTTCTGAGAAACTGCTATGTGATGGGTGAATTCAACTCACAAAGATACATCTTTCTCTTCTTTGATCAGTTTGCTAACACAGTTTTCTTGAAATCTGCAATCGGATACCTCTCAGTGCAATGAAGCCTACCGTGAAAATGGAAATATCCTCAGATAAAAACTAGAAAGAAGCTTTCTGAGAAACTGCTTTGTGATGTGTGGGTTCAATGGAAAGAGTTACACCTGTATTTCATGGAGCCATTTGCTAGCCCTATCTCTGTGGAATTTGAGAACTGAAATTTCGGATTGCTTTTGAGAGTATAAGCACAAAGGAAGTATCCACAGATAAAATTGTGAAAGGAGCTTTCTGAGAAACTTCTTTGTGATATATGAATTCACCTCATACAGTCACAACTTAGTCTTCATGAAGCAGGTTGCTAACAGTGTTCTCGTGTAATCTGCAACATGATATTTGGGAGCGCTTTGAGGATTATGGTGAAAAATGAAGTATCCTTAGATAAAATTAGAAAGAAGCATTCTGAACACTTGCTTTCTGATGTGTGAATTCATCACAGAGAGATTAACCTTTCCCTTCCTGTAGCAGTTTGCTAACACTGTGTTCGTGGAATCTGTAGAGTGATATTTGGGACCACAGTGAGGCCCACGGTGAAAAAGGAAATATCCACAGTGAAAACCTGCAAAGAAGCATTTTGAGAAACTGCATTGTGATGTGTGAATGCAACTCACAGAGATACACTTTCCTCCTCATTGAGAAGTTTGCTAACACAGTGTTCTTGAAATCTGCAATAGGACATTTCTTAGTGCAATGAACCTTACAGTAACAAAGAAAATATCCTCAGCTAAAAACAAGAAAGAATCTTTCTGAGAAACTGCTTTGCTATGTGTCAATTAAACTCACAGAGATACACTTTCTTCCTCATTGAGCAGTTTGCTAACAAAGTTTTCTTGATATCTGCAATAGGACACATCTTAGCGCAATGAAGCCTACGGTGACAAAGGAAATATCCTCAGATAAAATATAGAAAGACCCTTTCTGAGAAACTGCTATGTGATGTGTGAATTCAACCCACAAGAGATACACTTTCCTCTTCTTTCATGAGTTTGATAACACAGTTTTCTTGAAATCTGCAATCGGATACTTCTTACCATAATGAAGCCTACTGTGACAAAGGAAATATCCTGAGATAGAAACTAGAAAGAAGCTTTATGAGAAACTGCTTTGTGATATGTGGGTTCAACTGATTGAGTTACACATGTATTTTGTGAGCCGTTTGCTAGCCCTGTCTCTGTGGAATCTGAGAACTGAAATTTTGGTTTGCTTTTCAGAGTATAAGCACAAAGGAAGTATCCACATATAAAATCGTGAAAGAAGCTTTCTGAGAAACTTCCTTGTGATGGGTGAATTCAACACACAGAGTCACAACTTAGTCTTCATGAAGCAGTTTGCCTACAGTGTTCTCACGGAATCTGCAACGTGATATTTGGGAGCACATTGAGGCCTATGGTGAAAAAAGAAGTATCCCCAGAAAATAACTAGAAACAAGCGTTCTGAACACTTGCTTTGTGATGTATGAATTCATCACAGAGAGATTCACCTTTCCCTTCCTGTAGCAGTTTGCTCACACTGTGTTTGTGGAATCTGTAAAGTGATATTTGGGAGCACATTGAGGCTTATGATGAAAAAAGAAATATCCACAGATAAAAACTGGAAAAGAAGCGTTCTGAGTAACTGCAATGTGATGTGTGAATGCAACTCACAGAGATACACTTTCCTCTTCACTGAGCAGTTAGCTAACACAGTTTTTTTGAAATCTGCAATAGGAAACTTCTTAGTGCAATGGAGCCTACGATGAAAAAGGAAATATCCTCAGATAAAAAGTAGAAAGAAGCTTTCTGAGAAACTACTTTGTGATGTGTGGGTTCAACTCAGTGAGTTACACCTGTATTTCGTGGAGCCGTTTGCTAGTGCTGTTTCTGTGGAATCTGAGAATTGATATTTCGGATTGTTTTTGAGAATATAAGGACAAAGGAAGTATCCACAGATAAAAACGTGAAAGAAGCTTTCTGAGAAATTTCTTTGTGATATATGAATTCACCTCACAGAGTTACAACTTAGTCTTCATGAAGCAGTTTGCTAACACTGTTCTCGTGGAATCTGCAACATGATATTTGGGAGTGCATTGAGTCCTATGGTGAAAAAGGAAGTATCATCAGATAATAACTGGAAAGAAGGGTTCTGAGAACTTGCTTTCTGACGTGTGAATTCATCACAGAGAGATTCACCTTTCACTTCCTATAGCAGTTTGCTAACACTGTGTTCGTGGAATCTGTAAAGTGACATTTTGGAGCACATGGACGTCTATGGTGAAAAAGGAAATATCCGCAGATAAAAACTGGAGAGAATCGTTCTGAAAAACTGTCTTTTGATGTGTGGGTTCAACTGAGTGAGTTACACATGTATTTCGTGGAGCCATTTGCTAGCTCTGTCTCTGTGGAATCTGAGAATTGAAATTTCGTATTGCTTTTGAGGGTATAAGCACAAATGAAGTATCCACAGATAAAATTGTGAAAGGAGCTTTCTGAGAAACTTCTTTGTGATATATGAATTCACCTCACAGAGTCACCACTTAGTCTTCAGGAAGCAGTTTGGTAACAGTGTTCTTGTGGAATCTGCAACATGATATTTGGGAGCGCTTTGAGGCCTATGGTGAAAAAAGAAGTATCCTCAAATAATAACCAGAAAGAAGCGTTCTGAACACTTGCTTTCTGATGTGTGAATTTGTCACAGAGAGATTCACCTTTCCCTTCCTGTAGCAGATTGCTAACACTGTATTCGTGATATCTGTAAAGTGATATTTGGGAACACAGTGAGGCCTATGGTGCAAAAGGAAATATCCACAGATAAAAACTGGAAAGAAGTGTTCTGAGAAACTGCATTGTGATGTGTGAATGCGACTCTCAGAGATACACTTTCCTCTTCATTGAGCAGTTTACTGACACAGTTTTCCTGAAATCTGCATTAGAACACTTCTTAGCGCAATGAAGCTTATGGTGACAAAGGAAATATCTTCAGCTAAAAACGCGAAAGGAGCTTTCTGAGAAACTGCTTTGCAATGTGTGAATTCAACTCACAGAGATACACATTGCTCTTCATTGAGAAGTCTGCTAACACAGTTTTCTTGAAATCTGCAATAGAACACTTCTTAGCGCAATGAAGCCTACGGTGACAAAGGAAATATCCTCAGATAAAAAGTAGAAAGAACCTTTCTGAGAAACTGCTATGTGATGTGTGAATTCAACTCACAGAGATACACTTTCCTCTTCTTTGATCAGTTTGCTAACACAGTTTTCTTGAAATCTGCAATCGGATACTTCTTAGCACAATGAAGCCTACCATGACAATGGAAATATCCTCAGATAAAAACTAGAAAGAAGCTTTCTTAGAAACTGCTTTGTGATGTTTGTGTTCAACTCAATGAGTTACACCTGTATTTCTTGGAGCCGTTTGCTAACCCTGTTTCCGTGGAATCTGAGAACTGATATTTCAGATTGCTTTTGAGAGTATAAGGACAAAGGAAGTATCCACAGATAAAACATGAAAGAAGGTTTCTGAGAAACTTCTTTGGATATATGAATTCACCTCACAAAGTTACATCTTAGTGTTCATGAAGCAGTTTGCTAACACTGTTCTCGTGGAATCTGCAACGTGATATTTGGGAGCGCATTGAGGCCTATGGTGAACAAGGAATTTTCCTCAGATAATAACTAGAAAGAAATGTTCTGAACAGTTGCTTTCAGATGTGTGAATTCATCGCAGAGAGATTCACCTTTCCCTTCCTGTAGCAGTTTGCTAACACTGTGTTCGTGGAATCTGTAAAGTGATATTTGGGAGCACATTGAGGCCTATGGTGAAAAAGAACATATCCACAGATAAAAACTGGAAAGAAGCGTTCTGAGAAACTGCATTGTAATGTGCGAATGCAACTCACAGAGATACATTTTCCTCTTCATTGAGCACTTTGCTAACACAGTTTTCTTGAAATCTGCAATAGGACATTACTTACCGCAATGAAGCTCATAGTGAAAAAGGAAATATCCTCAGCTAAAAACGAGAAAGAAGCTTTCTGAGAAACTGCTTTGTGATGTGTGAATTCAACTCACAGAGATACACTTTCATTTTCATTGAGCAGTTTGCTAACACAGTTTTCTTGAAATCTGCAATAGGACATTTCTTAGCCCAATGAAGCTAACGGTGACAAAGAAATTATCCTCAGATAAAAAGTAGAAAGATGCTTTCTGAGAAACTGATTTTGATGTGTGAATTCAACTCACAGAGAAACACATTCCTCTTCATTAATCAATTTGCTAACACAGTTTTCTTGAAATCTGCAATAGGATACTTCTTAGTTCAATGAAGCATACAGTGACAAAAGAAATATCCTCCGCTAAAAACGAGAAAGAATCTTTCTGAAAAACTGCTATGTGATATGTGAATTTAACTCACAGAGAATGCCTTCCTCTTCTTTGATCAGTTTGCTAACACAGTTTTCTTGAAATCTGCAATTGGATACTTCTTAGCGCAATGAAGCCTACCATGACAAAGAAAATATCCTCAGATAAAAACTAGAAGGAAGCTTTCTGAGAAACTGCTTTCTGATGTGTGGGTTCAACTCGGTGAGTTACACCTGTATTTCGTGGAGCTGTTCACCAGCGCTGTTTCTGTGGAATCTGAGAACTGATATTTCGCATTGCCTTTGAATGTTTATGGATAAAGGAAGTATTCACAGATGAAGACGTGAAAGAAGCTTTCTTAGAAACTTCTTAGTGATATGTGTATTCACCTCACAGATTTCCAACTCAGTGTTCATTAAGCAGTTTGCTAACACTGTTCTCATGGAATCTGCCACGTGATATTTTGGAGCGCATTGAGACCTATGGTGAAAAAGGAAGTATCCTCAGGATAATAACTAGAAAAAGCGTTCTGATAACTTGCTTTCTGATGTGGGAATTCACCACAGAGAGATTCACCTTTCCCTTCCTGTAGCAGTTTGCTAACACTGTGTTCGTGGAATCTGTAAAGTGATATTTGGGAGCACATTGAGGCCTAAAGTGAAAAAGGAAATATCCACAGATACAAACTGGAAAGAAGCGTTCTTGGAAACTGCATTGTGATGTCTGAATGCAACTCACAGAGATACCCTTTCCTCTTCATTGAGCAGTTTGCTAACGCAGTTTTCTTGAAATCTGCGAGAGCACATTTCTTATCACAATGAAGATTAAGGTGACAACGGAAATATCCTCAGATGAAAACGAGAAAGAAGCTTTCTGAGAAACTGCTTTGTGATGTGTGAATTCAACTCACAGAGATACACATTCCTCTTCATTGAGCAGTTTGCTAACACAGTTTTCTTGAAATCTGCAATAGGACACTTCTTAGTGCAAAGAAGCCTACAGTGACAAAGGAAATATTCTCAGATAAAAAGTAGAAAGAAACTTTCTGAGAAACTGCTATGTGATATTTGAATTCAACTCACAAAGATACACTTTCCTCTTTTTTAATCAGTTTGCTAACATGGTTTTCTTGAAATCTGCAATCGGATACTTCTCAGCGCAATGAAGCGTACCGTGAAAAAGGATATATCCTCAGATAAAAACTAGAAAGAAGCTTTCTGAGAAACTGCTTTGTGATGTGTGGGTTCAACTGAGTGAATTATACATGTATTTCGTAGAGCCGTTTGCTAGCCCTGTCTCTGTGGAATCTGAGAACTGATATTTCGGATTGCTTTTGAGAGTATAAGGACAAAGGAAGTATCCACAGATAAAAACGTGTAAGCAGCCTTCTGGGATACTTCTTTGTGATATATGAATTCACCTCACACAGTTACAACTTAGTCTTCATGAAGAAGTTTGCTAACACTGTTCTCGTGGAATCCGCAATGTAATATTTGGGAGCTCATTGAGGCCTCTGGTGAAAAAGGAACAATCCTGAGATAATAACAAGTAAGAAGCGTTCTGAGAACTTGCTTTCTAATGTGTGAATTCACCACCTGGAATCTGTAAAGTGATATGTGGGAGTGCATTGAAGTCTATGGTGAAAGAGGAAATATCCACAGATAAAAACCTGAAAGAAGTGTTCTGAGAGACTGCATTGTGATATGCAAATGCAACTCACAGAAACACACTTTTCTCTTCATTGAGCAGTTTGCTTACACACTTTTCTTGAAATCTGCAATTGGACACTTCTTAGCGCAATGAAACCTATGGTGACAAAGGAAATATCCTCAGATAAAAACTAGAAAGAAGCTTTCTGAGAAACTGCTCTGTGATGTGTGAATTCAACTCACAGAGATACGCCTTCCTTTTCTTTTATCAGTTTGCTAACACAGTTTTCTTGAAATCTGCAATCGGATACTTCTTAGCGCAATGAAGCCTACTGTAACAAAGGAAATATCCCATATAAAAACTAGTAAAAAAGTTTTCTGAGAAACTGCTTCGTGATATGTGGGTTCAACTCAGTGACTTACACCTGTATTTCATGGAACCTTTTGCTAGCCCTGTTTCTGTGGA
The DNA here is from genome assembly GCF_002776525.5 of Piliocolobus tephrosceles. NCBI lineage: Eukaryota > Metazoa > Chordata > Mammalia > Primates > Cercopithecidae > Piliocolobus > Piliocolobus tephrosceles. The sequence goes on along the minus strand of NC_045443.1, from coordinate 35,139,712 downwards.
ATCTAAGAACTGATATTTCAGATTGCTTTTGAGAGTATAAGGACAAAGGAAGTATCCCCAGATAAAATCGTGAAAGAAGCTTTCTGAGAAACGTCTTCATCATATATGAATTCACCTCACAGAGTTATAACTTAGTATTCATGAAGCAGTTTGCTAACCCTGTTCTCATGGAATCTGCAACGTGATATTTGGGAATGCATTGAGGCCTATAGTGAAAAAGGAAGTATTCTCAGATAATAACTGGAAAGAAGCCTTATGAGAACTTGCTTTCTGATGTGTGAATTCATCACAGAGAGATTCACCTTTACCTTCCTGTATCAGCTTGCTAACACTTTGTTTGTGCCATCTGTAAGTGGTATTTGGGAGCACACTGAAGCCTATGGTGAAAAAGGAAATATCCACAGATAAAAACTGGAAAAAAGCATTCTGAGAAACTGCATTGTGATGCATGAATGCAACTCACAGAAATACACTTTCCTCTTCCCTGAGCAGTTTGCTAACACAGTTTTCTTGAAATCTACAATAGGACATTTCTCAGCGCAATGAAGCTTACGGTGACAAAGGATATATCCTCAGCTAAAAACAAGAAAGAAGCTTTTAGAAAAACTGCTTTGAGATATGTGAATTCAACTCACAGAGATACACTTTTCTCTTCATTGATCAGTTTGCTGACACAGTTTTCTTGAAATCTGCAATAGGACATTTCTTAGCACAAAGAAGCCTACAGTGACAAAGGAAATATCCTCAGATAAAATGTAGAAAGAAGCTTTCTGAGAAATTGCTATGTCACGTGTAAATCCAGCTCACAGAGATACACTTTTCTCTTCTTTGATCAGTTTGGTAACACAGTTTTCTTGAAATCTGCAATAGGACACTTCTTAGCTCAATGAAGCCTATGGTGACAAAGAAAATATCCTCAAATAAAAAGTAGAAGGAGCTTTCTGAGAAACTGCTTTCTGATGTGTGAATTCAACTCACAGAGACACACTTTCCTCTTCATTGAGTAGTTGGCTAACACAGTTTCCTTGAAATCTGCAATAGGACACTTCTTAGTGCATTGAAGCTTACGGTGAGAAAGGAAATATCCTCAGACAAAAACTAGAAAGAAGCTTTCTGAGAAACTGCTTTTTGATGTGTGGGTTCCACTCAATGAGTTACACCTGTATTTCTTGGAGCCGTTTTTTTGCCCTGTTTCTGTGGAGTCTGAGAACTGATACTTCCGATTGCTTTTGAGATTATAAGGACAAAGGAAGTATCCACAGATAAAAACGTGAAAAAAGCTTTCTGAGAAACTTCTTTGTGATATATGAATTCACCTCACAGAGTTACAACTTAGTGTTCATGAAGCAGTTTGTTAACACTGTTCTCGTGGAATCTGCAATGTGATATTTGGGGGCGCATTGAGGCCTATGGTGAAAAAGAAAATAATCCTCAGATAATAACAAGAAAGAAGGGTTCTGAGAACTTGCTTTCTGTTCTGTGAATTCATCACAGAGAGATTCACCTTTCCCTTCCTGTAGCAGTTTGCTAACACTGTTTTCATTGAGTCTGTAAGGTGATATTTGGGAGCACTTTGAGGCTTATGGTAAAAAAGGAAATATCCACAGAGAAAAACTGGAAAGAAGCGTTCTGAGAAACTGTATTGTGATGTGTGAATACAACTCAGAGAGAACACTTTCCTCTTCATTGAGCAGTTTGCTAACACAGTTTTCTTGAAATCTGCAATAGGACATTTCTTAGGGCAATGAAGCTTACGGTGACAAAGAAAATGTCCTCACCTAAAAAAGGGAAAGACGCTTTTGGAGAAACTGCTTTGTGATGTGTGAATTCAAATCACAGAGATACACTTTCATCTTCATTGAGCAGTTTGCTAACACAGTTTTCTTGGAATCTGCAACAGGACATTTCTTAGCGCAATGAAACTTACGGTGACAAACGAAATATCCTTAGATAAAAAGTAGGAAGCTTTCTGGTAAACTGCTATGTGATGTGTGAATTCAACTCACAGACATACACTTTCCTCTTGTTTGATCAGTTGGCTAACACAGTTTTGTTGGTATCTGCAATCGGATACTTCTTAACCAATGTAGCCTACCCTGACAAAGGAAATATCCTCAGATAAAAACTAGAAAGGAGCTTTCTGAGAGACTGCTTTGTGATGTGTTGGTTCAATTCAGTGAGTTACACCTATGTTTCATGGAGCCGTCTGCTAGCCCTGTTTTTGTGGAATCTGAGAACTGATATTTTGGATTGCTTTTGAGAGTATAAGGAGAAAGGATTTATCCGTAGATAAAAATGTGAAAGAAGCTTTCTGAGAAACTTCTTTGTTGTATGTGAATACACCTCACAGAGTACTACTTAGTCTTTGTGAAGCAGTTTGCAAACATTGTTCTCGTGGAATCTGGAAAGTGATATTTAGGAGCACATTGAGGCCTACGGTTAAAAAGGAAGTATCTTCTGATAATAACTAGAAAGAAGCGTTCTGAGAACTTGCTTTCCGATGTGTGAATTCATCACAGCGAGATTTACCTTTCCCTTCCTGTAGCAGTTTGCTAACACTGTGTTCGTGGAATCTGAAAAGTGATATTTGGGAGCACATTGAGGCCTATGGTGAAAAAGGAAATATCCACAGATAAAAACTGGAAAGAAGCGTTCTGAGAAACTGCATTGTGATGTGTGAATGCAACTCAGAGAGATACACTTTCCTCTTCATTGAGCAGTTTGCTAACACAGTTTTCTTCAAATCTGCAATAGGACATTTCTTAGCGAAGTGAGGCTTATGGTGAAAAAGGAAACATCTTCAGCAAAAAATGGGAAAGAAACTTTGTGAGAATCTGCTTTCTGATGTGTGAATTCAACTCACAGAGATTCAATTTCCTCTTTATTAAGCAGTTTGCTTACACAGTTTTCTTGAAATCCTCAATAGAACACTTCTTAGCGCAATGAAGCTTATGGTGACAAAGGAAATACCCTCGGATAAAAAATAGACAGAAGCTTTCTGAGAAAATGCCATGTGATGTGTGAATTCAACTCGCAGAGATACTCTTTCCTCTTCTTTCATCAGCTTGCTAACACACTTTTCTTGAAACCTACAATCGTATACTTCTTAGTGCAATGAAGCCTACCGTGACAAAGGAAATATCCTGAGATTAAAAAGTAGAAAGAAGCTTTCTGAGAAACTGCTTTGTGATGTATAGGTTCAACTTAGTGAGTCACACCTGTATTTCTTGGAGCCATTTGTTAGCCCTGTTTCTGTGGAATCTGAGAACTGATATTTCGGATTGCTTTTGAGAATATAAGGACAAAGGAATTATGGACAGAAAAAAACGTGAAAGAAGCTTTCTGAGAAACTTCTTTGTGATATATGAATTCCCCTCACAGAGTTACAACTTAGTCTTGATGAAGCAGTTTGCCAACACTGTTGTCATGGAATTTGCAACGTGATATTTCGGAGCACATTGAGGCCTATGGTGAAAAAGGAACTGTCCTCAGATAGAAGGAAGCTAGAAGGAAGCGTTCTGAACACTTGCTTTCTGATATGTGAATTCATCACAGAGAGATTCACCTTTTCCTTCCTCTAGCAGTTTGCTAACACTGTGTTCATGGAATCTGTAAAGTGATATTTGGGAGCACATTGAGGCCTATGGTGAAAAAGTAAATATCCACAGACAAACACTGGAAAGAAGCGTTCTGAGAAACTGCATTGTGATGTGTGAATGCAACTCACATAGATACACTTTCCTCTTCATTGATCAGTTTGCTAACACAGTTTTCTTGAAATCTGCAATAGGGCACTTCTTAATGCAATGAAGCCTACGGTGACAAAGGAAATATTTTCAGCTAAAAACGCAAAAGGAATTTTCTGAGAAACTGCTTTGTGATGTGTCAATTCATCTCATAGAGATACACTTTCCTCTTCATTGAGCAGTTTGCTAACACAGTTTTCTTGAAATCTGCTGTTGTGTTCCACGTGTTTCCTAAACAAAGGAATGAACACACAAGACAACACAGGGCAAGACAAACATGGTGGCCACTCTGAATGGCGTGCTCTGCTTTGTTTTATACATTCGTTTGTGGAAAGTTGCCACGTCACAAGACACATTGTTGTTTTTCTGACCTTTCCCTGACTTTCTGGATTTTCAAGATGTTTACACATAAACAAGCCCCCAGGGTCTGCTGTTTGTAGCTAGCTCCTTTGTCCTCCCTGCATACAGGGAAGGAACACCCTGCTTCGTTTGCAAGAGCAGGACTTATCAGGAATGCCCTACTTCATTTGCAAGTGCAGGACTTATCCGTTATGTCTCGTTTGCAAGCACATAGTCCTCTACAATTCCCCTTTCTTTATTTACAAGTTTGAATTTCTTTCAAAACCATCATTACATGTTGGGCTCGCTGAGATTCGGTGTTTGCCCTCTGGCACCATCTACAGCAGACTGTGAAAAAAAGTAAGAACAACAATCAATACATTGCTAGAAACAGAGGTCAGCAAGGTTTTAACAGGGCTCATAGGGTTCAAAGACGTCAAACTTTGTGTGATATCAGTCATCAAATCTTCACCAGTCAGCAATGGTAACTGATTGTGAAATGTTTCAGAAATGTTCTGTGTTAATTCTTGTATTTCTAGGTAAAGATTATTATGACCAATTAAAAGTCTCTTTATCTCAGTCCAGTTATGTACAATGCTTTTAAAAGGAACAGGAGTAATACAAAATTGGGTAGTATTCCAATCACATTTCAACAAAGCTTTGGTATTCAGCACTGTTAGCTGACCTCCCAACCAAGAAACCACTTGCTCCAGATTATCCACTTGTTCAGTCAAATAAGCATCTATGTCTCGTTGCTGCTGCCATAACAAATGTGATTGTTCATGCCATTGTTGCACAAATTCTGCATTTTGTATACTCTGGTGTAGACCTAATCCGGCAACAGCGGTGGTGGAAGCAATTGCTACAAGTCCTATCACCGCAGTCATGATGGTTCCAACCATCCTCCGACTGTGGTGAACAAGATGTTGCATAACCTTGTAAATTTGAGTAACCCCAGCAGATTCACTCCAAGTATGTGTTAAGTATACAGGTAGCCAGGTTTCTTTTCTGGCTCTTAACATATATAGATCTGAGTGAGACTCTTTCCAATTATTATTCCACCAAGTAGTATTTATACAACTTAAGAATGTACAGTTGTTTGTACAGTTAACTACCCCTGTATTATTATCCCATTTAAAAATTTCTGTCAACAACAAATAAGGCTTTCTTACACATGCAATAACATATCTAGAACTATTTAGATGCAAAGATATATGGAAAGGGTTAGCAATATTAGTAAGATTTAAGGACATGTTTCCCGTGAAAGTGAACATTGGTTTACCAGAAGCTAGCAACTTCCAAATATGACTTTGTATTTGTGAAGTATTAGCCAAATGTGGCATAGGGGGTGATAGACCACCATCATGCCAAATAATAGTTTTGTTGCCATCCACAGCAAAGCTGTGATTACCTTTATGCCAACATAGGTTGACATGACTAAATTTAGCTTGAAAATCTCCATGTACACTCCAATCTGTGATAAGGTAATTACAACTTTTTCCTTTTACTTCTAATAATAATCGTGTCCCACTACCTCTACACCTAGTCCACTCTAATTGGGAAACACCTCCGGACACATTGGGGATAGGGCATAAAGATAATGTAGTTGGCAGAGTTTCATTAAGTACTGCAGTATGATTATACTTAAAACTTTGAGCCACAATAATCATAGTAAAGGCAGAGATATGACTATGGTTATAGCAAACAGCCCAAGCCTCATGAGAAAGATGCAGACAATGTGGACTACTCCCAAGACATATAGGTAACACTTCAACCCCAAATTGATATGAACTATTTACTGTGCCAGTGTCTAATTCAGGATCCTGGTTTAAAAAAGGCGATGGCATCCAAGCAGTATCATTAGTAAATACAGGGACTTCTCTGTCTCCCCAGGCCACACTTTGATATAAGGGTGGAAAAGGAATATAAGCCCAGTATGTAAATTCTCCAGCCATTACCTGACAATTTACTATAGCCAGCATAGCCAGGAATAGAGTCAGTGGGGTTTTGGGCTGCCCAGCTTGTTGAACAACCCCTTCAGTTTCCTGAGTAAGCTTTTTCAGTTGTCCCCATGTCAGGGGTTCCACACGCCGAGTTCTGAAGGTGAATGTTCTCTGAGCATTCAAATTTAGCTCCTGGAATTCCTTCAGGAGCTCTTCGGATTGGCTGCTCTTCACTCTTCCTCTTCATGGCACTGTTTCAACCATCGAGATGGAAACCACTCGTCTCCAGCACCTGTATGAACAAGAGCATAGCCTCAGCCCCATTGTAAAACATTTCCTTTTAAATATTTTCCTCGTAATGAAGGATAACACACCCACAGATTACTGTTTTGTGGCTTTTCTAAAGGCTGTTGAAAAGGTTTCACCGCTGCAGACTGCTGTAATTGACGCCAATGGTTGAGAAAATTTAAAGTAAAAAGGGCTTTCAGAATTTGATGTTTGGGGGAATCTCGCCCATCTCCACCTTTTTGTTTTAAAAGTTGTAATTTTAAGGTAGCATTGGCTCTTTTAATAATTGCTTGACCTTGACTGTTAAATGGAATACCAGTGGAATGATGAATATGGTATAAAGAGAGGAAGGCAGCCAATTTGCGAGAGCAGTAAGTACAGGCATTATCAATTTCCAATTTAGCAGGGACTCCCATAACTGCAAAGCAAGTAAGTAAATGAGTAATAACAGAGTTAGCCTTTTCAGAGGGTAATGGCGTAGCCCACTGGAAATGTGATCACGTATCAATAGTATGATGAACATATTTTAAACGACCAAAGGAAAGAACATAAGTTACATCCATTTGCCAAATGTGATTTTGTTGAATCCTAAATTATTAGTATGATGTAGTTGGTGCTCATCCTGAGCCCGTTAGAAGTAAGAGTTACAAATAATAAAGAAAATAATTTTTGTAAAGGAGTTTGAGGAAATAATGGTAAAGAAGACTGAGAAATATATTTAGTTACATATACAGCATATTGGGAATCAGTAACTATATTACAAGGGGTTTGAGACCAGTGTTGTAGAACCACAAGAATGGCAAAAAGTTATCCTTGTTGTACTGATTCAAATGGATAGTGAGAAATTTTTGAATTGTCTGAAGTCCAGTATCCAGCCTTTCCATTGCTTGAAGCATCAGTAAAAAAGGTGGGACCTTTAACTGGAGTGTAAGAGATAGGATTATATGGCAGTAAAGAAGATTGTTGCAGAAAAGAAAATAATTTATTACTAGGATAATGCTGAGAGAAAGAACCAGTATACTCAGCACAAGCCACTTGCCAACCTTCATGAGTTTTCAATAGAGGTGATTTTTTTTTAATGGCTTTATTAGCCAAAACCAGCCACTCTAGAATATTATTATCTTGGTGTAAAACGGCCGTTGGCGAATGGGGAGTATGAAAAAGACACAACGAAAGTGGAAGATTGGGTGCAATATAATCAAGGTGAGCTTTACTAATTCTATTTTCTACAAATGACATTTTTTTCTTTTTTTTTTTTTTTTTTTTTTTTTTTTTTTTGCTACAGGGGATAATTGATGAGAACTATTTAAATCTGAATCTCTTTTTAAGGTAGCAAATAGATGTCACAATTTGTAAGTAGGGATGCCTAAGATGGGGCGAAGTCAATTTATGTCTCCTAGCAATTTTTGAAAATCATTAAGAGTCAAAAGTTGATCTCTTCGAATTTGAATCTTTTGAGGTCTAATATGGTTTTTTGCTAAAAGGTATCCCAAATATTGAATTAGGAAAATGAGTCTCTATTTTCTCAGAAGAAATATGTAAATTATATTGAGTTAATTGTTGTTATAAGACCTGAAAAACTTGACCTTGTAGGACTTCGTCAGGAGTTGCTAATAGAATATCATCCATATAATTGGTATATTAATACAGTAGGGAATTGACATCTAACAGGATTTAAGGCTCTATGAACAAACTCTTGACATAAGGTAGGACTATTAAGCATACCTTGAGGAAGAACTTTCCATTGATATCTTTGAGTAGGCTCTCTATTATTATATTCGGGAACAGTAAAGGCAAATTTTTCACAATCTTGGGGTTGTAATGGGATAGTAAAAAAACAATCTTTAAGATCTATAACCATTAATTTCTAATTCTGTGGGATAAGAGTTGGATTAGGAAGCCCAGGTTGTAAAGTCCTCATAGGTTGAATACAAGCATTTATAGCTCTAAGATTAGTTAATAAGTGACATTTTCCTTCTTTTTTTTTTTTTTTTTTTTTTTTTTTTGATGAGACAAACACAGGGGAATTCCATGCAGAAGTACTTGGTTCAATATGCCCCTCGACGAATTGTTCCTTAACTAAATTCTTTAAAGCCTTAAGTTTTTCTTTAGATAATCGCCACTGTTCCACCCAAACAAGAGTTGCAGTTTTCCACTTCAATTGTAAGGTTTGAGGCTTGTGGACAATGGCTAAGAGTTTAAATGATTGTAGCCCATTTTGAACATCATATTTTTGGCAGCTGAGGAAATATGAGGAATGCTTAAAAAGGCACCAAATTATTGTAAAAGATCACGGCCCCAAAAGTTAATATTAATGAGAACAATATAAAAGAACACTTTTCCTTTTGTCCATCATGTCCTACACAGCTCAGGGGCTCAACACTTTGGTAGACTATAGAAACAGTACCTAGGCCAGATAGAATAACCAATACTAGTTTCTTTTTCCAATGATCAGGCCATTGAGTCAAACATATAATAGATACATCTGCTCCTGTGTCGACTAATCCCTCAAAAAGTATCCTATTAATTTGCAATGAACATAAAGGTTTTTGATCAGAAACTAAAGTTTCCCAGTAAACAGTTTTCCCAGTACTACTGAAACCTTGTCAAGACACATCTCTAGATGGGAAAGGAAAAAAGGCAATAAAAGCAATTGTGCAATACGTTCCCCTGCCTCTGGGTGCATAACTTGTGACTCTTGTACCATAATAAGGATTTCATCAGTAAAATCAGGATCAATAATTTCTGGGACCACCATTAACCCCCGCACAGCGCTGCTGCTTTGACCTAGTAAAAGTCCTACATGTCCCTTTGGCAAAGGACCACACACTCCAGTAGCCGACTTATATATTCCTCCATTAGGAGATAAAGTATAAGGCTGGACAATAGCTAGGTCAGCAGTGGCACTCTGCTTAGTGGCAGCATAAAGCTGAGAAACTGGGGTAGGGTAAGATTTCTTTAAGGAGGACTCGAGGTCATTCCTTGATGTTGTAAGCCACTGCTCACTGGGTACTGGGGTAAGCCTGCATTGTAGTTGTTGAGCCCCCAAGCCTGCAGGCCCCAGCTCCTGTTTCCCAAGAGGGGTGACAATACATTCCCACTTTTATCTGTTTTTGAACGGCATTCATTTGTCCAATGTCGACCCTTGCCACATCGTTTACACATATCAGATGGTAACCTTTTTTCTTTTAGAGCAAAAGAGCCTCATTTTTTCTGGCATTCCTTTTTAAAATAACTGGGTTTCCCACATTGATAGCATATACCTTGTTTAGAATTGCCTTTTAAAGCCTTTGAAAGTGCCCCAGCAAACAATTGAGCATTGTAAATAGCTCCTCCAACACCTGCACAAGCCTGAATGTATTCATCTAAATCAGCTCCACTAGCTTTTAGAGGACGCAGCAATTTTTGGCACTTGGGATTAGCACTCTCAAAAGCCAGAGTATCCAAAAGAATTTTAGCAGCAGGGTCTGAACCTACGATCTTTAATACAGCATCTTGAAGACGGGCTACAAAATCTGGATACGGCTCAGTGGCTCCTTGTAGGATCTTTACAAAAGATAAAGAAGTTTTACCCACTATTTCAACCTTAGTCCACGCTTTTATAAACACGGTTTTAATCTGAGTGAGAGCAATATCATCTAGGCCTGCCTGAGCATTAAGAGTGGCGTATGGTCCTGAACCTGTAAGCTGCTCTTCAGTAGGTCCTGGGGGATTTTGGGTAGCACTTTTTCTAGCTTATACTCTCACTTCTTCCCACCACAAACTTTTTAATTGAAGCCATTTTGAATGATCAAGGACAGCCTGTCCCAACGTTTCCCAGTCAATAAGAATCATCATATGTTCTGAAGAGAAGGAATCAAGAAGGGCAAGAACAAATGGTGACTGAGGTCTATAATTAGAAATTGCAACTTTCATTTCTTTCAAAAATTTAAGTTGTAGGGCTGTAAAAGACACATTCTGGCCACCATTTGGGAACTGAGCATTGGGGCAGAAAGCAGCCCGTGTTATTGTGAATAAACTTAATTCCTCGAAATCATCCCTTTCCTTCGATTCCTTCTTTTCTCCTACAGGAGGAAAAGGCACAGAGAAAACCTGACCTGACATAGGCAAAGAGGTTGGAGGTAGAGGCAAAAGGAAATCTTTTCCAAGGTAACAGGGAAGGCTCGTGGCGGAGAGATAGGAGAAACAGGAGCAGTGGCACCTTGCAATTTTAACAACTGTTGTAACATCTCTAAAATATGCCTAAATCAGAATTTCCTTCAGATGAAGGAGGCATTAGCTCTTCTTCCAATTCCTTGTCCTCAGCATCTGGAGTGTAAATATGTTTCTCTCTAGGATCATTCCTCTCTAGGATCATTCCTCTCTAAAGCTTCAGATGCCTCACCTCCTGTGGCAGTATCGCTATGCTCTGAGTCAGTTTCAAATAACTCTAATGCCTGAGTAATGGAACTACACAAAGTCCACAAAGTCAGAGGCATCATTTGCCCTTGCTGATATGCTCAACACAGGACTTTAACCACTTGTAGCCATTCCTTTCAATTTAATTGCCCTTTGGTTTGATATTGAAACCAATAACAATGTTGTTCAACAGGGGCAAACAATCGCTTCAAAGTCTTACGTTCCTTAACTAACTTCTACTCCTATAGACGTTAACAGTCCCTGGAGTAACCACAAATATTCAGAGGCCAGAGAGGTGGAATTCCCCATAATTTTCCCATGGGTCTCCCTTCTTATTTATTTACCTGCCTGCAGTCTCCCTGCGCCTGCCCGGGGTGTTCCACTTCCAGTTCCTTGCTTTCGTGGAGCCAGGGACCCTGCTCGCTGCACCAGATGTTGGGGTCTGCGTGTTTCCTAAACAAAGGGATGAACACACAAGACAACACAAGACAAGACAAACATGGTGGCCGCCCTGAATGGCGTGATCTGCTTTATTTTATACAGTCATTTGTGGAACGTTGCCAAGTCACAAGACACATTGTTGTTTTTCTGATCTTTCCCTGACTTTCTGTATTTTCAAGATGTTTACACATAAACAAGCCACCAGGGTCTGCCATTTGCATCTGGCTCCTTTGTCCTCCCTGCAAACAGGGAAGGAACACCCTGCTTCATTTGCAAGAGCAGGACTTATCGGGAACGTCTCATTTGCGAGGACGTAGTCCTTTATGTCTGCAATAGGACACTTCTTAGTGCAAGGAAGCTTACGGTGACAAAGGAAATTACCTCAGATGAAAAGTTGAAAGAAGCTTTCTGAGAAACTGCTTTGTGATGTGTGAAATCAACTGACAGATATACACTTTCCTCTTCATTGAGCAGTTTGATAACACAGTTTTCTTGAAATCTGCATTCGGATACTTCTTAGAGCAATGAAGCTTACTGTGACAAAGGAAATATCCTCAGATATAAACTAGCAATAACTTTCTGAGATTCTGCTTCGTGATGTGTGAGTTCAACTCACTGAGTTACACCTGTATTTCATGGAGACTTTTGCTATCCCTGTTTTGTGGAATCTGAAAACTGATATTTCAGATCGCTTTGAAGGGTATAAGGATGAAGGATGTATCCTCTGATAAAAACATGAAAGAAACATTCTGAGAAACTTCTTTGTGTTATATGAATTCATCTCACAGATTTACAACTTAGTCTTCATTCAGCAGTTGGCTAACACTGTTCTCGTGGAATCTACAAAGTGATATTTGGTAGCACATTGTGGCCTATGGTCAAAAAGGAAATATCCTCAGATAATAACTTAATAGAAGGTTTCTGAGAACTTGCTTAGTGATGTGTGAATTCATCACATAGAGATTCACCTTTGTCTTCTTGTAGGAGTTTGCTAACACTGTTTTCGTGGAATCTGTAAAGTGATGTTTGGGAGCACAATGAGGCCTATTGTGAAAAAGGAAATATCCACAGATAAAAACTGGAAAGAAGCGTTCTGAGAAACTGCATGGTGATGTGTGAATGCAACTCACAGAGGTACACTTTCCTCTTCATTGAGCAGTTTGCTAACACAGTTTTCTTGAAACTGGATACTTCTTAGCGCAATGAAGATTACGGTGACAAAGGAAATATCCTCTGATAAAAACTAGAAAGAAGCTTTCTGAGAAATTGCTTTGTGATGTGTGAATTCAACTCAGTTAGTTAGAGATGTAATTCATGGAGCGGATTGCTAGCCCTGTTTTGGTGGAATCTGAGAACTGATATTTCCAAATGCTTTTGAGAGTATAAGGACAAAGGAAGTATCCTCAGATAAAAAGGTGAATGAAGCATTCTGAGAAACTTCTTTGTAATATATGAATTCATCTCACAGAGTTACAATTTAGTCTTCATGAAGCAGTTTGCTAACACTGTTCTTGTGCAATCTGCAAAGTGATATTTGAGAGCGCATTGAGGCCTATGGAGAAAAAGGAAGTATACTCCAATAATAACTAGAAAGAAGCATTCTGAGACCTTGATTTCTGATGTGTGAATTTATCACAGAGAGATTCACCATTCCCTTCTTGTAGCAGTTTACTAACACTGTATTCGTGGAATCTGTAGAGTGATATTTGGGAGCACATTGAGGTGTAGGTGAAAAAGGAAATATCCACAGAAAATAATGGGAAAGAAGCATTCTGTGAAACTGCATTGTAATGTGTGAATGCAACTGACAGATATACACTTTCCTCTTCATTGATCAGTTTGCTGACACAGTTTTCTTGAAATCTGCATTTGGATACTTCTTAGAGCAATGAAGCTTATGGTGACAAAGGAAATACCCTCAGATAGAAGCTAGAAATAACTTTCTGTGATTCTACTTTGTGATGTGTGAATTCAACTCACTGAGTTACACCTGTATTTCGTGGAGCCATTTTCTATCCCTGTTTTGTGGAATCTGAAAACTGATATTTCAGATTGCTTTGAAGAGTATAAGGACAAAGAATGTGTCCTCCAATAAAAACGTGAAAGAAACATTCTGAGAAACTTCTTTGTGTTATATGAATTCATCTCACAGAGTTACAACTTAGTCTTCATCAAGCAGTTTGCTAACACTCTTCTTGTGCAATCTGCAAAGTGATATTTGAGAGTGCATTGAGGCTTATGGTGAAAAAGGAAGTATCCTCAGATAATAACTTAACTCAATAGAAGGTTTCTGAGAACTTGTTTAGTGATGTGTGAATTCATCACACAGAGATTCACGTTTCCCTTCTTGTAGCAGTTTGCTGACACTGTTTTCGTGGAATCTGTAAAGTGATGTTTGGGAGCTCATTGAGGCCTATGGTGAAAAAGGAAATATCCACAGATAAAAACTGGAAAGAAGCGTTCTGAGAAACTGCATGGTGACGTGTGAATTCAACTCACAGAGATACAATTTCCTCTTCATTGAGCAGTTTGCTAACACAGTTTTCTTGATATCTGCAATAGGACACTTCTTAGTGAAATGATGCTTTTGGTGACAAAGAAATATCCTCAGATATAAACTAGAAAGAAGCCTTCTAGGAAACTGCTTTGTGATGTGTGAAATCAACTCACAGATATACACTTTCCTCCTCACTGATCGGTTTGCTAACACACTTTTCTTGAAATCTGATATCGGATACTTCTTAGTGCAATGACGCTTACAATGATAAAGGCAATATCCTCAGATAAAAACTAGAAAAAATCTTTCTGAGAAAGTGCTTTTTGATGTGTGAATTCAACTCACAGAGATACACTTTCCTCTTCATTGAGCAGTTTGCTAACACAGTTTTCTTGAAATCTGCAATGGGACACTTCTTAGCGCAATGAAGCTTATGGTGACAAAGGAAATTACCTCAGATGAAAAGTAGAAAGAAGTTTTCTGAGAAACTGCTTTGTGATGTGTGAAATCAACTCACAGAGATACACTTTCCTCTTCATTGATCAGTTTGCTAACACAGTGATCTTGAAACTGGATTCTTCTTAGCGCAATGAAGTTTATGGTGACAAAGGAAATATCCTCAGATAAAAACTGGAAAGAAGCTTTCGAGAAACTGCTTTGTTATGTGTGGATTCAACTCAGTGAGTTAGAGATGTATTTCGTAGAGCCGTTTGCTAGTCCTGTTTTTGTGGATTCTGAGAACTGACATTTCGGATCATTTTGAAGAGTATAAGTACAAAAGAAGTTTCCTCAGATTAAAACGTTCAAGAAGCTTTCTGAGAAACTTCTTTTTGTTGTATGAATTCATCTCAAAGAGTTACAACTCAGTCTTCACAAAGCAGTTCAAGAACCTTTCTGAGAAACTACTGTGTGGTATATGAATTCATCTCATGGAGTTACAACTTAGTGTTCATAAAGCAGTTTGCTAACACTGTTCTCATGGAATCTGCAACGTGATGTTTGGTAGTGCCTTGAGGCCTATGGTGGAAAAGCAAGTATCCTCAGATAATAACTAAAAACAAGTTTTCTGAGAACTTGCTTTCTGATGTGTGAATTAATCACACAGAGATTCACCTTTCCCTTCTTGTAGCAGTTTCCTGACACTGTTTTTGTGGAATCTGTAAAGTGATATTTGAAGCGCATTGAGGCCTATGGTGAAAAAGGAAATATCGACAGAAGAACATTGGAAAGAAACGTTCTGAAAAACTGTATTGTGATGTGTGAATGCAGCTCACAGTGATACCCTTTCCTCTTCATTGATCAGTTTGCTAACACGGTTTTCTTGAAATCTGCAATTCTATATTTCTTAGCACAATGAAGTTTACAGTGACAAAGGAAATCTCCTTGGATAAAAACTAGAAAGTAGCTTTCTGAGAAACTGCTTTGTGATTTGTGAATTTAACTCAGTGTGTTACACCTGTATTTCCTGGATCCCTTTTCTAGCCCAGTTTTTGTGAAATCTGAGAACTGATATTTCACATCACTTTGAAGAGTATAAGGACAAAGGATATATCGTCAGATAAAAACGTGAAAGAAACATTCTGAGGAACTTCTTTGTGGTATATAAATTCCTCTCAGAGAGTTACAACTTAGTCTTCATGAAGCAGTTTGCTAACACTGTTCTCGTGGAATCTGCCACGTGATATTTGGGAGCGCCTAGAGGCCTATGGTGAAAAATGAAATATCCTCAGATAATAACTAAATAGAAGGTTTCTGAGAACTTACTTAGAGATGTGTGAATACATTACACAGAGATTAACCTTTACCTTCTTGTAACAGATTGCTAACACTGTTTTCGTGGAATCTGTAAAGTGATGTTTGGGACTGCATTGAGGCTTATGGTGAAAAAAAATATCCACAGAAAAAAACTGGAAAGAATCGTTCTGAGAAACTGCATTGTCATGTGTGAAAGCAACTCACAAAGATACACTTTCTTCTTCATACAGCAGTTTGCTAACACAGTTTTCTTAAAATCTGCAATAGGACACTTCTTAGCACAATGATGCTTTTGGTGACAAAGAAATATCTTCAGATAAATACTAGAAAGAAGCTTTTCAGGAAACTGCTTTGTGATATGTGAAATCAACTCACAGAGATACACTTTCTTCTTCATTTTTCAGTTTGCTAACAGTTTTCTTGAAATCTGATATCGGATACTTCTTAGAGCAATGAAGCTTATGGTGACAAAGGAAATATCCTCAGATAAAAACAAGAAAGAATCTTTCTGAGAAACTGTTTGTGATGTGTGAATACAACTCACAGAGATATACTTTCCTCTTCATTGAGCAGATCGCTAACACAGTTTTCTTGAAATCTGCAATGGGACATTTCTTAGCGCAATGAAGCTTATGGTGACAAAGGAAATATCCCCAGATAAAAACGAGAAAGAAGCTTTCTGAGAAACTGCTTTGTGAAGTGTGAGATGAACTCTCAGAGATACACTTTCCTCTTCATTGATCAGTTTGATAACACAGTTTTCCTGAAATGTGCAACTGGATACTTCTTAGTGCAATGAAACTTAAGTGACAAAGGAAATATCCTCAGATAAAAACTAGAAAGAAACTTTCTGAGAAACTGCTTTGTGATGTGTGAATTCAACTCAGTGAGTTACAAATGTATTTCCTGGAATCATTTGGTAGCCATCTTTTGGTGGAACATGAGAACTGATATTTCGGATTGCCTTTCAGAGTATAAGGATGAATGAAATATCCACAGACAAAAATGAGAAAGAAGCTTTCTGAGAAACTTCTTTGTGATACATGAATTCACCTCACAGAGTTACAACTTAGTCTTCATATAGCAGTTTGCTAAAGCTGTTCTTGTGGAATCTGCAAAGTGATATTTGGGAGTGCATTGAGGCCTATGAAGAAAAAGGAAGTATCCTCAGATAAAAACAAATAAGAAGCCTTCTGAGAACGTGCCTTCTGATCTGTGGATTTATCACAGAGACATTCACATTCCCCTTCTTGTAGCAGTCTGCTAATACTCTTTTCTTGGAATCTCTAAAGTGATATTTGGGAGCACATTGAGGCCTATGGTTAAAAAGAAAATATCCGCAGATAAAAACTGGAAAGAAGCGTTCTAGAAACTGCATTGTTATGTGTGAATGCAACTCACAGAGATACACTTTCCTCTTCATTGAGCAGTTTGCTAACACAATTTTCTTGAAATCTGCAATCAGATACTTCTTAGCACAATGAAGCCTACCATGACAAACGAAATATCCTCAAATAAAAACTAGAAAGAAGCTTTCTGAGAAACTACTTTGTGATGTGTGAGTTCAACTCACTGAGTTACACCTGTTTCGTGGAGTCGTTTGCTACCCCTGTTTTTGTGGAATCTGAGAACTGATATTTCAGATTGCTTTGAAGAATATAAGGACCAAGGAACTATCCTCAGATAAAAATGTGAAAGAAGCTTTCTGAGAAACTTCTTTGTGATATATAAAGTCATCTCACATGGTTACAGCTTAGCCTTCATGAGGCAGTTTGCTAACACTGTTCTCGTGGAATCTGCAAAGTGACATTTTTTAGTGCAGTGAAGCGTATGGTGAAAAAGGAAGAATCCAGATAAAAACTGGAAAGAAACGTTCTGAGAAACTGCATTATGCTGTGTGAATGCAACTCACAGATATACACTTTCCTCTTCATTGATCAGTTTGCTAACACAGTTTTCTTGAAATCTGCAATCGGATACTTCTTAGCTCAATGAAGATTACGGGGACAAATGAAATATCCTCAGAAAAAAACGAGAAAGAACCTTTCTGAGAAACTCCTTTATGATGTGTGAAATTAATTCACTGAGTTACACGTGTTTCATGGAGCAGTTTGCTACCACTGTTTTTGTGGAATCTGAGAACTGATGTTTTGGATCGCTTTGAAGAATATAAGGACCAAGAAAGTATCCTCAGATAAAAATGTGAAAGAAGCTTCCTGAGAAACTTCTTTGTGATATATAAATTCATCTCACACGGTTACAACTTAGTCTTCATGAAGCAGTTTGCTAACACTGTTCTCGTGGAATCTGCAAAGTGATATTTGGGAGCGCATTGAGGCCTACGGTGAAAAAGGCAGTATCCTCAGATAATAACAAAAAGAAGCTTTCTGAAAACTTGCTTTCTGATGTGTGAATTCTTCACACAGAGATTTACCTTTCCCTTGCTGTAGCAGTTTGCTAACACTGTTTTCATGGAATCTGTAAGGTGATATTTGGGAGCGCATTTATCTAGGTGAAAAAGGAAATATCCACAGATAAAAACTGTAAAGAAGCGTTCTGAGAAACTGCATTGTGATTTGTGAATACAACTCAGAGAGATACACTTTCCTCTTTATTGAGCAGTTTGCTCACACAGTTTTCTTGAAATCTGCAATCGGATACTTCTTAGCACAATGAAGATTATGATGACAAAGGAATTATCCTCAGCTAAAAACTAGGAAGAAGCTTTCTGAGAAACTGCTTTGTGATGTGTGAATTTAACTCACTGAGTTACACCTGTATTTCGTATAACGGTTTGCTAGCCCTCTTTTTGTGGAATCTGAGATCTGATATATTGGATCCCTTTATAGAGTATACGGGCAAAGGGATTATCCTCAGACCGAAACGAGAAAGAAGCTTTCTGATAAACTTTGTTGTGATGTGTGTACTCATCTCACAGAGTTACACCTTTCTCTTCATGAAGCCATTGGCTAACACTGTTCTTGTGTAATCTGCAAAGTGATATTGGGAGCGCATTGAGGGCTATAGTGAAAAAGGAAGTAAACTCAGATAAAAACTGGAAAGAAGCGTTCTGAGAAACTGCATTCGGTCATGTAAATGCAACTCACAGAGTTACGCTTTTCTTTCCATGAATCAGTATGCTAGCACTGTTTTCTTGAAATCTGCATTGGGATACTTCCTGGTACAATAAAGCTTACAGTGACAAAGGAAATATCCTCAGATAAAAACTGTAAAGACACTTTCTGAGAAACTTTTTTTGTGATGTGTGAATGCAACTCACTGAGTTACACCTGTATTTGGTGGAGCCGTTTGCTAGCCCTGTTTTTGTGGAATCTGAGAACTGACATTTTGGATGGCTTTGAAGAGGATAAGGACAAAGGAGGTATCCTCTGATAAAAACGTGAAAGAAGCTTTCTGAGAAACTTCTTTGTGGTATATGAATTCATCTCACAGAGTTACAACTTATCTTCATGAAGCAGTTTGCTACCACTGTTCTCGTGGAACCTGCAAAGTCATATTTGGGAGCACATTGAGGCCTATGGTGAAAAAGAAACTATCCACAGATAATAACTAAAAAGAAGCTTTCTGAGAACTTGCTTTCTGATGTGTGTATTGATCACACAGAAATTCACCTTTCCCTTCTTGTAGCAGTTTGCTTACACTGTTTTTGTGGAATCTGCAATGTGATATTTGGGAGTGCATTGAGACCTACAGTGAAAAAGGAAATATCCACTGTTAAAAACTGGAAAGAAATGCTCTGAGAAACTTCACTGTTATACGTGAATGCAACTCACAGAGATACACTTTCCTCTTCATTGTGCAGTTTGCTAATACAGTTTTCCTGAAATCTGCAATCAGATACTTCTTAGCACAATTAAAATTATGGTGACAAAGGAAATATCCTCAGATAAAAAATAGAAAGAAGTTTTCTGAGAAACTGCTTTGTGATGTGTGAATTCAACTCAGTGAGTTACAACTGTATTTCGTGGAGCCATTTAATAGCCCTGTTTTTGTGGAATCTGAGAACTGACATTTTGGATTGCTTTGAAGAGGACAAGGAGAAAGGAGGTATCCTCTGATAAAAACGTGAAAGAAGCCTTCTGAGAAACTTCTTTGTGATATATGAATTTATTTCACAGAGTTACAACTTAGCCTTCATGAAGCAGTTGGCTAACACTGTTCTCAGGAATCCGCAAAGTGATATTTTTTAGCGCATGAAGGCCTATGGTGAAAAGGGAAGTATCCTCAGATAATAACTAAAAAGAAGCTTTCTGAGAACTTGCTTTCTGATGTGTGTCTTCATCACACAGAGATTAGCCTTTCCCTTCTGGTAGGAGTTTGCTAACACTGTTTTCGTGGAATCTGTGAAGTGGTATTTTGGACTGCATTAAGGCCTATGGTGAAAAAGAAAATATCCACATATAAATACTGGAAAAATGTGTTCTCAGAAACTGCACTGTGATGTGTGAATGCAACTCACAGAGGTACACTTTCCTCTTCATTGAGCAGTTTGCTAACATAGTTTTCTTGAAATCTGCGATCAGATACTTCTTAGAGCAATGAAGCTTATGGTGATAAAAGAAACATCCTCAGATAAAAACTAGAAAGAAGCTTTCTGAGAAACTGCTTTGTGATGTGTGAATTCAGCTCACTGAGTTACACCTGTATTTCATGCAGCCGTTTGCTAGCCCTGTTTTTGTGGAATCTGAGAACTGATATACTGGATCCCTTTATAGACTATACACTCAAAGGAAATATCCTCAGACAGAAAAGAGAAAGAAGCTTTCTGAGAAATTTCGTTGTGATTTGTGAACTCATCTCACAGAGTTACACTTTTCTCTTCATGAAACCATTTCCTAATACTGTTCTTGTGGAATCTGCAAAGTGATATTTGGGAGTGCAATGAGGGCTATGGTGAAAAAGGAAATAAACTCAGATAAAAACTGGAAAGAAGCATTTTGAGAAACTGCATTCAGTC
>NC_045443.1:35067056-35119317 GCF_002776525.5 Piliocolobus tephrosceles | reverse complement strand
ACTGTGTTCTTGAAATCTGCAATGGGATACTTCTTGGTGCAATGAAGATTATGGTGACAAAGGAAATATTCTCAGATAAAAACTGGAAAGAAACTTTCTGAGAAACTGTTTTGTAATGTGTGAATGCAACTCACTGAATTACACCTGGATTTCATGGAGACGTTTGGTAACCCTGTTTTTGTGGATTCTGAGAACTGATATTTGGGATCGTTTTGAAGACTATACAGCCATAGTAAATATCATCAGATAAAAACGAGTAACAAGCTTTCTGAGAAACTTCTTTGTGTTGTGTGAATTCATCTCACAGAGTTACACCTTTCTCTTCATGAAGCTTTCTGCTAACACTGTTCTCGTGGAATATGCAAGGTGATATTTTGGAGCGCATTGAGGGATATGGTGAAAAAGGTAATATAGACAGATAAAAACTGGAAAGAAGGGTTCTGAGAAACTGCATTTTGATGCGTGAATGGAACTCAGAGAGTTACACTTTTCTCATCATTGATCAGTTTACGAACAGTTTTCTTGAAATCTGCAATCTGATACTTCTTAGTGCAACGAAGCTTACGGTGACATAGGAAATATCCTCAGATAAAAACGTGAAAGAACCTTTCTGAGAAATAGCTTTCTGAGATTTGAATTCATCTCACAGAGTTACACCACTACTTCATGGAGCCGTTTGCTAGCACTGTTTTTTTGGATTCTGAGAACTGATATTTCAGATGGGTTTGAATAGTATAAGGACAAAGGAAATATCCTCCAAGAAAAAATGGAATGAAGCTTTCTGAGGAACTGCTTTGTGATGTGTCAATTCCTTTCACAGTGTTACACCACTCTTTAAAGGAGGAGTTTGCTAGGACTGATTTTGTGGAATTTCAGAAGTGATGTCTTGGATATCATTGTTCCCATGGTGAATAATGAAATATCCTCAGACAAAAAGTGCAGAGAAGACTTCTCAGAAACTGCTTTGTTGTGTGTGAATTCAGCTCACAGAGTTACATCATTGTATTCACAGAGAAGCTTGCTAACAGTGTTTTCACTGAATCTGCAATGAGACACATGGATACCCTACAAATACCCTCAGCTCAAAAAAGAAAGAAGCTTTCGGGGAAACTGCTTTGTGATGTGTGAATTCAACTCACTGAGTACACTTGTATTTGGTGGAGCAGTTTTCTACCCTGTTTTTGTGGAATCTGAGAACTGATATATTGGATCCCTTTATAGATTATAAGGTCAAAGGAATTATCCTCAGACAGAAACGCAAAAGAAGCTTTCTGAGAAACTACATTGTGATGTGTGAACTCATCTCACAGAGTTACACCTTTCTCTTCATGAAGCCATTTGCTAACACTGTTCTCGTGGAATCTGCAAAGTGATATTTGGGAGTGCTTAGAGGCCTATGATGAAAAAGGAAATAAATTCAGATAAAAACTGGAAAGAAGGATTCTGAGAAACTGCATTCGGTCGTGTGAATGCAACTCACAGAGTTCCACTTTTCTTTCCATTGATCAGTTTGCTAACACTGTTTTCTTGAAATCTGTGATGGGATACTTCTTGGCACAATGAAGCTTATGGTAACAAAGGAAATATCCTGAGATAAAAACTAGAAAGAAGTTTTCTGAGAAACAGTTTTGTTTTATGTGAATGCAACTTACTGAATTACACCTGTATTTCTTGGAACTGTTTGCTAGCCCTGTTTTTGTGGAACCTGAAAACTGATATTTCGGATCGCTTTGAAGACTATACGGCCAAATGAAATATCCTCAGATAAAAACGAAAAATAAGCTTTCTGAGAAACTTCTTTGTGTTGTGTGAATCCATCTCACAGAGTTAAACCTTTCTCTTCATGAACCCTTTTGCTAACACTGTTCTCGTGGAATCTGGAAGGTGATATTTGGGAGTGCATTGAGGGCTATGGTGAAAATTTTATCCACAGATAAAAACTGGAAAGAAGGGTTCTGAAAACTGCATTATGATGTGTGAATGCAACTCACAGAGTTACACTTTTCTCATCATTTATCAGTTTATTAACACAGTTTTCTTGAAATCTGATACTTCTTAGCGCAATGAAGCTTACGGTGATATAGGAAATATCCTCAGATAAAAAAGTGAAAGAAGCTTTCTGAGAAATTGCTTTCTGAGATTTGAATTCATCTCACAGAGTTACAACATTATTTTGTGGAGCCGTTTGCTAGCACTGTTTTTTTGGATTCAGAAAACTGATATTTCAGATGAGTTTGAAGAGTATAAGGACAAAGGAAATATCCTCCAAGAAAAAATGGAATGAAGCTTTCTGAGGAAATGCTTTGTGGTGTGTCAATTCCTTTCACAGTGTTACACCATTCTTTCATTGAGGAGTTTGCTAGCACTGATTTTGTGGAATCTCAGAAGTGATGTCTTGGATATCGTTAAATCGCATAGTGAATAATAAAATATACTAGATAAAAAGTGCAGAGAAGCCTTCTCAGAAACTTCTTTTTTTTGTGGGTGAATTCAGCTCACAGAGTTACAGCATTGTTTTCATTGAGAAGCTTGCTAACAGTGTTTCCGCAGAATCTGCAATGAGACACACGGAAGCGATTTGAGACCCTCAGCTCAAAAAAGAAAGAAGCTTTCAGAGAAACTGATTTGTGATGTGTGAATTTAATTCACTGAGCTACACCTCTATTTCATGGAGCCTTTTGCTAGCCTTGTTTTTGTGGAATCTGAGCACTGCTATTTCGGATTGCTAGGAAGAGTATAAGGACCAAGGAATATCCTCGTATAGAAACGTGAAAGAATCTTTCTGAGAAACTTCTTTGTGACATATAAATTCATCTCAAAGAGTTACAACTTAGTCTTCATGAAGCAGTTTGCTAACACTGTTCTCCTGGAATCTGCAAAGTGATATTTGGGAATGCATTGAGGCCTATAGTGAAAAAGGAAGTATCCTCAGATAATAACTAAAAAGAAGCTTTCTGAGAACTTGCTTTCTGATGTGTGAATTCATCACACACAGATTCACCATTCCCTTCTTTCAGTAGTTTGCTAACACTGTTTTCGTGGAATCTGTAAAGTGATATTTGGGAGCACATTGAGGCCTATGGTGAAAAAGGAAATATCCACAGATAAACACTGGAAAGAAGCGTTCTGAGAAACTGCATTGTGATGTGTGAATGCAACTCACATAGATACACTTTCCTCTTCATTGAGCAGTTTGCTAACACAGTTTTCTTGAAATCTGCAATAGGACATTTCTTAGTGCAATGAAGCCTATGGTGACAAAGGAAATATCCTCAGCTAAAAACGTGAAAGGAGCTTTCTGAGAAACTGCTTTGTGATGTGTCAATTCAATTCACCAAGTTACACCTGTATTTCGTGGAGCCGTTAGCTAGCCCTGCTTTTGTGGTGTCGGAGAACTGATATTTTGGATCGCTTTGAAGAATATAAGGATATAGAAAATATCCTCAGATAAAAACGTGGAAGAAGCTTTCCGAGAAACTTCTTTGTGCTACATGAATTTATCTCACAGAGGTACAACTTAGTCTTCATGAAGCAGTTTGCTTACACTGTTCTCGTGGAATCTCCAAAGTGATGTTTGGGAGCACATTGAGGCCTATGGTGAAAAAGGAAGTATCCTCAGATAATAACTAGAAGGAAGCTTTCTGAGAACTTGCTTTCTGATGTGTGAATTCATCACACACAGATTCTCCTTTCCTTTGTTCCAGAAGTTTGCTAACACTGTTTTCATGGAATCTGTAAAGTGATATTTGGGAGCACATTGAGGCCTATGGTGAAAAAGGAAATATCCACAGATAAACACTGGAAAGAAGTGTTCTGAGAAACTGCATTGTGATGTGTGAATGCAACTCACATAGATACACTTTCCTCTTCATTGAGCAGTTTGCTAACACAGTTTTCTTGAAATCTGCAATAGGACATTTCTTAGTGCAATGAAGCCTACAGTGACAAAGGAAATATCCTCGCTAAAAACGTGAAAGGAGCTTTCTGAGAAACTACTTTGTGATGTGTCAATTCAACTCACAGAGATACACTTTCCTCTTCATTGAGCAGTTTGCTAACACACTTTTCTTGAAATCTGCAATCGGATACTTCTTAGCGCAATGAAGCTTACGGTGACAAAGGAAATATCCTCAGATAAAAATGAGAAAGAAACTTTCTGAGAAACTATTTTGTGATGTGTGAATTCAGCTCACTGAGTTACACCTATATTTCATGCAGCCATTTGCTAGCCCTGTTTTTGCGGAATCTGAGAACTGATATTTCGGTTTGCTTTGAGGAGTATAAGGATAAAGGAAGTATCCTCAGACAAAAACATGAGAGAAGCTTTCTGAGAAACTTCTTTGTGATATATGAATTCATCTCACAGAGTTACAACTTAGTCTTCATCAAGCAGTTTGCTAACACTGTTCTCATGGAATCTGCAAAGTGATATTTGGGAGTGCATTGAGGCCTATCGTGTAAAATAAGTATCCTCAGTAATAACTAGAAAGAAGTTTTCAGAGAACTTAATTTCTGATGTGTGAATTCATCACACAGAGATTCACCTTCCCCTCTTGTAGCAGTTTGCTACCACTGTTTTCATGGAATCTGTAAAGCGATATTTGGGAGCACATTGAGGCCCATGGTGAAAAAGGAAATATCCACAGATAAAAACTGGAAAGAAGTGTTCTGAGAAACTGCATTGTGATGTGTGAATGCAACTCACAGAGATACACTTTCCTCTTCATTGAGCAGTTTGCTAACACAGTTTTCTTGAAATCTGCAATTGGATACTTCTCAGCGTAATGAAGTTTACAATGACAAAGGAAATATCCTCAGATAAAAACTAGAAAGAAGCTTTCTGAGAAACTGCCTTGTGATGTGTGAATTCATCTCACAGAGTTACACTTTCATGTAATGGAGCAGTGTATCACCACTGTCTTTGGGGAATCAAAGGAGGGATACTTTGGATTTGCATTGAGGCCTACACTGATAAAGGCAATATCCTCAATTAAAAACGTGAAAGAATCTTTCTGAGAAACTTCTTTGTGATATGTGAATTCATCTCACAGAGTTACAACTTAGTCTTCATGAAGCAGTTTGCTAACACTGTTTTCGTGGAAACTGCAAAGTGATATTTGGGAGTGCATTGAGGCCTATGGTAAAAAAGGAAATGTCTTTAGATAATAACTAGAAAGAAGCTTTGTGAGAAATTGCTTTCTGATGTGTGAATTCATCTCACAGAGTTACACTTTGTTTTCATGGGGTAGTCTATTACCACTGTCTTTGGGGAATCTAAGGAGGGATACCTTGGATTGCTTTCAAGCCTACACTGACAAAGGGAATATCCTCAAATAAAAATGAGAAAGAAGCTCTCTGAGAAACTTCTTTGTGATGTGTGGATTCATCACACAGAGATTCACGTTTCCCTTCTTGTAGCAGTTTGCTAACACTGTTTTCGTAGAATTTGCAAAGTGATATTTGGGAGCGCTTTGAGGCCTATGATGAAAAAAGAAATATCCACAGATAAAACTGGAAAGAAGTGTTCTGAGAAACTGCATTGTGATGTGTGAATGTAACTCACAGAGTTACACTTTTCTCTTTGTTGATCAGTTTGCTAACACAGTTTTCTTGAAATCTGCAATCTGATACTTCTTAGCACAATGAAGCATTATGGTGACAAAGGAAATATCCTCAGATAAAAACGAGAAAGAAGCTTTCTGAGAAATTGCTTTCTGAGATGTGAATTCATCTCTCAGAGATACACCACTTTTTCGTGGAGCCATTTGCTAGCACTGTTTTCGTGGATTCTGAGAACTGATATATTGGATCGCTTTGAAGAGTATAAAGACAGAGGAAATATCCTCAGAGAAAAAGTGGAATGAAGGAATGAAGCTTTCTCAGAAACTGCTTTGTGATATGTGAATTCATTTCACGAAGTTACACATGTATTTCATGGAGTCGATTGCTAACACTATTTTTGTGGAATCTGAGAAGTGATATTTTGGATGGCTATGAAGACTCCTCGGACAACGGAAATGTTCTCAGATAAAAACCAGAAGGAAGCTTTCTGAGAAACTGCTTTATGATGCATGAATTAATCTCAGAAAGTTACACCACTCTTTCCTGGAGGAGTTTGCTAGCACTCTTTTTAAGGAATCTCAGAAGTAATATTTTGGTTATCATTGAATCCCACGGTGAAAAATGAAACATCCTCAGATAAAAGCTGGAGAGAAACCTTCTCAGAAACTTCCTTGTGGTGTGTCAGTTCATCTCACATAGTGACATAGTGCTTTCATTGAGAAGTTTGCTAACACTGTTCTCACAGAATCTGCAATGAGATAGACAGGAGTGCATTGAAAACTGAAATATCCTCAGATAAAAGCAAGAAAGAAGATTTCAAACAAACTGCTTAGTGCTGTGTGAATTTATCTCACAGAGTCACACGATTCTTTTCATGGAGCAGTTTACTAGCACTGTTTTTGTGGAATCTGCAGAGGTATATTCCCAAGTGCATTGAAGCCTATGGTGAAAAGGGAAATATCCTCAGACAAAAACCAAAAAGAAGCTTTCTGCAAAACAGCTTTGTGACGTGTGAATTCATCTCACAGAGATAGATGGATCTTTTCATTTAGCAATTTGGTAGCACTGTTTTTGCAGAATCTGAGAAGGCATATTTTGGATTGCACTGAAGCCTATAGTGACAAAGGAAATATCCTGAGACAAAAACTGGAAAGAACCTTTCTGAGAAACTACCTTGTGATGTGTGAATTCATCTCACAGATTTATATTTTTCTTTTTCACTTAGCAGTTTGCTAACATGGTTTCTGTGGAATCAGCAGTAGGATATTTGGGATCACATTGAAGCCTACGGTGACCAAGGAAATATCCACAGATAAAAACAAGAAAGAAACTTTCTGAGAAACTGGTTTGTGATGTGTGAATTTATCTCTCAGAGTTATACCATTGTTTCCTTTGAGAAGTTTGCTAACTCCTTTTTCTTGGGCTCAGCAATTGGATATTCTGGATCGCTTTGAGGCCTGTGGTGAAATAAAAATATTCTCAGATAAGAACTAGAAATAAGCTTTCTGTGAAACAGTTTTGTGATGTGGCAATCCGTCTCACTGAGTTACATGATTCTTTTCATAGAGCAGTTTGGTAGCACTCTTTTTGGGGAATCTGAGAAGTGATATTTTAGATCGCTTTGATGACTATAGTAACAAAGGAAATATCTTCAGATAAAAACTAGAAAGAAGATTTCTGAGAAACTTCTTTGTGATGTGTGAATTCATCTCACATATGTACACCATTCTTTTCATTGAGCTGTTGGTTAACACAATTCTCTTGGAATCTATAAAGGTATATTTAGGAGTGCTTTGAAGCCTATGGTGAAAAAGGGAGTATCCTCAGTAATAACCAAAAAGAAGCTTTCTGCAAAACAGCTTTGTGATGTGTGAATTCATGTCATAGAGATGAACGTTTCTTTTCATGGAGCAATTTGGTAGCACTGTTTTTGCGGAATCTGAGAAGGCATATTTTGGATCGCATTGAAGCCTAGGGTGACAAAGGAAATCTCTGATAAAAACTAGAAGGAAGCTTTCTGAGAAACTGTTTTGTGATGTGCATTCATCTCATTGGGTTAAACCTTTGTGTTAGGGTAGCAGTTTACCACCACTGTTTTTGTGGAATCTGAGAAAGGATACTTGGGTGCGTACTGAACCTATGGTGGAAGAGGAAATATACTCAGATAAAAACTATAATGAAGCATTCTGGGAAATTTCCTGGGTAGAGGTGAATTCATCTCACAGGGTGACACCTTCCTTTTCATTGAGCAGTTTCGTAGCCCTGTGTGTGTGGAATCTGCAGTAGAAGAATATTTTGGATCACCTTGAAGCCTGTGGTGACAAAGGAAATATCCTCAGATAAACACTAGAAAGAAGTTTTCTGAGAAACTGCTTTGTGATGTGTGAATTCATCTCACTGAAGAACACGATTCCTTTCATGGACCAGTTTTGTAGCCCTGCTGTTGTGGAGTCTGCAATAGCATCGAAGCCTATGGTGACAAAGGAAATTTCCTCAGATGAAAACAAGGAAAAATCATTCTGAGAAACTTCATTTTGATGTGTGTATTCACCTCAGACAGTAACACCTTTCTTTTCATGGAGCAGTTTGCTAACACTCTCTTCGTGAAATATTCAAAGGGATATTTGGGAGCAAGTTGAGGCCTTTGGTGATGAAGGAAATATCCTCAGATAAAAACTGGAAAGAAACTGCTTTGTCTGAAAAACTGCTTTGTGATGTGTGAATTCATCTCACAGAGTTACACCACTCTTTCCTGAGAGCAGTTTGGTAGCACTGTTTTTGGGGAGTCTGAGAAGGGAAAATTTGTATCACATTGAAACCTATGGTGACAAAGGAAATATCCTCAGATAACAACTAGAAGGAAGCTTTCTGAGAAAGTTCTTTGTGATGTGTGAATTCATCTCACAGAGTTACACATTTCTTTTCATGAAACTATTTGCTAAAACTGTTTTCATGGAATCTGCAAAGGGATATTTAGGAGTGTATTGAGGCCTATAGTGACAGAGGAAATATCCTCAGATGGAAACCAAGAAGCTTTCTGAGAATCCCCTTTGGAATGTGTTAATTCATCTCACAGAGTTACATGATTCTTTTCACTGAGCAGATTTGTAGCACTGTTTTTGGGGAATCTAAGAAAGCATATTTTGGATCGCATTGAAGCCTACAGTGACAAAGGAAATACGTCAGAGAAAAACAAAAAGAAGCTTTCTGAGAAACTGCTTTGTTAGGTGTAAATTCATCTCAGTGTTAAACTGTTGTTTTGATTGAGAGGTTAACTGACACGTTTTTCATGGAATTTGCAATGGGATATTTGGGATTCCATTAAGACCTATGGGGAAAAGTAAATATTCTCAGATAAAAATTAGAAAGAAGCGTTCTGAGGAACCATTTTGTGATGTGTGAATTCATATTACAGAGTTACATGATTGTTTTCATGGATCAATTTGGTAGCCCAGTTTTTGGGAAATCAGAGAAGGGATATTTTGGATTGCATTGAAGCCTATAGTGACAAAGGAAAAATCCTCAGATAAAACCTAGAAAGAAGCTTTCTGAGAAAGTTGTTTGTGATGTGTGCATTCATCTGACAGAGTTACACATTGCTTTTCATGGGGGCAGTTTGCTAATGCCATTTTCGTGTAATCTGCAATAAGATATTTGGGTGCACATTGAAGCCTATGGTGACAAGGGAAGTATCCTCAGATAAAAACCAAGAAGAAGTTTTCTGAGAAACTGCTTTGTGATGTGTGAATTCATCTCCCACAGTTACACCTTTCTTTTCATGGAGCAGTTTGCTCACACTATTTTTGTGGAATCTGCAAAGGTATTTTCGCAAGCACCTTGAGGCCTATTCAGGTGAAAAAGGAAATATCCTCAGATAAAAACTAGATAGTAGCTGTCTGAGAAACTGCTTTGTGAAGTGTGAATTCATCTCACAGAGTTAAACTAGTCTTTTCATGGAGCAGTTTCTCGTTTGGGGAGTCTGAGAAGGGATACTTTGGATCACTTTGAAGACTACGGTGACAAAGGACTAGAAAGAAGCTTTCTGAGAAACTGCTTTGTGATGTGTGAATTCATCTCACAGAGTTACACGTTTCTTTTTGTGGATCAGTTTGGTACCACCATTTTTGGGGAATCTGAGAAGAGATATTTTAGATTGCTTTGAAGTCTCCGGTGACAAAGGAAATAGCCTCAGATAAAAACTAGAAGCTTTCAGAGAAATTGCTGTGTGATGAGTGCATTCATCTCACAGAATTAAATGTTTCTATTATGGGAGCAATTTGGCATCAATGTTTTAGTGGTATCTGAGAAAGGATATTTGGGAGTGCATTGAAGACTATGGTGGCAAAGGATATATCCTCAGATGAAAACCAAAAGGAAACTTCCTGAGAAACAGCTTTGTGATGTGTGAATTCATCTCACACAGTGAAACAATTCTTTTCAATGAGCAGTTTCGTAGCACTGTTTTTGGGAAAACTGAGAAAGGATATTTTGATCACATTGAAGCCTATGGTGACAAAGGAACTATCCTCGGGTGAAAACTAGAAAGGAGCTTTCTGAGAAACTGCTTTGTGATGTGTGAATGCATCTCAAAGAGTTAAACAATTTTTTTTCATTGAGCAGTTTGCTATCAATGTTTTTGTGGAATCTGCAATAGGTTATTTGGGTTATGCAATTCTTTTCATGGAACAGATTGGTAGCACTGTCTTTGGAGATTCTAAGAAGGCATATTTTGGATGGCATTGAAGCCTATGGTGACAAATGAAATATTCTCAGATAAAAACTGGAAGGAAGCTTTCTGTGAAACTGCTTTGTAATCTTTGAATTCATCTCACAGAGTTACACTTTTCTTTTCATGGAGCAGTTGGTGACACTATTTTCATTGAATGTACAAAGGGATATTTGGGAGCACCTTCAGGCTTGTGGTGAAAAAGGTAATATTCGCAGATAAAAGTTAAAAAGAATATTTCTGGGAAACTGCTTTTTGTTGTAGGAATTCACCTCAGAGTTAAACGATTATTTTCATGGAGAAGTTTTGTACCACTGTTTTTGGGGTATCTGAGAAGGGATATTTTGCATCACATTGAAGACTACGGTGACAAAGGAAATATCCTCAGATAAAAACGAGAAAGAAGGTTTTGAAGAAACTGCTTAGTGCTGTGTGAATTTATCTCACAGAGTCACATGATTCTTTTCATGAAGCAGTTTACTAGCACTGTTTTTGTGGAATCTGCAGAGGTATATTCCCAAGTGCATTGAAGCCTATGGTGAAAAAGGAAATATCCTCAGACAAAAACCAAAAAGAAGCTTTCTGTGAAACAGCTTTGTGGTGTGTGAATTCATCTCACAGAGATAAATGAAACTTTTTGTGGAGCATTTTGGTAGCACGGTTTTTGCGGAATCTGAGAAGGCATATTTTGGATTGCATTGAAGCCTATAGTGACAAAGGAAATATCCTGAGACAAAAACTGGAAAGAAGCTTTCTGAGAAACTACCTTGTGATGTGTGAATTAGTCTCACAGATTTACATCTTTCTTTTTCACTTAGCAGTTTGCTAACACGGTTTCCGTGGAATCAGCAGTAGGATATTTAGGAGCACATTGAAGCCTATGGTGACCAAGGAAATATCCTCAGATAAAAACAAGAAAGAAACTTTCTGTGAAACTGCTTTGTGATATGTGAGTACACCTCAAACAGTTACACCATTGTTTACATTGAGTAGCTTCCTAACACTGTTTTCGTGGAATCTACAAAGGGATGTTTGGGAGCAACTTGAGACCTATGGTGACAGAGGATAAATCCTCAGATAAAAACTGTAAAGAAGATTTCTTTACAGAAAGTGCTTTGTGATCTCTGAATTCATCTCACAGAGTTACACCTTTCTTTCCATGGAGCAGTTTACTAATCCCGTTTTCATGGAATCTTCAAAGGGATATTTTCTAGTATCTGAGGCCTATAGTGACAAAGGAAATATCCTCAAATAAAATCAAGAAAGAAGCTTTCTGAGAAACTACTTTGGATGTGTGAATTCATCTGACTGAGTTACACTGTTCTTTTCATTGAGCATTTAATAACACTGTTTTCACGGACTCTGCAATAGGATATTTGGGAGCGAATAGAAGCCTGTAACTACAAAGGATATGCCCTGAGAAAAATATCAAAAAGAAGCTTTCTGTGAAACTGCTTTGTGACGTGTGTATTAATCTCACAGAATTACATCGTTTTTTCATTGAGAAGTTTGCTAACACTCTCTTTGTGAAATCTGCTATAGGATATTTTGGATCACATTGAAGCCTATGGTGACAAGGGAAATATCCTGAGGAAAAAAATAAAAAGAAGCTTTCTGAGAAACAGCTTTGTGATGTGTGAATTCACATCACAGAGTTACACCACTCTTTCCATGGAGCAGTTCGGTAGCACTGTTTTTGGGGAATCTGAGAAGGGATAATTTGAATTGCATTGAAGAATATGGTTACAAAGGAAATGTCCTCAGATAAAAACTAGAAAGAAGCTTTCTGAGAAACTGCTTTGTGATGTGTGTATTCATTTCACAGAGTAACACCTTTCTTTTCATGGAGCAGTTTGCTAAAACTGTTTTTGTGGATTCTGCAAAGGGATATTTGGCAGCAAGTTGTGGCCTATTGTGAAAAAGCAAATATCCTCAGATAAAAACTAGAAAGAAGGTTTCTGAGAAACTTCTTTGTGATATGTGAATTCATCTCACAGAGTTACACTGTTCTTTTCATTGAGCTGTTGGCTAACACTGTTTTCTTGGAATGCGCAATGTGATATTTGGGAACTCATCGAAGCTTATGGTGACAAAGAAAATATCCTCATATAAAAACTGGAAAGACACTTTCTTAGAAACCACATAGTGAAGTGTTAATTGATCTCACAGAGTTACTCAGTTATTTTCATGGATCAGTTTGGTAGCACTGTTTTTTGGGAGTCTGAGAAGGTTCATTTTGGATTGCAATGAAGCCTATGGTGACAAAAGAAATATCCTCAGATAAAAACTAGAAAGAACATTTCTGAGAAACTGCTTTGTGATGTGTGTATTCATTTCACAGAATAACACCTTTCTTTTCATGGAGCAGTTTGCTAACACTGTTTTTGTGGAATCTGCAAAGGGATATTTGGGAGTACATTGAGGCCTATAGTGAAAAAGGAAATATACTCAGATAAAAACTAGAACGAAGATGTCTGGGATACTGCTTTGTTTTGTGTGAATTCACCTCACATATTTACACCATTCTTTTCATTGGCAGTATGGCCATTTTCACGAAAATGAGTCTTCCTATCCACGAGCATGGAATGTTCTTCCCTTTGTGTCCTTTTTATTTCATTGAACAGTTGTTTGTAGTTCTCCTTGAAAAGTTCCTTTGCATCCCTTGTAAGTTGGATTCCCAGGTATTTTATTTTATTTTATTTGAAGCAATTGTGAAAGGTAATTTACTCATGATTTAGCTCTCTGCTTGTCTGTTATTGGTGTATATGAATGCTTGTGAATTTTCCACATTGATTTTGTATTCTGAGACTTCTGAAGTTGCTTATCAGCTTAAGGAGATTTTGGGCTGAGAATACGAGGTTTTCTAAATATACAATCCTGTCATCTGCAAGCAGGGACAATTTGACTTCCTCTTTTCCTAATTGAATACACTTTATTTCTTTCTCTTGCCTGATTGCCCTGGCCAGAACTTCCAACACTATATTGAATAGGAGTGGTGAGAGAGGGCATCCCTTTCTTGTGCCTGTTTTCAATGGGAATGCTTCCAATTTTTGCCCATTCAGTATGATATTGGCTGTGGGTTTGTCACAAATAGCTCTTAATATTTTGAGATACGTCCCATCAATACCTAGTTTATTGAGAGTTTTTAGCATCAAGGACTGCTGAATTTTGTTGAAGGCCTCTTCTGCATCTACTGAGATAATCATGTGGTTTTTGTCTTTGGTTCCATCTTATATAATGGATTACATTTGTTGATTTGTGAATGTTGAACTAACCTTTCACCCCAGGGATGAAGCCAACTTAATTGTGGTAGATTAGCTTTTTGATGTGCTGCTGGATTTAGTTTGATCGTATTTTCTTGAGGATTTTTTCATCAATGTTCATCAGGGGTACTGTTTTATAATTCTCATTTTTGGTTGTGTCTCTGCCAGGCTTTTGGTATTAGCATGATGCTGGCCTCATAAAATGAGTTAGTGTGGATTCCCTATTTTTCTATCAATTGGAATAATTTCAGAAGGCATTGTATCAGCTCCTCTTTTTACCTTTGGTAGAATTTGGCTGTGACTCCATCTAGTCCCCAACTTTTTTTTCTTGGTAGGCTATTAATTATTTCCTCAATTTCAGAGCCCTTTATTGGTCTATTCAGAGATTCAACTTCTTCCTGGTTTAAACTTTGGAGGGCATATGTGTCCAGGAATTTGTCCATTTCTTCTAGATTTTCTAGTTCATTTGCATAGAGATGTTTATAGTATTCTCTGACAGTAGTTTGTATTTCTGTGAGGTTGGTGGTGATATCCCCTTTATCATTTTTTATTGCATCTATTTGATTCTTTTCTCTTTTCTTCTTTGTTAGTTTTGCTAGTGGCCTATTTTATTGATCTTTCCAAAGTACCAGCTCCTGGCTTCATTGATTTTTTGAAGGGATTTTGTATCTCTATCTCCTTCAGTTCTGCTCTGATCTCAGTTATTTCTTGCCTTCTGGTACCTTTTGAATGTGTTTGCTCTTCCTTCTCTAGTTTTTTAAATTGTGATGTTAGGGTGTTAATTTTAGATCTTTCCTGCTTTCTCTTGTGGGCATTTAGTGCTATAAATTTGCCTCTACACACTGCATTAAATGTGTCCCACAGAATCTGATATGTTGTGTCTTTGCTCTTACTGGTTTCAAAGAACATCTTTATTTCTGCCTTCTTCTCATTATTTACCCAGTAGAGGGTATCCATTCAGAACAGGTTGCTCAGTTTCCATGTAGTTGTGCAGTTTTGAGTGAGTGTCTTAATTCTGAGATCTAATTTGACTGCACTGTGATCTGAGAGATAGTTGGCTGTGATTTCTGTTCTTTTATATTTACTGAGGAGAGCTTTACTTGCAACTATGTGGTCAATTTTGGAATAAGTACGATGTGGAGATAAGGAGAATATATATTCTGTTGATTTGGGGTGGAGAGTTCTGTAGATGTCTGTTAGGTCTGCTTGGTTTAGAGTTGAGTTCAAGCACTGTATATCTTTGTAGCTTTCTCTCTCATTGATCTGTCTAAAATTGACAGTGGGGTGTTAAAGTCTCCCATTATTATTGTGTGGGAGTCTAAGTCTCTTTGTAGGTCTCTAAGGACTTACCTTATGAATCTGGGTGCTCCTGTATTGGGTGCATATATATTTAGGATAGTTAGCTCTTCTTGTTGAATTGATCCCTTTACCATTAGGTAATGGCCTTCTTTGTCTCTTTTGATCTTTGTTGGTTTAAAGTCTGTTTTATCAGAGACTAGGATTGCAACCTCTACTTTTTTTTGTTTATCATTTGCTTGGTAGCTCTTCCTTCATCCCTTTATTTTGACCCAGTGTGTGTCTCTGCACCTCAGATGGGTCTCCGGAATACAGCACAGTGATGGGTATTGACTCTATATCCAATTTGCTAGTCTGTGTCTTTTAATTGGGACATTTAGCTCATTTACATTTAAGGTTAATATTGTTATGTGTGAACTTGATCCTGTCATTATGATGTTAGCTGGTTATTTTGCTCATTAGTTGATGCAGTTTTTTCCTAACATCGATGGTCTTTACAATTTGGTGTGTTTTTGCAGTGGCTGGTATCAGTTGTTCCTTTCCATATTTAGTGCTTCCTTCAGGAGCTCTTGTAAGGCTGGTCTGGTGGTCACAAAATCTCTTAGCATTTGGTTGTCTGTAAAAGATTTTCTTTCTCCTTCACTTATGAAGCTTAGTTTGGCTGGATATGAAATTCTGGGTTGAAAATTCTTTTCTTTAAGAATGTTGAGTATTGGCCACCACTTTCTTTGGCTTATAGAGTTTCTGCCAGGAGATCCACTGTTAGTCTGATGGGCTTCCCTTTGTGCGTAAAATGACCTTTCTCTCTGGCTGCCCTTGACATTTTTTCCTTCATTTCAGCCTTGGTGAATCTGACAATTATATGTCTTGGGATTACTCATCTTGAGGAGTATCCTTGTGGATACTCTGTATTTCCTGAATTTGAATTTTGGCCTGTCTTGATAGGTTAGGGAAGTTCTCCTGGATAATATCCTTAAGTGTGTTTGCCAACTTGGTTCCATTCTCCCCATCACTTTCAGGTACATCAATCACATGCAGATTTGGTCTTTTCACATAAGCCCATATTTCTTGGAGGCTTTGTTCATTTCTTTTCACTCTTTTTTCTCTAAACTTCCCTTCCCACTTCATTTCATTCATTTGATCTTCAATCACTGATACCCTTTCTTCCACTTGATTGAATCAGCTACTGAAGCTTGTGCATGCGTCACGTCAGTCTTGTACGATGGTTTTCAGCTCCATCAGGTCATTTAATTTCTTCTCTACACTGTTTATTCTAGTTAGATGTTCATCTAACCTTTTTTCAAGGTTTTCAACTTCCTTGTGATGGGTTTGAACATCCTCCTTTAGCTTGGTGAAGTTTGTTATTACCGACCTTCTGAAGCCTACTTCTGTCATCTCGTCAAAATCACTTTCTGTCCAGCTTTGTTCCATTGCTAGCGAGGAGCTGCCATAATTTTCAGTAGAAGAGGCACTCTGGGTATTTGAATTTTCATCTTTTCTGCTCTCGTTTCTCCCCATCTTTGTGATTTTATCTACATTCGGTCTTTGATGATGGCGACCTACAGATGGGATTTTGGTGCGGATGTCCTTTTTGTTGAGGTTGATGCTATTCTTTTCTTTTTGTTACTTTTCCTTCTAACGGTGAGGACCCTGAGCTGCAGGTCTGTTGGATTTTGCTAGAGGTCCACTCCAGACCCTGTTTGGCTGGGTATCACCAGTGGAGGTTGCAGAATAGAAAATATTGCTGCCTAATCCTTTCTCTGGAAGCTTCATCTCAGAGGGGCACCAGCTATATGTGGTGTCAGTTGGCCCCTACTGGCAGGTGTCTCCCAGTTAGTCTACACAGAGTTCAGGGACCCACTTGAGGAGGCAGTCTGTCGGTTCTTAGAGCTCAAACTCTATTCTGGGAGAACCACTGCTCTCTTCAGAGCTATCAGGCAGGCACGTTTAAGTCTGTAGAAGTTTCTACTTCCTTTCGTTCAGCTGTAGGCTGCCCCCAGAGGTGGAATCTACAGAGGCAGGCAGGCCTCATTGAGCTGTGATGGGCTCCACCCAGTTCGAGCTTCCCTGCCTCTTTGTTCACCAACTCAAACCTCAGCAATGGAGGACGCCCCTCCACCAGCCCAGGCTGCCACCTCACAGTTCGATTTCAGACTACTGCACTAGCAGTGAGCAAGGCTCTGTGGGCATGGGACCTGCTGAGCCAGGTGCAGGATATAATCTCCTGGTGTGCTGTTTACTAAGACCCTTGGAAAAGTGCATTATTTGGGCAGGACTGTCCCGATTTTCCATGTACTGTCTGTCACAGCTTCCCTTGGCTAGGAAAAGGAAATTCCCTGACCCCTTGCACTTCCCCAGTGAGGCAATGCCCAACCCGGCTTTGACTCACCCTCGGTGGGCTGCACCTGCTGTGCAACTAGTCCCAATTGGATGAACTAGGTACCTCAGTTGGAAATGTAGAAATCACCTGTCTTCTGTGTCAATCATGCTGGGAGCTGCAGACCGGAGCTGTTCCTATTCAACTATCTTGGAATGATCCATCCAATTATATTCATTTTCTAGGGTTGCCACAACAAAGTACCAGAGACTGGGTGGTTTAAGAAACAGAAATTAATTTTCTCACAATTCTGAAGCCTACAAAGTACAAGATCAAACTCTCAGCGGGGCTGATTTCTTTTAGGGCTCATCCGTCTTTTGTTTGCAGATGACCATTTTCTCTTTGTATCTTGCCATTGTTTTCCGTATATATGTGTCTGTGTACAAATTTTCTCTTCTTATGAAAGCACCAGTCTTACTGCATTAGGGCCTATTGTAATGACTTCATT
This sequence comes from Piliocolobus tephrosceles, assembly GCF_002776525.5. NCBI lineage: Eukaryota > Metazoa > Chordata > Mammalia > Primates > Cercopithecidae > Piliocolobus > Piliocolobus tephrosceles. The sequence goes on along the minus strand of NC_045443.1, from coordinate 35,101,645 downwards.
TTAACTTCGTTACTCCTTTAACCTATATTCAAATCAAGTTATATTCTGAGGTACTGGGATTAGGATTTTAATATGAATTTTGGATGGGAACAAAATTCAATCCATAATATCAAGATTACAAGAGGAGCCACTAACCCTCAATGTACCCATTCCTCAACTTCTTTTTTGAAAGGTCAACAGGTATTTGGATTGTATTTGCCAGTCAAAACAATAGATTGATAAGTTTTGTGTAGACATTGCCCAATTCAGATACAAGCTACATTATGGAGCTGTGGTATTTGCTCAACACACATAATGATAAAAGCGTAGGGCAGTAGTTACATGGGATTCCACTATGTGTTAAGCACAGCACTTTCATATATATATACATATATATAATATATACATTATCTGTCTACATTCAGCAATCCTATGATGAGCATTTCAGAAATGAGTGGTCTGAAGTCAGAGTTGGTAACTTTCCCAAATTACCTCTGCTATAAAATGGTGAAGCTTGGGTTTGAATCTCTGTTGATTCCAAAGACTATATTCTTTCCATATTTTATGCTGCTAAACTTGACCATTCTTTGTATTAACAATCTTTTTAGAAATAAATATTTTATTGGTTTCAATTTTATATATTAAATTGATGCAAAATGTTTTTTAAAAATTTTGTTACATGGGTATATTGCAAGATGCTGAGGTGTGGGGTATGAATTATTCTGTCACCTGGGTAGTGACACCCAATAAATAGTTTTTCCACATTTGCCTCCCTCCCTCTGTCACCCCCTCTAGTAGACCTCAGTGTCTATTGTGACCATCCTTATATCCACGATTATTCAATGTTTAGCTTCCACTTACAAGTGACATGAGGTAGCTGCTTTTCTGTTCCTGCATTTATTCACTTAGGATAATGGCCTTCAGCTGCATCCATGTTGCTGTGAAGGACAAAATTTTCTTCTTTTTAATGGCTCCATAGTATTCCATAGTGTATGTGTATCACATTTTCTTTATCCAATCTACTATTAATGGGCACCTACATTGATTCCATGTACTTGCAATTCTGAATGGTGCTGTAATGAACATATGAATGCATGTGTCTAATTTTGGTAGAACAATCCATTTTCTTTTGGATATATACCCAGTAATGGGATTGCTTAGTCAAATGGTAGCTCCATTTTAAGTTCTTTGAGAAACTTCCAAGCTGTTTTCACAGTAACTGAATTACTTTACATTCTCACCAATAGGGAACAACCATTCCTTTTTCTCTGCGGCCTTGGCAGCATCTGTTGATTTTTGACTTTTAAAAAATAGCTATTCTGACTTTTGTGAAAGTGTATCTTACTGTGGTTTTGACTTGCATTTCTCAGGTGATTAGTGAGGTAGAGCATTTTTCATACATTTTTTGGCCACTTGTATGTCTTCTTTCGAGAAGTGTCTGTTCGTGTCTTTTACTCACTTCTTAATGGAATTTTTTTGTTTGTTTATTGAGTTGTTTTTAAGTTCCTTATAGATTCTGGATATTATGCTTTTGTCAGATGCATAGCTTGCAAATATTTTCTCCCATTCTGTAGGTTGTCTTTTTACTCTATTTATGGTTTTTCTTTCTTTCTTTTTCTTTCTTTCTTTCTTTCTTTCTTTCTTTCTTTCTTTCTTTCTTTCTTTCTTTCTTTCTTTCTTTTTCTTTCTTTCTTTCTTTCTTTTCTTTCTTTCTTTCTTTCCTTTCTTTCTTTCTTAAATATGGTTTTTAAAAATTGTTCATAAAACTTATGCAATAATTTATATTCTGTAGACCTTACTACATAAATATAGACTCAATTTTGTAACACTTTCCCTAATGCCTTCACTTTATGCACTACTTAGCAGAGTTCTAATTTGTTTAATAATTTGAAATGCATCATAAAAGGAATTGTGCAAGGATTGTTTATGCTGAGAATATTAAATTTTCTGTAAAATTTTATAGAAAAAAATGTTTGACATGCTTTGCATGTGTCAAATACTGGATTTTCATATGTAAACTTTCTTGCACACAACAGTCTAAATTGCACTACATAACTTTGTAAGACCTCTAGAAAATTTTTCATTATGTGTGTGGAAATAAACTCATTTTATGAAATTTTAACAACGGTAAGCTTCTTATTTCTTTGGTCTCTTTAGAAATGCCCTTTAGCCTGTGTAGGTCACAATAGTATCATGATTATGTTGAAATGCATTGAATTTCTGAGTGAAAAAAATTGATCATAATAGAGTAGAACATGGGATGGAGAAAAGATAAAACAGATTAGGTCTGCTGTCAGCACCCAGCCACAAACTCAAAACCTCTGATTTGAGGGTGATGAAAGGAAAGGAAAAATTTTTTTGGATGCAGGGGGTAAAATTTACAATAGAGATTTATTGATTTATTTAACTTTTACTTTAGAGTCAGGGGTACACATACCTGTTCATTACACAGGTAAATTGCACGCCACAGGGGTTTGGTGTATAGATTATTTTGTTATCCAGGTAATTAGCATAATATTCAATAGGTAGTTTTTTGATCATCACCTTTCTCCCTCCCTCTACCCTCAAGCAGGTTCTAGTGTCTGCTCCCTTCTTCGTGTCTGTATGTACTTAATGTTTACCTCCCATTTCTAAATGAGAACTTGTGGTATTTGTTTTTCTGTTTCTGTGTTATTTCACTTAGAAAAATAACCTACAGCTTCGGCTATGTTGCTCCAAAAGACAGGATCTAATTCTTTTTTATGGCTGCATCATATTCCATGGTTTACATGTACCACATTTTCTTTATCCATTCTACTATTGATAGGCATTTCGGTTGATTTCATGTTGCTATTGTGAGTAGGGCTCCAATGAACATAAAAGTACACATGCCTTTATGGTAGAACAATTTATATTGCTTTGAATATATACCCTATAATGGGATTTCTGGGTTGAATGGTACTTCTGTTTTAAGTTCTTTGAAAAATCACCGGGGAGCATACAAATGGGCAGGTGCAGGAGCTGGGGCAAGCACTCTGGGGCTCTGGCCCCATGGTAGGGTCTAGGGGTGTGTGCCTGCAACTCCCAAAACCCAAGTGGGTACGGCGTGTGTTACAGTACGTTCTTTTAACTTTGCCATCTGCAGATGGCTTAAGTGTTAACCAGCTCAGTGGACCCTCTGCCTTTTGGCCAGGGCAGAGGGCCAGCGTGACAGCTTTCTGTATTCCAAGCTCTTGCCCAGCATCCCAGAAGAATTGAGTCACACCCAACCTTGAAGGATAAATGTGGGGATTTTATTGAGTGATAGAAGTGGCTCTCAGTGGGATGGATGGGGAGCTGATAGGGGGATGGAGTGGAAAGATGATCTTTCCCTGGAGTTGGCCATCCAGTGGCCGAACTCCATTCCCACCACCCTCAGCCAAACTCTGCTCGTTCAGACACTCCTTGTCTTCTCTCCTTCTGTGCAGTGTCGTTCTGCCGTTCGTCTGTTTGTCTCCTTGTCTGCTTGTCTTCTCATTTCCTGGAGCCTGGGGTATGGCATTTATATGTGTACAGTATGGGGGTTGTGGCAGACCAAAAGGCAACATTTTGGGTGTGAAAATAGGAATGCCTGTTCCCATTTAGGGGCACAGGAATCTACGCTTGAGGGCGAAGCCTTTGCCAGGAAACTTCCCTCTTCCACCCAGTATTTCCCTGGCTCCCGTCTGTGTCACAGCTATGCCGTTTACACAGCTGTCTTCTTGGGATGTAGGGCTGTTCTCTTCAGTTGGATTCCTGACTTCCTTTACATAGATTTCTGTTAAAGATAGCTCATTTTTTTCTTTTGTAAGAATTGAGTTTTAATTTTCTTACTTAACAAAATATCCTCATTTGAGTTTTGGAATAAGATACTTTTTTGAAAAATAGGAAACATGGTATTAAACATTGGTGATGTGTGATTCCTTCTCTGTGGATTTTGGAGAAATATCTTTGGCAGGCTTTGCCATTGATGTTGCCTGGGGGTGAGACATATCCATTTACTTTTCCTTCATTAGAAAATCCATTACTTATTTCACTCAGTTAGATAATTACCAAATGGAACATCAATTAGTAGTTAGTGAAACTTTTCAAAAGTGATCATGAACTATGCTTCTGTGTGCTAGCCCACATTATTTTGCTCAAGATATCTTACATATATTTTCTCTCTTTCCATAGCCCTGCAACATAGGATTCATTTATATTTCATACATCAGGAAACAGACTCAGAAGGTATATATAACTTACACAAGGACAAGTGTTTAGTAAGCAGCCAAGCTCTGATTAAACCCATGTCTGACATGTTCTTTCTTATAGGCAAAACTGCTCTCAGAGTAGCCTTTGTTGGATTTTGGTAACAAAGATGAAAGGTTGGTCCTTGGCCTGTTATAATGCATATAAATATTAAAGCATTTGGGTAATTTCCAACTATTTTAATTACTCTCCCAAAGTAATCTCTCTTTTTTGTCAGTATGGATCACTAGAAATATTCAGTTAGAGACAAATAGATGTTGGTTTAACTTTAAAAGCATACATATCAGTTGGGAGATTTTTATTCTGGTTAAGAATCACAACAGAAATTTCAGATATAATTTCCAAATGAAATTGTCATGTTTTAGTTTTCAAGCTTAGAATGCTATTCACATTAATGTCCCCACATTAAGAAATCAGTAAAAAACTAAAGAATATTCAATTTCTTAAGTAATTGAGATTCCTTGAAAAATACTCTATGCTTAGTACCCACGTGGTATATATATGATGATTGTTTCAGTGGAGACTTTTGTTACAAATGAAAGCTGTGGGTTTTTTCTAGATCAGTGACTATAAAGAAGAAAAGTAAAGATATGTATTGGCTCCACATTTAGAAGAAAACTGAGAATATTATTGTTGAAAGTACAGGAATTCAATTTATGTCATTCGTATACCAGCTTCAGAAGTATCGTTCTTTAAGACAAAGTTGTAGGTAATGGAGGGAATGAAAGGAATCTGTGTTCAGATATATTCAGTTTTAGCTCGAAATATTAAGGCCCAAGTAAGCCTTCTCTATGGAATTTCTGAAGAATTATCACAGCTTCTTGATCTTTGACATCATTTTCCCAGGAGGCATTACTGCAGTCATTATTAGATTATGTCTTCAGGTCATCACCAACTCAGTTTCCCATACATCATGACCTTCTCCAAAGTTGCTATGACAACAGCATGATACTTAAAACAAAGTAGCTAGTTAAAGCTAAGCCTATAAGCAGTAGGAAGCACTTGTAGAAATATTATTATCTATTGAATTTTGAGAGCTTCCAGCTGTTTCCACAATTCCACAACTCTAATAAAATGTATTAAGATACTGATTGCTTCCAGGATTGAATTATTTGGACCAAGGGTATACATATCTATAAATATGATGCACAGAAAGCACAACATTCAAAATATTTACAGTAACTTAGAATCTAGTACTTTCATAGAACAAGTTATGGCATATTTTCATGGTGTTAAATAAATGAGGAAAGAGAAAATCAAATGCTGATATTTTAAACTCAAAGAAAGTGATCTAAAGTGATTTTCCAAAGAGACATTAACCCTATCTAGAGCTTTTTGACCAGAACTCATTCCATGATGTAAATTAGGAGCCTCTTTCTTTTCATCTGTATGGATCCTTCTCTTTATTTGAGTAGCATGGTGGTTAACTCTTGGGGTCACCATTAGTGAATCACTAACACTGTTAATTACTCAAGTAATATTTAAAGTATTCCTAATACATGAATTTACAATTGTAATCAAGTTTTTCTATCCTCCAGGAGCCTTGATTTCATTCTTTATTTTCTCCAGTTTATAAAAAAAAAGAGATAAAGAGAGAGAGAGAAAAATAGGGAAGAGAAGGATTTGTAGCAAAAACCAAGAATCTTATAAATTCTTAGACCTGGATCCTAATTCTGAGTGAAATTTTCAAGTATTACAACAGTTAAATCATTCATCCTCTATAGCAGTGGTCCCCAACCCTTTTAGCACCAGGGACCCGTTTCATGGAAGACAATTTTTCCATGGACTGGAGTGGGGGCAGGGGGATGGTTTCAGGATGATTCAAACACATTACATTTATTGTGCACTTTATTTATATTATTACATTATAATGTATAATGAAATCATTATACAACTCACCACAATGTAGAGTCAGTGGGAGTCCTGAGCTTATTTTCCTGCAACTTGACAGTCCCATCTGGGGCTAATGGAGACAATGACAGATCATCAGGCATCAGATTCTCATCAGGAGCACAAAACCTAGATCCCTTGCAAGTGCAGTTCACAATAGGTTTTGTTCTCCTGTCAGAATCTAATGACACTGCTGATCTGAGGTGGAGCTCAGGTGGTAATGCGAGTGATGGGGAATGTCTGTAAATACAAATGAAGCTTCACTCATTCACTCTGCTCACCTCTTGCTATGAGGTTCAGTTGCTAACAGGCCACGGACGATTACCAGTCCATCGCCTGGGCACTGAGGACCCTGACATATAGGGTATGGCTACATAAATGTTCCTTGAAACTTTAGAGACCACTTTGTGCTGGAGATGGTTTAGAACTTGTGCCAAGGAAAGAGTACATGTGGGGTTGTATTCCGAGTTCCATAGGAGACAGAAGAAAAAATAAAAACTTCTTCATAATGCCGACATTGTTTGCTTACAAATTGCACGAACTAGTTCTACCAATAATGTGTAATTAAATACGGTTTCCTTCAAAGGCCATTTAAACTGGTATCTATAAGAAGTGCAGCATTTGACAAAGTCTTTAAGGTAAAATCCTCCATAGATTATTCCTCACTTAAGGATTGTAGATGGTGCCTTCAGTATGTTTTGTTTCAACTTCAAAGTACCTGATGGTCACTTCATTTTCCCTTTTCAAAAATAAATAACACAATGCAAACAGTTCCAAAATTTGAGGTTTAAGATGGACAAGCCAAATTTCTTATAAGACCCATTGCAATCAATAATTCATTATGAAGAACAATTGTTATTTATAATTGAGAACAAATGTCATGAGGTCCACATTGAAAACCTCTGATTTGTTTTTGGTTTTGCTTTTATGACCTCGGCAATATTAAATCAAGGAATAATACTCTGTCACAGCCTGCAAAGCAAATCCAACTCCAGAAAGCATTAGTATAAGCGCGGAGTGTGGATTTTACTGAGGACATTATGGATAGACTGAAGAAAAAAGGTACAGTGTAGTACCTTAACAATACTTGCTCAAAATTCCCATTATATATTTCCAACCTCCAGGAATTCTTCTTCAGCCAAAATCCATTTCAACCACATCTTTCCTGCTGCCTCCCAGCTTCCTCCTTTGCTGCTTATAGCCAGTTCTTGATTATAGATATGCTCTTGTGTTAGCTTTCTTTAGCTTATCTTCTTTCGTATTTTCCCACTTATCATCCAGCTCAGCAAGCAAGGCTTCCTAGCCAGGATCAACTCACTTTAGAAGAAAGCAAGGGATTACATATTAAAGCAAAAATATATAAGCATTTTGTTTTAGTTTGAAAGAGTAAACTATTCTCTTTTCTTAAAGCACCGAGAAATGTGAGCAGCAATGAAAAATAAATGAAGATGACACCAGTTTGAGTTATTTCTAGTTCCATTTCCCATAATGCATGATAAATTTCAACTAATCTCCTCCATGGGGAAACTTTTCAAACCAATTTTCTTCATTTGACTGGCAAAACAAAGCGTAATCTATTTTTCTTCTGTGCACTAATACAGAAAACAACCATGCTTTCATTTTCAAGCCAATAAATAAAAAATGACTGATTAATTCGAGGGTAAGTCGTACTATGAACCAGTTTTAGAGTCTTTGGGATTTGCACAGCTGTAGAAGTTCTGTGCGTACACTTCTTAGTAAGTGCTGTTATAAAATCCAACTCAAAATAGTTTCAGCAAAAATGGAGGATTTATTGGAATGATACTGAATGATGTTGGAACAGCTCATATAGTTGAAGGGAAAACTTCCAGAACATAGCAAACAAGAAAACTCAGGACTTGAACAGAGAAGCTGACTTCCAAGATTCTCTACATTTTTGTCTTTGATTTATGCCATTTTTTAAGATGGGAACATCATGGCCAGAAGCTTTGGTGTCACATTTATGTCTGAAGAAGAAAAAGAGGCTCTACTTTGCTCTACCTTAGGAAAAGGGCATGGATGGCCTGATTTGTCCAACTTGTTTAGCAACCAAACATGAGCAAGTCATTGCAGTAAAAGATAAAGATGTAGTGCATAACCCAGGCATACATTCAAGTCTTCAGTGAAGGGAGGAGGCTCTTTTTATAACCTAAGTTGCGGAGGCAATTGTATCCAGTACAGTTACTGGACAGACAAAACTATAATCATCACAAGGGTCATACTTGTATTTAGGATAGCTATTCTTATGTTATATTTACCAATGGCTCAAAGAGTATTTTAAAAAATGTTTCAATATGGTGCAAAATAAAATTTTGGTGGGAAATGAGGAGGTTTAACATTTTAATGTATGACATATGGCTGTTTTAGTTTCCATCTCAAACTGGGAAATATTTTCATAAGATTTTTATAATGTGTTTTAAGATGATCATTGCCAAATCACACTATTCTTATTTACCTTCTTGGCTCCATCTGTTTTTTTCTTGCAGAGAATCCTGTTCATGTTAAAATAGATTATTTCTTGAGGCTCTAAGTATGTACAAGAGGAAACACATCTGTGAATTTATCCTTGTTCATGAGGTTTTCATGTGTGGTATTTCATTATAATTACACATTTACATGGTGGTAGTTGCCATACAGATGAAATAATGGTCAGTAATCCTGCATTCTGTTACGGTTGCCACTGACAATGATAAATTTTTAAATCACTTGGAGATATGCATATATGAATAATTTTAGATTCATATGAGAGCTAATGAGAACTCTAGAATACTGTGCTTACACTACTGGCTAGAGGAGGCCATGGGGCATCTTGAATTTGGTGTAGTAATGATTTGTGCCTGAAGAGGGATTTTAGAACTAATTCAAAAGATTCTTTAAAATGCTAAAGAATTAAACAGAAAAAAATACGTATCTGGAAATACTATATTTGGTCTTTCCTTAAATAAGTAAATAAATAAATGTATTAAAATTTCCCACATAAGTTCATTCAACTGAGACAGAATTGGGAGAATTGTTCACGGCTCTCAGAAAAATACCATAAAAAAGGGTGGTCATTATATTTTTGAAGTATAATAATACTGCTTTAAATAATTACAATAGTTAAAGTAATGAATTGAGGGAGACAAAAGCAAATAAATTTGTTTTTATATAATGTCTCCTATGTACCAGGCACCTTGCTAGGTATATTGGTACTTTAAACCTCCCATGTATCTGAGAGGTAGATTATTCTCCTTTCAAGGATATAGGAATGAAGGCTTCAGAGATTAAGCAATTAATCAAAGGAACACATCTATTAAGCACAAGGACCAATATTCAAACCATATTTGCAAGTTATCTATTCATTTCTTTGGCCAATATTTATTGAACACCAATATGAGCCAGGTACTCATCCAAGAGCTAGGAATATAGCAGGGAAAACACAACAACAAAAGACCAGAACCCTGCCCTAGTGTAGCTTAAAAGAAAATGTCATAAATAGGGCCCTGGTTGTGAAGTTTATCTAGGTATGGACACACATCAACCAGTATGCCTGGTCCTTCATTGAATCAAATCCAATATTCTCACAGAATTTCTATCAAATTGAGAAAGCTCAGAGTCATGTCTCATCATGCACTATTGATTAGTGAAGTTTTTCCCTCTCACTTTATTCTCTGACTTGATCTCTGCTTTGAACCCCAGTAAGAAATCAAGAGTCAGAATCCTTGGAGAACTATTTGGTCAGTCTAAATTATGTTTCTGCTTAATGTCTGATTCTTGCTTCTGATTTTGAATCTTGTTTACAATTTCAGTAGAGTGAATTTTGTGATTCTAGTTTCAGCTGTGACTTAAACCTACAAATGGTGTTTGAGTCCATGGACTAAACCCAAGAGGCATTTTGTCTGTTTTCAGAAAATGCTGACGTTTCCTAAAGCAAATTGCAAGAAGAGGTGTTTTAAATTCTGGTTTATACTTTTCCCTCAAATTTAATAGCATCATGTGAATGTGACCAAAAACATACTAAGGAATTGTGGATGTGGATCAAATGTAAGGTTGTTAACTAATTCTGCCTTGGGAAGAAGGGATGGTTAACCAGATTTAGAGAGATGGAATTACTTGACAAGAGTCACATAGTCAGATAGTGGCAAAAAGAATTCTAAAACTCAGTTTGTTTGTTTTTGAGACAGAGTCTCTGTAGCCCAGGCTGGAGTGTTCAGTGGCACGATCTCAGCGCACTGCAACTTCTGTCTCCCAGGTTCAAGCGATTCTCTTGCCTTAGCCTCCTGAGTAGCTGGGACTACAGGGGCATGCCACCTCACCTGGCTAATTTTTTTTTAGTAGAGACGATGTTTCACTATGTTAGCCAGGCTGTTCTTGATCTCCTGACCTCGTGATCCACCTGCCTCAGCCCCACAAAGTATGGGGTTTACAGGCATGAGCCACCATGCCCAGCAAAACTCAGTTTTTGATTCGAAGTTGTATTTTTTTATTGCCAATTTCTTTTTATTTTTTAAGGTTTCAAATTTACTTTATGTGTTCAATAATGTTATATTTTAATAAGAACGCAGTGTTTTTATTTGGCGTCTACCATGAGTTGGTTTTGAGAAAATACAGTATTATTACATCAGCTAATTATTGACTTTTCCATTCCTTTGGATTGACTTTGCTAACAGGTGACAGTTTCCACTGTTTTCCAATTTGTGTTGATGTGTACGTGCACACACATACAGGAGTGGTTCTACTCGCTAATACAGCATTCCTGTATTTGTCATGAAAATCAGGTATAGGTTTCTGACGGCTCTGCCTTGTGTTTGTTTGATGGATGCTTTAAACTCAGAGGCAAATTAGTTTATTTTTGGCTAAGGGAAGCATTGTGAAGGTGAAGAAACTACAGCAACTATGGTCATTGATTTGGTTCAACTTTGGGTCAGGTTACCTTATTTTTTGTTGTGTGTGTGTGTGTGTGTGTGTGTGTGTGTGTGTGTGTGTGTGTTTGGTGGTCATGGTCAAAAATACATAACCTGAGATCTACCCTCTTAACAGATTTTTAAGCGTATCATATTGTTAATCATAAGCACAAAGTTGTACAGCAGAACTCCAGAAATGTCTCATATTGTATGCATGAAATTCTATAGTCATTGAACAACAACCCCCAATTTTCCCTTCCCTGATTTCCTAGTAATCACTATTTTACTATCTACTTCTATGAGCTTGACTACTTTAGATACCTCACAGAAGTGAAGTTATGGCCAGGCATCGTGGCTCACGCCTGTTACCTCAGCACTTTGGGAGTCCGAGGCAGATGGATCACTTGAGGCCAGGAGTTAAAGACCGGCCTGGCCAACATGGCGAAAGTCCGTCTCTACCAAACATACAAAAATTAGTGGGGTTTGGTGGCACATGTCTGTAATCCCAGCTACTCGAGAGGCTGAGGCAGGAGAATTGCTTGAACCCAGGAGGCGGAGGTTGCAGTGAGCCGAGATGGCGCCACTGCACTCCAGCCTGGGTGATAAGAGTGAAACGATGTCTACAAAAAAACAGTGACTCCTTCAATTTCATTATTTTCCAGAATTATTTGGCTATCGTGAGTCCCTTGCATTTTTACATAAACTTTAGGAGGAGCTTACCAATTTTGCAAGAAAGGCAACTGAGATTTTGAAAGAGATTACACTGAATCTATAGATTAATTTAAAGAATATAAATTCTAAACAATAAGTCTTCTGATTTATAAACGTGTCATCCTTTTTATTTAAATCTTCAATTTCTTCTAACAATGTTTTGAGACTCTCTGTATAAATCTTGTACTTCTTTTTTTAAAGTTATACCTAAGTATTTTATTCTTTTTCGTGCTATTAGGAAGAAATTGTTTCTTAAAGTACATTTTCAGAATGTTCATTGCAAGTATGCTGTTTTTATATTGATCTTGTACCCTACAATGTCAACTATTTTTATAAGTCAAATTCTGCAATAGTTGTTTTCTATTCATGAGTTTTTTAATTCTCTTCTGAATAGAATATAAATTAACTCAATAAAAAGTGTGCGCTATCAAAGATTCTCCATATATATCAAAATATTCCAAAATGTAATTATAGGATTTAAAATTAAATCTTGCATACCATTCAAGTTTTCATTGTATAATTTATTCAGTTCATCTTTTGTTTTTAAAAATAAATTTCAAACTCTATCTTTCTACAAGCATTGTTTTCAAGACCTACAAATCTCAGAAACTAAACTTTTTCATGCTCTATTCAATGAATAATTTCATGTAAAATTTAACATTGATTGAAACCTCAGCCAAAATTTAGACGTTTAAAAAATTGTTCAATATCATTGTAGGACAGATGATTTTTTTTCAAACATTTCTGAAATCTGATTGAGAACAACAGACAATGAGAAAGTGAATATTGCTATGCTGAAGTGATTTTGATATTCAGTATTAACTTTGTCTTAGAAATATTGTAGTTCAGTTACTATGTATAAATAAAGATATTCTTATGTTTTGACAATTACAGCCTCTACTTCAATTATTAGAATAGCACAACCTGTTTGCATGTTGCATCAATTATGCACTAACTTAAGTGTTTGAAAGGACTTATAGACCCTAAATACTATATTTATAGAATAGTTTTATTGCAGGCTAAGATACAGTATAACAACTGCAGGAGAACAATACGCCTTGAAAGGGATCTGAAGCAATCTCAGGTTCAGTCTTTGTCCTTACACTGTTGGATCACACAGGATGCTCTTTGCTTTCCATTCTTGAATGATCACCAGCAGATGTGTGAAGCTTTGATTACCAGGAAGCCCAATGTCTGCTTGTGGTGAGGATCTTTTGTAGTGAGCTGCTTGCATAGGTACATTTCTGCTATACAATCAGCTGCAGCCATCAAAACCCCTAGATCCCAACAACATCAAAGGCAATTGCAATTAGATAGACTGCTAAATCAAATCACTATACCTAATCAATGCTGACAGGTTGGTATGCCCTGCCTTTGAAACAGTTCATGAACCCATGGTTACAGGACACAATTTGTCTAGTTAAAATATTTTATAGTGTTGGTCCATGGTCAGTACCTTGCTGCAGGCAACTCTGGAGTAAAGCATGCAGTCAACCCAGACCACCTGAGATTCAATCGTGCCATATAGTCCAATCCAGTGACACTCAGTCAAGGTCTTTTTATAATAAATTGTTCTTTATCTACACTCATAGTGTTACATCTTTCACACCAGTGATATAGCAAGCAAGTCAACAAAATACCAGTGATTATTTTTGTAATAACTCAGGTGTCGATATCTACTTTAAAAGGCAGATCAACCACCCTATAATTCGTTCATGTTGCCTCAGGTTTTTGCATCATTTTAACATTTCTCTTGCCACCTTTGTCTATTGTAATTTTGACTCTGTGATAAGTGTGTGCTGATTGATTTAAAACCATGATTAACTGATTGCTAATTAAATCTGACTCCTCTTCAGAATAATCATCTTCCGCTGGGATTAGAGCCATGTTAGAGTTATTCAATATAACCATCAATGGGGTTTGCATTGTTTCATATTGCACTGAAGCATATGTCTTAGTCACCCCCATAACCTTAGTACTCATTTCGACTGCCTCCCAGTTAAGATAATTTTGTTTTAGTAATGGCAGAGGCTTTGGAAAACAAAGTGCTTCACCCATATGAGTATTTGAATGTAAGCTAAGAGAGAAAGCTATTTGCTCTAAGCTTGTCTTGAGACATCAAAGATATGCTTGATTTTCTGTTTTCAAGATTGCATTGGTTAGCTCCTTCAGACTTGGCCATTATTTCACCTTCTTTCCATTTGTGACTTAGTTTGACCCAAATTTTCTCTCTCTACTTTAGCATATCAGGTTTGTCCATGAAGCTGGTCCATATTTCCGGAATATAAAATACCTCAGGCTGGGCATGGTGGCTCATGCCTGTAATCCCAGCACTATGGGAGACCAAGGCAGGAGGATAGCTTGAGTCCAGGAGTTTGAGGTCAGTGTGGGAAATACGGTGACAGCCCATCTCTAAAAAACAAATTTAACAAAAAACATACCTCAACAATTTTATTTTTCTGAATTTAGCATCTGATCTTGGGAAGGGAACATTTTTATGCTTGACATTTGATGAAATCTAGAACATAGGTGCCTGAAAACCATGTATGGCTGCAGATTGGCTACCTATTAACCAGAGTACCGATGCAAGGATTTAAAATACATATAGCAAAGTCATATCATTATAAACAACTTTAGCTCTTTTGAGTAAATTTTCCTTCCCTCTTTTCTTTGGCCTTTCCTCCCTTTTTCCTTCCCTTCCTCTCCCACTTACTCAGAATTTAAGAACCCCAAACTATTGAATTCCTTGAAGATATATAGACTCCTTCAAGTTCTTTAGTTTACTTTTCCAAGCTTCTACAGACCTTCAAAGATTTCAAACAAGATATTATTATACACAAACTTCCAGTCTCTATACTAAAGATGGTTGTCCAACCAAGTCTACTCAGCTCACACCTGGAGGTAAGAAAAATATCACAACTTCTAGCAACCACCTAAAGAGAGTATTTAGACTCAGCTCTAGGGGATAATAACTAGAATAGCGAGGCCTTAAGTTATAATTTGCAAATAGTAATCTGGCAAGACTTATAGAACTCAAGTTTTCAGTTTTTAATTTTTGAAAGTTAAAGATATCTTGGCTAAATAGTTACATGCAAGTCTGAAAGAGTACAAGGACAGTTTTCAAAGATATGTTTATCAGGATGTTCCTTGATCCACAGGTTGCCCTTCCATCCAGTGGATTCTCCTGATAGAAGGAGATTTTAGTAGACTTTCCGGAACTGCCAAAAATATAATCTTCAAAATGTTATAAATCATAATTCCCAAGCCTAATGAGGATGTATCAAAGTTTTATTTAACTTATAATGAAGGAACCAGCCCATTCAAAAGAGCATAAGAGAGACCTATATATGCATGGTGAGTGAAAGAAAAAAGAAATAGAAAGGGAGATACCAAATTGGTTAAAGGCCTGCAGGGCATCAGAAGTATTACCTTAATTCCACACTTTGGCAGGCTGAGTCAGAAGGATTGTGTGAGCCCAAGCATTCAGGACCAGCCTGGGCAACATGCTGTCTCTACCAAAAAAAAAAAAAAAAAAAAAATACCAGTCACTGTGGTGTGCACCTGTAGTCCTAGCTACTCAGGAGGCTGAGTCAGCAGAGAGAATCACTTATGCTGAGGAGTTTGAGGTTGCAGTGAGCTGTGACTGAGCCACTGCATTTCAGCTAGGTGACAGAGCGGGTCCCTGTATCTAAAATCTGTCTATCAGTCTATCTATCTATCTTTATCTATCTATCTATCTATCTATCTATCTATCTATCTATCTATCTATCCATCTATAAAACATTTGGGTTTATTTTCTCTATCACACAAAAATAACATGTTTATAGCAAATAAAAATAGTTTTTATCTTATCAGTTTTCTACAAACTAATATCTGAGATTACAGAATTATAGTATGTTCGGGTCCTCAATAGTATTAAGTAGGAAGTCAAACATTTGTCCCCTTAGAGTAGATGATACTCAGGATTATTAGAAAACCTTTATATTCAAAATAAAGATTATACAGTTATGTTTTTGTCTTATGAATTTTGGACAATTTTTCTTAACATCCCACAAGGCAAAAATAGGCTGCCCATTTCCCTGTCCTGGGTTGAGGGAGATGTATACTGATGGTAAAGGAACTGACTCACCCTTGAGTGGAATTGAAGATCTCCCATTTTATGTAAAAGTGTTAGTTTGAATTATTATTATTCAAGAGGTGGGTTCAATATTTTGCAAGTAAATACTCCTTGATCAAAATTATAGGCTGGTTTTTGTTCCCTGAAAACAGTATATACCTTTTTAATGGTGAGATCTTATTTTTACTGTTGGTTAACTCTTCCATAACAAAACAGAGTATAAATTTTGAGACAGGAATAATACAGGGTGGTTGCAGGAGATTAGAAAATTCTGGCAGCAGTTTCACATGACTACCAAAAGGAAACTTCTGAAATAGTTGAAAAAACTATGAAATGATAAGACCCTGAAAAACCAGGGCATGAACTAAGCTGGCTAAAACTGGACCCAACATGGCACTGGATTTGACCCAAGTTTCACCTAGGACCGCATTATATGCTCATTAACATACTAAACCACACACCAGTGAGTGCCATGACAGTTCAGAGAATATCCACATTTGGTTTAAAAATGGGTGACACCACAGTGCTAAGAAATCTCTATGTTTTTCCAGAAATGTTTACGAATAATCCACTTCATGGTTAAAGAAACCAATAAAGCTAGCAGCCCCTTGTATGTGACTCTCTCTTGAGTACACCCACACTCCTTTTTCTTGAGTGTGTACTTTTCCCTTTGCAATAAATCTCTGTACATTCATTACTTTCAGACTCATCCTTGAATTCATTCTCCTGACAGTGTCAAAAGCCTAGCTACTGTCTGGGATCAACGTCTCACCTGCATCTGGGGTCCTCCCCCTGTCCACTAGAATCAGTTTTACTTGCCATTTCTACCATAGGGTTTTCTTACCCTTTTTAAGAAATAATAGATTTTAGCATTGTCCCTTGACTTTTAAGGTAAAATTCTCCAAAATGTTTTAATAATTTTAAATGGAAAAATGAATAAGATATAATTGGTAATTCTACATCCCATGGTAAGTTACATTTTGAGGTTATATTTTTCTATGTTAATGAAACCTAGAACAATGCAATTTATTAAGATTATCCCCTAAAGTTCGTAAATGTTAATAAGCTGCGGGGAGAAAAAAAAAAAACAAAAAGAATGCAACCTTTTTATTTTAAGGAATTTCAGTCTCAGCAGTTTAGCCTTATACACAGAGGTCTCCTAAGAATGATTTGCAAAGACACCATCTCACACTAAAGACAATGCGGTGCTATCTTTTAATTCACAGCTACTTAGCAGAGTGTTTTACTAACTCCCTTATGTTACTCTGGAAACACATGTTCCTTTAAAGTATTTTTTTTTATTATACATTAAACTTAGTTCAATCTGGGTGTCTTTCTGAAATCTCAATGAGTCAAGAGCATGAAGTACTCAGAGGCATGTCATGGAATGTAGTTGTAAAATGAATGTATTTGCAATTCACATTCTCTGTAGTAGTCCTTCTAAGTCAAGTTATTATGCCTGTTAAAATAGAGAGAAACACTTCTTTTAGAAAGATAATATGTTATTAATCATTACTTGACCACAATTATTTTAGGCACAATGACATTCTGTGTCTTGGAACAATTCAGGTGTTTTCCCACTAGTAACACAGTTACAGTGCAATGTTTCTCCCTAGTAAGCATGCAAGAGATGGGATTGTTTCCTTGTAGGGCAAAATACTCATGTGCGTTCTCCATGAAATCTAAATTTCAGTAAGAAGTTAGTTATTTAAGTATTAACATTGTAGATCACTGTTTTAGGACACTGCCACTCTTTTTCTTTCTGTTCTTTGTTTGCTTGTTTTTATTAGATTTTTTAACTATCTAATTTTTAAGCAGAAAGCAACTTGAAAACTGGAAAAGAGTCTGGTTATTTAAAAGTATAGATTTCCTAACATTAATCAACTTGAATTTTTTCAAAGATGAAGGTTTCTCTTATTATGTTTAATCTCTCATTCATTCACTCCTTTAACAAAAAACTAATAAGCATTTATTCTATGCCAGATATAGTAATAGA
Organism: Piliocolobus tephrosceles; assembly: GCF_002776525.5. Lineage (NCBI taxonomy): Eukaryota > Metazoa > Chordata > Mammalia > Primates > Cercopithecidae > Piliocolobus > Piliocolobus tephrosceles. The sequence continues at coordinate 35,083,803 of NC_045443.1, read as the reverse complement.
TACTAAAGATGGGAAAGGAACATTTATATGAAGAAAATATATCTCTGGTTTCTAGAAACTCACAGTCCATTTGGAGCTAATACAGCATTCCTTGAATGTAAATGGTGTTCTTCCCAAAATAACTCTTCTACTTGTTTACTTGTGCTGATCTTGTGAACAGGATGAGAGAAAGTCTAATCTTCCCTCAGTGGTCAGGAAAGGAGTTGCAGTGATAATACATGTATTGCTCTAGGAGAATTCAAATATCAGACCAAGAATGGCTGCCTCATACTTTCCCCAGCCACAGTATCACAGACTGCAGCTTGAAGTGATTGCCCTTCCTCATTTAAAAGGCTAATCAGGACTGACCCCCTCATGCCTTACATTTCAGCCTGTCTTGATTATCTAGAGAAGCCCAAGGCTCCCAGGCCATCTACTTTCCCTAGGACTAATTTCCAAATATTTCTATGTATTCTCTATTCTAACTATCAAATCCCTGAAAAAGCCTTTCACTTAATTCTATGCTTTTTTTTTTTTTTTTTTTTTTTTTCCTGAGACAGGGTCCCGCTCTGTCATCCAGGCTGGAAAGCAGTGGTGCAATCTCAGCTTGCTGTAACCTCCACCCCTTGGGCTCAAGCAATCTTCCAACTTCAGCCTCCCAAGTAGCTGGGACAACAGGCACGCACAACCACACCTGGCAAATTTTTTGTATTTTTGGTAGAGACGAGGTTTTGCCATGTTGGCCAGGCTGGTCTCCAACTCCTGAGTTCAGGCAATCTGCCTGCCTCAGCCTCCCAACCTACTGGGATTACAGGCATGAACCACCTCCCCAGTCATCACTGTGCCTTCCTAAACTTCAAGATTTGTGATCAGCAAAGTCTCTTACTAGATTTTCATTCTTTTTCTGAAATGCCTCTGACCCCTTGCCTTCTGAAAGCTTTCTCATTGCCTTTCAAATGCAGGTTGTTTTCCCTCTCACAAACTTACAGTAACTTAGGGCTGGGAGGTGGGATAGATATTCTACTGGTTCACCATTGTCTCTTCCTGATTCTTATTTTAAACAAAATAATTCTTGAAATTCATGTCATGTCATAGAACCAACTGTAAATCCTCATTTGTGCCATCCCCAAATCACCACATCCTTTACATTCTTATGTTGAAAATTTTCTTCCTCTCCACCCAACCCTATCATTTTCTGAATGACTTTGTTATTTCATGAATGACTGATCTTGGACCCTGAAGATACTGGTCAAATCAGAAAATCCCTGCATGTCACCTAAGTAGGAAAGATTTATTCCAGGGTAACAAATGACTTGAAGAATCATTGTGAAATCTGTAGGAAATGACCTATTAAATTAACAATGACTCCAGGATAGACCTCCAAATGATCTGTTGCCCTCCTCTAATTAGGAAGCTATCACTTCCAGATCCACCCATTCACCATCATGATAAAGAAGCTACCACTACAAGAAGATCTTCAATAATTCAAAAGCTATGATTTGTACTAGAGAAAAGGAGTGTGTTGTTCTCTGCCTCTTGACACTACAAAGCTAGTGATTGGATGCTGGGACCTTGGCCAACACTGCCTCCACAAACCTGCTGGCCAAGAGAAATAGAAACATCAAAAGCATGTTACCTGCCTCGGTTCTGCCTTCCAAAAATCAGACTAACAAAAAAAAATCAGAGGGAAATGTCCTCATGTTTTATTTCCAACACCAAACCTATAGACTACATGCAATTTTCAGATCTTCTCAGCCTTTCTTCCTGTAAGAATGCAATAAAGGCCTCTTTTTTAAATGAAATCAAATTCCTATGCTTGAGCTCTGAACCCTAACTTTTCTTTATTTCTCAGGGGCTTCTCTCTTTGCAATCATGTGTCACCTCTATAGTGATTAATTCTCATCCTTTACATGAATGTCCTATGTAATCATCATATTAAAAAACAGAAATCTCACTTGACCCTCATAATGATATCCTTTCTGTTCCTCAAATATGGCAAAACCTTTCTTCCTTTCAATCATTTGCTCACATATATCTATCTTACCTTGGAATATTTTCCTTAGTTCTTTGCATGCCTGGCTTACATTTCATATATATAGCTAATGTCCCAGTTCAAGTTAATCAGAGAGGCCTTCCCTGATCTCCCTCTCTCCCACGTCCAACTTCTCCAATTACTATCCCATCACACTGTTTATTCTCTTTATAATTCTTATCAGATTCTAAAATTGACCTATTTGTGTATTTACTTATTTCTTCATTTATTTGTTTACTGTACTAGAATATAAGCTATAAGGGCAGGTATGTTTTTAGTCTTGTTCACTTTTTGTATTCACAGTCAATAGCACATAGTTTGGCATATTGGACAAGTTTATGTTGTTCATTGTTGTCCATTATATTTTGAATACATGAGTGAGTGTTTTATACCAGGCAAAAGGAAATGATGGGGAGGCACGTATCAAGGAATGGAAGAAAAAAAATCTGACATTCCCTATTTCCTTCCCTGGTCAAGATTTTGAAGCTCACAAAAGAAGGCCATACATTTTCCTACCCTTTCTTGTTCTGGCCTCCGCACAGTAAGTAGAGAGGACTCCTGACATAATTGTGCCCTACATCTATCTTTGAGCCACTGTAGCATTTCGGTCGTTTCTCATTTCATGGAAGTTCTACTTTTTAATGATTTCTTTGATTTAGGAGAAATATGTGTAATATCATCTGGTTTATGGCATGACTTTTTAGGCATTTATTTTTTGCTGCCCGGCCTCAAACCTTTTTAAAAATCAAGCATATTTCCTTCTTTTTTTCTTCCTGTATTATTCACAATAGTATACAAACTGTGAGGGCAGAGTCTATGCCTATATTTGCTGCTCTATCCCCCATACCAAACATGATGTCTGACATATAGTGGGTTCTTATTTAACATTTTTTGAAATGGCAAAAGTAAAATTTTCATTTGGGTAGCATGATTTTTCCAAGTTCAGAAAACATGAACATATTTTATGACCATTAATTACTCTTAAGAAAATACTTTAAGGATGTTTGTAAATATATTTAAGAAAAAAGCACAAAGAGGTTCAGAGCAGCTATTTGTTGAAAAGCAAGATACTGTGGTAACATCTATGAGTAAAAAAATGAATAAATGAAGAGCTGTATAGTCATTTGACAGAAGCCTAAATACAGTGGTCAAGTAAATGAACTATAGATATTTATCAACAGGATGAGTTGTAAAAATATAATTTTAAGGAAGAAAAAGTAAGTCATAGAAGATTAAAAATAAATTATTCCATTCCATGAAGTTTAAATATATGCAAACATACAAAATATATGCTTCAGAAGCCCTTTTGGGTGCTGTAACAAAATGTCATAGACTGAGTGCCTTATAAACAAAAAAAAAAGTATATATATATACAACATATATATACATATATCTTACAGATTTGGAGACTGGGAAGTCCAAGATCAGTGTGCCAGCAGATTCTGTGTCTAATGAAAGGACATTTTCTGGTTCGTGGATTGTTGTCTTTTTGCTGTGCCCTCACAGGCCTGAGGGAGAAGGAGTCTGTCTCTGGGAGTCATTATTTCAACACATAAATTTTGACAGGGGGTACAATCACTCAGACCATAGCAGGAGACATACATATGCATAGCAAAAAATATAAATAAATTCTTGAATATGGTAAACAAGAAATTCAAAGTAAGGTTATCCTGCTATGGATGGAAGTGAATGGTAAGAGGGCACCTATGAAGACTACATAGGGGCTTCATGGTAACACATTCTTTTCTTCCTTAAACTGGGTATTAGATACAGACACTGTTTATTTTTCAAATTGTTATGTGCTTGAAATATTTCATAATAAATGTCAAATCCCAAAGTTCTGAAATAAAATAGAGCAAGGAAAAAAGATATTCTTCCTTAAAGAATATAAATGTAGTCAGAGGCAGAGCAAGATGGCTGAATAGAAGCCCCCATCGGTCATCCTCCAAGCAGGAGCACAGCATTTAATATTATCTACACAAAAAAGCACCATATCATGAGAACCAACAATCAGGTGAGTGATCATAGTACCTGGTTTCAACTTCATATCACTTAAAGAGGCACTGGAAAGGGTAAGAGAGACAATCTTGAATTGCCCAAACCACCCCTCCCTCATCCCATGGCAGTGATTATGTAATGTAAAGAGAATCTGTGCACTTGGGGTAAGGAGAGCACAGCAATTGCAGGACTTTGCATTGGAATAGTGTGCTATCAACACCAAGCAGAACTCAGCCACTGCCTATGGAGGAAGCATTTAGATAAGTCTTAGCCAGAGGGGAACTGCCCATCCCAGCAGTTGGAACTTGAGTTTCAGCAAGCCTTGCCACCACAGGCTAAAGTACTCTGGGGTTCTAAATAAATTCAAAAGGCAATTTAGGCCACAAGGACTGCAACTGCTAGGTAAGTCCTGGTGCTATGCTGAGTTTAGAGTCACTGGACTTGGGGTGCATGTGCTCTAGTGATACACCAGCTGGGTGGCTAAAGGAGTGTTTGCATCACCCCTTCCCCAACCCCAGGCAATGTAGCTCGTAGCTCTGAAAAAGACCCTTTTCTTCCTCTTGAAGAAAAGCAAAGGGAAAAGTAAAGAGGACGTTGTCTTGTAACTTGGATACCAGCTCAGCCACTGGGGGATAGGGCACCGGGCAGAGTCACAAGGCCCCATTCCAGGCTGTAGCTCCTGGATAACATTTCTAGACACACCCTGGGCCAGAAGGAAACCTGCTGCCTTAGAGGGAAGTACCAGCCCTGGCAGGATCCATCACCTGCTGAGTAAAGTGTACTTGGGCCCTGAACGAGGTAGTACATGCTGACGGATTACTCTGAGACACACTGGCTTCAGGTGTGACCCAGCCCATTCCCAGCTGTGGTGGCTATGAGGAAAGACTCCTTCTGTTTGAGAAAAGGAGAGGAAAGGGTAAAGGGGATTTGTCTTGCAGCCTAGGTATCAGCTCAGCCACAATGGGGAAGAGAAATAAGCAGGTTCTTAGGGTGTCTGATTTCAAGCCTTGGCTCTTAAATGGCATTTCTAGAACTACTCCAGGCCAGAGGGGAGCCCATCTGCCCTGAAGGGCAGACTCAGTGCTGTGCTGGCTTCAAGTCTGACCTAGGACAGTCCCAGTGTCCATGGCCATAGGGGTGCTTGTGTCACCCTTCCCCCAGCTCCAGGGAGCTCAGCACAGAGAGAGAGAGAGAGTCTCCCTAGTACTGGGACAGAGTAAGGGAAGAGAACAAGAGTCTCTGCCTCGTAATCTAGAGAATTCTCCTGGATCTTATCCATGACCACCAAGGTGGTACCTCTATGAGTGTACAAGAACCAGAGTATTACTGGGCGGGAAGTGTCTCCTAATATAGACATGGCTGCAGTGACCAAAAACTGAGATCACAACACCCAAGTCCCTTCAGATACCTGAAGAGTGTTCCCAAGAAGGAGGGGGTACAAACAAACGCAGACTGCAAAGACTCCAATAAATTCCTAACTGCCCAGACATCAAAAATTATCCACAAGTATCAAGACCAACCAGAAAAACATGATCTCACCAAACACTAAATGAGGCACCACTGACCAATCTCAGAGAGATAGAGATATGTGACCTTTTAGACAGATAATAGGTAATAGCTGTTTTGAAGAAACTCAAAGAAATTCAAAATAACATGGAGAAGAAATTAAGAATCCTATCAGAAATTAAGAATCCTCAATTTAAAAATAAATTGAAAGAATTTAGAAAATCATCAGAAATTCTGGAGTTCAAAAATGCAATTGACATACTGAAAAATACATCAGAGTCTCTTAGGAGCAGAGTGAGAAACTTCAGAAAGAATTAGTGAGCTTGAAAGACAGGCTATTAGAAACTACACAGAGGAGACAAAAGAAAATAGAGTGAGAAAGAAAGAAGCATGCCTACACTATCAAGAAAACAGTCTCAAAAGGGCAAACCTAAGAGTTATCATCCTTAAAGAGGAGGTAGAAAGAGAGGTAGAAAATGTGTTCAAAGGCATAATAACAAAGAACTCCCCACACCTAAAGAAAGGTATCAATATTCAAATACAAGAAGGTTAGAACACCATACAGATTTTACTCAAAGAAGATTACCTCAAGGCATTTAATATCACATTCCCAAAGCTCAAGGATACAGAAAGAATTCTAAAAACAGCAAGAGAAAAAGAATCAATAACATACAATGGAGCTCCAATAGGTCTTGTGGCAGCCTTTTCTGTGGAAACCTTACAGGCCAGAGGAGAGTGGCATGACATATTAAAGTGTTGAAGAAAATTTTAAATTAAAATGCTGAATGAAATTCTATTTCACTATATATATTATTCTAGGATAATTTAATCCTGGAATAATATATCCAGTGAAATATCTGGTGAATAATTTATTGATAAAATAGCTCCTTTATGTTTTCTTCATTGAAACATGAAGGAGAGATAAGAGTTTCCCAGATAAACAAAAGCTCAGGGATTTCATCAACACCAGACCTGTCCAACAAGAAATGGTAAAGAAATTTCTTCAATATGAAAAAAGAAGGATATTAGTGACCATAAGAAATTATTGAAGGTACAAAATTCATTGGTAATAGTAAGTACACATAAAACAAAGAAAATGGAAACAGCAAAAATTTAAAATTCAGGGAGACAAAGTCAAAGTGTAGAGCTTTTATTAGTGTTCTTTTTCTTCTTTGTTACTTTGTTTATGCAATCAGTGTTAAGTTGTCATCCGTTTTAAATAACGGGTTGTAAAATATTATTTGTAAGCTTCATGGTAACTTTAAATCTAAAAACATACAATGAATGAACAAAAAATAAAAAAGCGAGAAATTAAAACATGCCACAAGAAAAATAACCTACACTAATAGAAAGGAAGAAAAGAAAGAAGAAAAGACCACAAAACCACCAGAAAACAAATAACAAATTGGCAAGAGTAAGTCCTTGAATATCAATAATAACATTGAATGCAAATGGAAACCAAAAGCAGGATTAGCCATACTTATATCAGAGAAAATAGATTTCAAGACAAAAACAATGTAAAGACAAAAAGAAGGTCATTATATAATGATAAAGGGATCAATCTGCAGTATAGACCAAAATGACCTAATACATACTTACAGAACAGTTTACTCAAAATTCTTCTCCTCAGCACATAGATCATTCTCAAGGATAGACCAGATGTCAGTACACAAAACAAGTCTTTAAAACTTTTTTTAATTAAAGTATATCAAGTATCACCCCTCTCCACAAAAAAGAAACTGAAAATCAGTAGCAAGAGGGATTTTGGAAACCATACAAACACATGGAAATTAAATAATATGCTCCTGAATGATCAGGGTGTCAATGAAGAGATTAAGAAGGAAATTTAAAAATTTCTTAAAACAAATGATAATGGGAATACAATATACCAAAATCTATGGGATACAGTGAAACAATAGTAAGAGGGGAGTTTTTAAGTGCCTACATTGAAAAAGAAGACAAACTTCAAATAAAGAATATAATGATGCATCTTAAAGAACTAGAAAATCAAAAGCAAAACCAAACCCAAAATTAATAGAAATAAAGAAATGATAAAGATCAGAGCAGAGATAAATGAAATTGAAAAAAAGAAAACAATAGAAAAAAATAAAAGGTGTTTTCTTGAAAACATAAACACAATTGACAAACCATTAGCCAGATTAACTATGAAAAAATGATAGAACATCCAAATAAATAAAATCAGAGCTGAAAAAGGAGACATTACACCCAATATAACCAAAATTCAAAGGCTCATTAGAGAATACTAAGAGCAAGTATATGCCAATAAATTGGAAAACCTGGAAGAAATGGATAAATTCCTGGACATGTACAACCTACCAAAATCGAATCATGATGAAATCCAAAGCCTAAACTGACCTATAACAAATATCAAGATTGAAGTTGTAATAAAATGTCTCCTAGTGGCAGGGCATGGTAGCTCATGCCTGTAATCCCAGCACTTTGGGAGGCTGAACAGGTGGATCACTAGAGGTCAAGAGTTTGAGACCATCCTGGCCAACATGGTGAAACCCCGTCTCTACTAAAAGTACAAAAAAAATTGGCCAGGCATGGTAGTGGGCACCTATAATCCCAGCTTCTTGGGTTGCTAAGACAGGAGAATTGCTTGAACCCAGAGGTAGAGGCTGTAGTGAGCCGAGATCATCATGCCATTGCACTCCAGGCTGGGTGACAGAGTGAGACTATGTCTCGAAAACAACAACAAGTGTCTTAGCAAACAAAGGCGTGGGACCCAACAGCTTCATTGTTGAATTCCACTGAACATTTAAAGAAGAACTAATACCAGTCCTACTCAAACTATTCCAAAAAAAAAAAAAAAAATAGAGGAGAAGGGAATACTTCCAAACTCATTCTATAACACCAGTATTCCCTTGATGCCAATGGCAGACAAAGACACATCAAAGAAAGAAAATTACAGGATAACATACCTGGTGAACATTAATGCAAAAATCCTCAAAAAATACTAAGCAAACTAAATTAATCAATACAAGAAAAAGATCATTCATCATCCCCAAGTGGGATCTATCCCAGGGATGCAAGGATGGTTCAACATATGGAAATCAATCAGAGTGATACTTCTTATCAACAGAATGAAGGACAAAAACCATATGGTCATTTCAATTGATGCTGAAAGTCATCTGATAAAATTCAACATCGCTTCATGATAAAAACCCTCAAAATCTGGGGAAAGAAGAAACATACCTCAACATAATAAAAGCCATATATGACAGACCCACAGCTAGTACCATACTAAATGGGGAAAACCTGAAAGCCTTTCTTCTAAGATCTGAAGCATGACAAAGATGCTCACTTTCACCACATTCAACATAGTATTGGAAGTCCTAACTAGAATACTTAGACAAGAGAAAGAAATAAAGGGCATGTGGCTGGGCACAGTGATCCACACCTGTAATCCCAGCACTTTGGGAGGCTGCCACTACACTCCAGCCTGGTGACAGAGTGACACTCCATCAAAAAAAAAAAAAAAAAAAAAGAAGAAGAAGAATAAATAAAGTCATCCAAATTGGAAAGGAAAATGTCATATTATCCTTGTTTTCAGATGATAAAATTTTACATTTGGAAAAACCAGAAGTTTACACCTAAAAACTATTTGATCTGATAAAGAAAATCAGTAAAGTTGCAGAATTCAAAATCAACATATAAAAATCAGTAGCATTTCTATATGCCAACAGCAAAAAAAAAAAAAAAAAAAAAAAAAATTGTGAAAGAAATCTGGAACATAATCCCACTTACAATAGCTACACATAAAGTAAAATACCTAGCAGTTACCCAAAGAATTGAAAGATCTCTACAGTAAAAAGTATAAAACACTGATGAAAGAAACTGAAGAGAACACAAAAATATGGAAAGATATTCCATGTTCATGTATTGGAAGAATCAATATTGTTAAAACATCCATACCATCCAAAGCAATCTCAAGATGTAGTACAACCCCTATCAAAATACTAATGATGGCTGGGCACGGTGGCTCATGCCTATAATACCAGCGTTTTTGGAGGCTGAGGCAGGTGGATCACTTGAGGTCAGAAGTTTAAGACCAGCTTGGCCAACATGGAAAAACACCATCTCTGCTAAAAATACAAAAATTAGCTGGGTGTGGTGGCACACGCCTGTAGTCCCAGGTACTTGAGAGGTTGAGGCATGAGAATTGCTTGAACCTGGAAGGCAGATGTCACAGTGAGCTACAATCACATGACTGCACTCCAACCTGGGTGACAGAACAAAACTCTGTCTCAAACAAAACAAAACAAACAAACAAATAAAAACCACTGGCATTCTTTGCAGAAATAGAAAAAAGTCCCCAAATTTACATGGAACTGCAAAGGCCACAGAATAGCTAAAGATATCCTGAGCAAAAAAGAACAAAACTGGAGTAATTATTATTCATTACCCAACTTTGAAGTGTACCACAGAGATATAGTAACCAAAACAGCATGTTACTGGCAAAAACAGACACATAGACCAATGGAATAGAACAGAGAACCTGGAAACAAATATATATATCTACAGTGAACTCATTTTGACCAACATACTAGGAACATACATTGGGAAAAGGACAGTTTCTTCAATCAATAGTACTGGGAAAACTGGATATTCATATGCAGAAGAATGAAAATAGACTCTTATCTCTTGTCATATACAAAACTCAAATCAAAATGGATTAAAGACTTAAATGTAAGACCTCAACATATGAAATTATTAAAAGACAATATTGGAGAAACTCTTCAGGACATTGGACTAGGCAAAGATTTATTGAGTAGTAGTCCAAAAACCCAGACAAGTAAAGTGAAAATGAACAAATCAAGCTTAAAGCTTCTGCACAGAGAAAGAAACAATCAACAAAGGAAAGAGACAACCCCCAGATCTGGAGAAAATATTTGCAAGCTACCTATCTGACAATGGATTAATATAGGAATATATAAGGATTTCAAACAACTCTTTAGGAAAGAAATCTAATAATCCAATTTAAAAATTAACAAAATATCTGAATAGGTTTTTCTCAAAAGAAGATATACCAATGGCAAACAGGCATATGAAAAAGTGCTCAACATCATTGATCATTAGAGAAATTCAAATCAAAACTACCTCACCCCAGTTAAAATGACTTTTATCCAAAAGAGAGGCAATAACAAATGCTGGAGAGGACGTGGAGAAAAGGAATTCTCATACACTGCTGACGGGAATGTAAATTAGTGCAACCACTATGGAGAACAGTTTGGAGGTTCTTCAAAAACCTAAAAATAGAGCTACCACATGATCCAGCAGTCCTGCTGCTGTGTATACGTCCAAAAGAAAAGAAATCAGGATATCAAAGAGATAGCTGTACTCCCATATTTATTGCAGCTGTATTCATAATAGCCAAGATTTGGAAGTAACCTAAGTGTCCATCACCAGATGAATGGATAAAGAAAATGTGGTACATATACACAGTGGAGTACTATTCAGCCATTAAAAAGAATGAGATTCTGTCATTTGAATCAACATGTATGAAACTGGAGGTCATGTTACATGAAATAAGCCAGGCATAGAAAGACAAACTTTGCATGTTCTCGTTTATTTGTGGGAGCTTAAAATTAAAACAATCGAACTCATGGAGATAGAGAGAAGGAAGGTAACTAGAGACTGGCACTGGCAGTTGGGGGATTGGGGGGAAGTGGGTATGGTTAATGGGCACAAAATGTAGTTAGAAAGAAAGAATAAGAACTTGTATTTGATAGCACAATAGGGTTACTACAGTCAACAATAATTTAATTGTACATTTAAAAATAACTAAAAGAGTATAATTGAACTGTTTGTAATACAAAGGATAAATGCTTGAGGGGATGGATATACCATTTACCTTGATGTAAGTATTACACATAGTATGTTCTATCAAAATATCCCATATACTTCGTAAATTTTAAATGTATACTCTTAATGGGAACCCACAAAAATTAAAAACAGAATATGAATATGAGGCTTAGGGAAACATTCACTGAATATTGACTTGATTTCTCAAAATTATAAAATGTATATTTTATAAGTAATATTGGAAACAATAGTTAACACTGTCACTAACGTCTTAGACTTCAACTAGTATAATTCGGTTTTCAGTATTTTTCCCAAAATTGTTACTTCCAGTGGTTGAAAACATAACTATCACGTTTAACTTGTAATTGCTTGCTGAAAGAAAAGGATATGAAAATGGTTAGAGTACATTGCAAACATAGCTAGCAGTATTTGTAAGAAGACTGAGATTCTGATGGATTTGCATAGAATTTGAATTACAAGTTACCTCCTTATAAAAGGCAAATTCTACCTTTAATAAAGGCATATACATTTGATAGTAAATGTTCTAAATTAATAGCAAATGTTAGCTTATTTAGTACTCACTAACAAGTGTTATTATTTCATTTGACAGATGAAGTAATTGAGGTGCAGAAAGGTGAAGTGACTTGCCCAAAGTCACACGTTTTGTAAGAGGTGAAGGTAGAACTGCAACCCAGGTTGCCCAGTCCGAAAGTTCGATCACTAATAGAAGTTTCCCACCCATCCCTAATCGACAAATTCTCAGTACAATAGAAAATCGTGTTTTTTTTTTTTTTTTTTTTTTTTTTTTTATTTTTGAGACGGAGTTTCTTGGCTCTTGCTGCCCAGACTGGAGTGCAATGGCGCGATCTCGGCTCACCGCAACCTCCACTTCCCGGATTCAAGTGATTCTTCTGCCTCAGCCTTCCCAGTAGCTGGGATTACAGGCATGTGTCGCCAGGCCTGGCTAATTTTGTATTTTTAGTACAGAGGAGTTCTCCATGTTGGTCAGAGCCGGTATCGAACTTCCGACCTTAGGTGATCCGCCCTTCTCGGCCTCCCAAAGTGCTGGGATTACAGGCCTGAGCCACTGCGCTCGGTCTCAGAAAATCGTGTTTTTAAAGCTCTTTCAGTTGTAATATAGTAAAGTTCTGTGAGGAGGAGAGCTCTGAGTGCTTACTAGGCATCAGGCAATTTTTCTGCGCTATATACCCACATTTTCAAATAACCTTATGAGGTCAGTAATGTTATTATCCATGTTGTACAGATGAGGAAAATGAGGCACAGATAATAGAAATAATTTTTTCAGCATCTCATAACCAACCGACGGTGGATTCAAGCCTATAAAATCGGATTGCAGTCTCTATAGCTTGTCTCTTAAGCCTTGTGCGTCAGAACTATTATACTTCTTTTAATTAGCAAAAGCAAAACAAACACAAAACTAAATGGAGGTATTATAGAAGCGGGGAAATGGAGAGAGGTGAAAGAGGGCTTTCTTTTTTTTTTTTTTTTTTTTTTTTTTTTTTTTTTTTTGAGGCGGAGTCTCGCTCTGTCGCCCGGACTGGAGTGCAGTGGCCGGATCTCAGCTCACTGCAAGCTCCGTCTCCCGGGTTTACGCCATTCTCCTGCCTCAGCCTCCCGAGTAGCTGGGACGACAGGCGCCCGCCACCTCGCCCGGCTAGTTTTTGTATTTTTAGTAGAGACGGGGTTTCACCTTGTTAGCCAGGATGGTCTCGATCTCCTGACCTCGTGATCCGCCCGTCTCGGCCTCCCAAAGTGCTGGGATTACAGGCTTGAGCCACCGCGCCCGGCCAAAGAGGGCTTTCTGTGTTCAGTAGCAAGGGAATGGCAGCAGCTGGCAGTGAGTGGATTAAAATGTTACCACGGAACGCGCCAGTTTAACTCTGGCCTTAAAATCCTGCCAGCACGCTTCCCAGAGCGTTGCTCCAGGTTGGGTGGACAGGATGGACATCCTCGGTGTTGCCTGCTCTCCATCGCCCCCGGGTGCCGGCGTCCGCCGCTGTCTAGACTTTGGCGCCGGGATCCGCGGGGTTGAGGCGGCGGGGCGTTCGCGACCCTCCGGGGCGGGGTACCACCCCGCACATGCGTCCTCAGCGCCAGACCCTGCGCCGGCGGCGGACACGGATCCGACGTCAAGAAGTGGGCACTGCCCGCCCCGTTTTTTGTCCGTGACCCTCGGTGCTGGCTGAGATCCTCCAGCACCAGGAGGCGGGAGAGGGAGTGGCTCGGTGTTTGAAGCGGGATGAGCTGGAGGCGGTCGAATCCACCTACTTCGCCTGCGCTGGCTCAGGGCACTCCGAGCGGGCGGGCGCTTTCTCGCCGGGCCTTCTGAAGGTCGCGGACTCTGTCCCGCTCTGGAGTTTGTTGCGGATTTGGGCGTAGGTGTACGTAGGAGGTCCCCTTCTGAAGCCCCGAAGAGCAAGAGGGACATACGTTGGCGCCTTTCTTTTCCACTACTTTTTTCAAAAAGTAGTAGAAAACCACGGTAAACACGGAGTTCCCTCCTGGGCTGTAGGGATGGGGGCCGCGGAACCCCGCCTTCCCCAGGATGTCCCCCAGGGCTCTGGGCTGGCTTCTGTTGGGGCCTCTCCGGGACTGGCTGGGCCGCCCAGGCCCGCCCCTTCCCAGTCCCGGCGCCCCGGGCCCTCTGGTTGCAGGCGTCAGGATTTGCAGCCAGGGCACGCGGGGCAGGTGCAGACTCTGTTGCGGGGGACCTACTCGCCTCCCTCCTCCTGCCTTTCCCGCGAGCGGGGCAAGTGTCCGCTCCCACCCCGACCCCCAGTTCGCGGCCAGAGGGCTGAGCCGTGGTAGCTCGGCGTTGAGTGGAGACCCGGTTGGCTGCCGTCCCGCCGTTTACACCCGGCAAAGGCGGGAGAGATCCGGGTGAGCGGTTGGTCCCGGAACCTGAGAACGTTTGGGAAGCACAACCCAGTCCCGGGAAACCGCTGCTTAACCTCCCTCTCCTGCGTTTTTGGTCCTCTTTTGACTGTCCCACATCTGATACTCCTTACTGTATTGTACACTTCAGCATTTGTTGAGGGTAATCTCATATTAAGTGTTCTTACCACCATACAAGAAAATAGAGTCATGTTGACTGTTTCATCTCCAATTTTAGGAATCTGTACATGACCTAATTTAAATATCCAAACTAAAACAGTATCTTGGTGAATATTCAGAGGGATGCACTGACTCGCTGAACGCTAGAATTTTTCTGTGTTCCACAGTCTGTTGGAAGATGCAACCATCCCTTTTCAGAAAACTAAATCCCACTAAGAGGTATTAAACAGCCTATGTTCTGAGTAATTACACTGACAGTTTACAATGAAGGGGCGTGGGGGAAAGAAGATATTATGACGGACTGGGGTCCTTTGAGAACATAGCAAAGAAGGGAGGGAGCTGAACACCTGGAAGTCCAGTTCGGGAGGGATGCCTGATAGAAAGTTGATCCAAACCACGGGGAGCAGGCTCCAGGGAAGATGAGGAGGGGTAAGGTGGCCACTGAAAGCGCCTTTTTGGAGGTGTGTTTTAGATTCAGATTCCTCCATAGCCTTTTTCTTTTTAAAACATATTTACTCTGTTCATTTCTTTCTCTTAATAAATGTTACCTCTGTCCAAACAACAATAACTTTTCATCAAATAATATTTACCTGCACTTTATAGATTTTCTAAAAGTCATAATGGCTTATTGCTACAGTCTGGATTAATTCTTCACAAAGGAGATTAATATGACAGTGGTTTATCAAAGCAGGAGTGCTTTGTTATTGTTTTAATACAATTGACCCTCTGTATCTGTGGTTCTGCATTGTGGATTCAATCAACCAGGGCTGGAAAATATTCGGAGAAAAAACAGTTAAAAATAATACAATTAAAAACAAAAATACAGTATAACAACTATTTCCACAGCATTTACATTGTGTTAGGTATTTTAAGAAATCTAGAGATGATTTAAAGGGTATGGGAGGATGTGCAATGTGTGTAGATTATATGCAAATACAAGGCCATTCTATGTAAGAAGCTTGAGCATCCTCAACACCTAGTTGGTAAGGGTGGAGGTTGTGGGGGGTGGTCTTGTAATGAATCCTAGGTGATATCCTGAAACAACTGTATTCCCCTATGAGCCTGGCTTTGTTCAGACATTTCTTCCTCAATATTTGCCCTCAGTATTTCTTATAAAAATAAAGTAATGCTGTAAGGAGATACAAGACAGAGGAGATTCCTAATTTGGGGGAGCTTTTGATCAACTTGTGGAAATGTACAAACAAGAGAGAAATAGTAAAGCAAAGTATTTTAAAATGGCACAGTATAGATTGAAACAAATGGCAAGGGAATGTAGAATAGAAGAGTGATTACAGAGAGATGTACTTCTGGATGCCAAACCAAGTTCTAATGTATAGCTTTCTTTTCTATAACGTACTGTGTTAGTCTGTTCTCACACTGCTGATAAAGACGTGGTAATTTATAAAGAAAGAGTAATTTATAAAGAAACTGGGTAATTAATAAAGACTGGGTAATTTATAAAGAAAAAGAGCTTTAATGGACTCACAGTTCCACATAGTGGGGGAAGGCAAAAGGCACATCTTACATGGCAGCAGATAAGAGAGAAAATGAGAATGAAGTGGGTTTCCCCTTATAAAACTATCAGTTCTCCTGAGACTTATTCACTACCATGAGAACAGTATGGGGGAAACTGTCCCCATGATTCAATTATCTCCCTTTTGGTCCCTCCCACCACACATGGGAATTATGAGAGCTACAATTCAAGATGAGACTTCAGTGGGGGCACAGCCAAACCACATCACAGACTATAAACCCAAAGTACTTGAGACAAGTCTCAGTCAATTTAGAAAGTTTATTTTGCCAAGGTTGCAGATGCACTCATGACACAGCCTCAGGAGGTCCTGATGATATGTCCCTAAGGTGGTCAGGGTACAGCTTAATTTACACATTTTAGGGAGACACAATACATCAATCAAAACATGTAAGAGTTACATTGGTTCAATCTGGAAGGGCTGGACAACTTAAAGATGGGGGCTTCCAGTGTCATAGGTAGATCCTAAAATTTTCTGATTGACAATTGTTTTAAAGAGTTATTATCCATAGAAAGGAATGTCTGGGTTTGTGAAGACCTAGGTTTTATCATGTTGAGGAAGGCTCCAAGTACCAGGCTTCAGAGAGAATAGACTGTAAATGCTTCTTATCAAATCTAACGTCTGTATTGATGTAAATTCTGGGGAGCTGTAATGAGGCAGGTCCAATCCTCTCTTCTATCATGTTCTTTTTTATTTATTATTATTATACTTTAAGTTCTAGGGTACATGTGCATAACGTGCAGGTTTGTTACATATGTATACCTGTGCCATGTTGGTGTGCTGCACCCATCAACTC